>NC_080085.1:23043901-23351615 GCF_949987535.1 Balaenoptera acutorostrata | reverse complement strand
TGGGATTAAAATATACACACTACTATATATAAAATAGATAACCAACAAGGACCTACTGTATAGCACAGGGAACTATAGTCAATTTCATGTAATAACCTATAAATAATGGTAAAGAATCTGAAAAAGTATATATATATTATATATGTATATTTATATATAATATATATATAAACCACTTTGCTGTATACCAGAAACTAACAAAATACTGTAAATCAACTGTACTTCACTAAAAAAAAAAAGATTTCATTAAGCAATTCCTCATATCCACTGAGTATATTTTCTATCTTCCAGATTATTGTAGGCCATTTTTTTCTCCCAGCCTCCTCCAGAAAGTTACTCATTGCTTCCCCAGCCTCCTTGTATAGGTTCATTGTGCTCTTCCAGCTTCCCCTTGCCACTTAGTCTCAAAGCCAACGCCCCATGTTTCAAGTTTTGGTTGTGGCATCACTCCATTTCTAGGTACCAGTCTGTACCAGTTACCTATTGCTATAAAACAAGCCATCTCAAAATTTAGTGGCTCAAAATACCAACCATTTTATTTGTTTATTTTTCACTATTCTGAAGGTCAGCAGTAAGGCGTGGATTCAACTGCAGTTTTTCTGCTGCTCTTTTCTGCTGTTTTTCAAATGGCTGCAGTCATTTGGTTGTTTGATGCTGTCTTGATGGTCTATACTCACATTTCTGACAATTGATGCTGGATGTCAGCAGGCCCACCTGTCTAAAGCAGGCTAGCCTGGGCTACCTCACATAACTGAGAAAGAATTCCAAGAAGGTGAAAGTGGACATTCTCAGGGCCTTTTAAGATCTGTATTCAGAATTCCCATTTCAATTCTATTGGTCAAAATAAGTCACAAAGAATTTCTGGCCGAAGAAGAAAGAGTTAAGTGATAAGACGGCAGTATGATTTGTTTTAATTTTTACTGAATGAAATTTTCTAAACTCTTCTCTCTAACACAAAAATATATCATCTATTTAATCACAACTTTTGGATAGAAAATCAGATTTATTTTCTAGAAGTCATTATTCAAAGGTAAGGATATGAATTAATTGTTATATAAAAACAATCATCTGAATATGAAACCCAAAATTAAGTTTAAAAACCCTACTTGTGGACTTCCCTGGTGGCGCAGTTGTTAAGAATCCACCTGCCAATGCACCTTCTATGTGTGGAGGCTATTTCACTTCCTCTTGAATCTGGACTCTGCAATAGAATGTGGAAGAAGAGACAGAGTGTAACTTGTAATATTAAGCATTAAGTAACCACATCTATACATCTGTAACCACAGCCCTTTTCAGAGAGCTTCCATGTTGGGGACCACATGCCATCATGCTGACCCCCAAGCTCCACAAAGCTAGAAACTGCTTTGTTCAGAACATTGCCCTATGTATTCTTTATCTGGCTGTTGGTTCATATACTTTAGTATCCTCTTATAATAAATCTGTAATCTACTGAGAAAAGAAAGAAAAAGAAAGGAAGGAAGGAAGAAAGAAAGAAAGAGAAAGGAAGAAAGGAAATCTGTAAATGCAAACTGCACCTCTTAGAATGCTCCCTCTTGAGGGGGGGGAAAAACATATCAAAGACATACAGCTACACTAAGGCAACCATGCTGTGAGGAAGCTCAAACTAGCCACATGAAGGGAGAGAGGGAAGCCACATTGAGGAGCATGAAGATGCCAGACATGTGAGTGAAGCATTTATGCACTTCCAGCCCTGCCCCATCACCAGCTGATTGGAGCCGAGTTACTAGAGTAGAAGAACAACCTAGCTGAGTTCTGAATTCATGACCTACAACATTCTGAGCAAATAAAATGGTTGTTTAAACTTCTAGTTTTGGTATGCAACAATAGGAAACTAAATCAGTGAGAGTGTATCTATTACCAGTCACCCTTTTCCTCCTAAGCACAAATAATTTTAATGATTAGTATTCTATGGAGAGGTTTTTTTAAATTAACACATACAGAATATTTATAAAGATTAAAATAACAAATACATATATTAATTACCCAGTTTAAGAAACAAAACATTATGAAAGGTAATAACAACCCCCCCGTACATACTTGTACAACTGTATTTTCCTCCCTCCCCTTATGAAGTAACCACTATCTTGCAATGTTGTTTGTTCTGTTTTGTTTTGTTTTGTTTTGTTTTTACTGATGTGTAGTCTTATTATTATTTTTTTATTATTTTTTTTTATTTTTATTTTTTATTTATTTATTTATTTATTTTTGGCTGTGTTGGGTCTTCGTTTCTGTGCGAGGGCTTTCTCCAGTTGTGGCAAGCGGGGGCCACTCTTCATCACGGTGCGCGGGCCTCTCACTATCGTGGCCTCTCTTGTTGCGGAGCACAGGCTCCAGACGCGCAGGCTCAGTAGTTGTGGCTCACGGGCCTAGTTGCTCCGTGGCATGTGGGATCTTCCCAGACCAGGACTCAAACCCATGTCTCCTGCATTAGCAGGCAGATTCTCAACCACTGCGCCACCAGGGAAGCTCCTTATTATTTTTTAAGTGAAGTATAGTTGATTTACAATGTTTCAGGTGTATAACAAAGTGATTCAGTCATATATATATGTGTATATATATATACACACACATATATATTCTTTTTCAGGTTATTACAAATATTGAATATATTTCCCTGTGCTATACAGTAGGCCCTTGTTGGTTATCTATTTTATATACAGTAGTGTGTATCTGTTAGTCCCACATTCGCAATTCATCCCCTTCCCCCCTTCCCCCTTTGGTAACCATAAGTTTGTTTTCTATGTCTGTGAGTCTATTTCTGTTTTATAAATAAGTTCCTTTGTATCACTTTTTTAGATTCCACATATAAGTGATATCATATGATATTTATATTTCTCTGTCTGACTTACCTCACTTAGTTTGATAATCTCTAGGTCCATCCATGTTGCTGCAAATGGCATTATTTCATTCTTTTTTATGGCTGAGTAATATTCCATTTCATATATATATATATATATATATATATATATATATATATATATATATATATATATATATATACATACATACATACACACACACACACACACCCCACATCTTCTTTATCCATTCATCTGTCAGTGATTGTTTAGGTTGCTTCCATGTCTTGACTATTGTAAATAGTGCTGCTATGAACATTGGAGTGCATGTATCTTTTCGAACTAGAGTTTTCGTCTTTTCCAGATATATGCCCAGGAGTGAGATTGCTGCATTATATGTTAGTTCTATTTTTAGTTTTTTAGTGAACCTCCATACTGTTCTCCATAGTGGCTGCAGCAAATTATATTCCCACCAACAGTGTAGGAAGGTTCCCTTTTCTCCACACCCTCTCCAGCTTTATTATTTGTAGACTATTTGATGATGGCCATTCTGACCAATGTGAGGTGATTGTAATCACATTGTAATTTTGATTTACATTTCTCTAATAATTAGTGATGTGCAGCAAGTTTTCATGTGCCTATTGGCCATCTGTATATTTTCTTTGGAGAAGTGTCTGTTTAAGTCTTCCACACATTTCTTGATTGGGTTGTTTGTTTTTTATATTGAGTTGTATAAGCTGTTTGTATATTTTGGAAATTAAGCCCTTGTCAGTTGCCTTGTTTGCAATATGTTCTCGCATTCCACAGGTTGTCTCTTCATCTTGTTTATGGTTTCCTTTGCTGTGCAAAAGCTTTTAATTTTAATTAGGTCCCATTTGTTTATTTTTTCTTTTGTTTCCATTACTCTAGGAGATGGATCCAAAAAAATATTGCTGTGATTTATGTCAGAGTATCCCACCTATGTTTTCCTCTAGGAGTTTTGTGGTATCCAGTCTTACATTTAGATCTTTTTTTTTTTTTTTAAATGTTTCCAACTTTTCATTATCATATACAGTGCAGAGCTGGAATACATTTTTTTTTTTTTTTTTTTTTTTTTGGCTGTGTGGGGTCTTCGTTTCTGTGCGCGGGCTTTCTCTAGTTGCGGCGAGTGGGGGCTACTCTTCATCGCGGTGCGCGGGCCTCTCACTATCATGGCCTCTCTTGTTGCGGAGCACAGGCTCCAGACGCGCAGGCTCAGTAATTGTGGCTCACGGGCCCAGTTGCTCCGCGGCATGTGGGATCTTCCCAGACCAGGGCTCGAACCCGTGTGCCCTGCATTGGCAGGCAGATTCTCAACCACTGCGCCACCAGGGAAGCCCCACATTTAGATCTTTAATCCATTTTGAGTTTATTTTTGTGTATGGTGTTAGAGAATGTTCTAATTTTGTTTTTTTACACGTAGCAGTCTGGTTTTCCCAGCACCACTTATTGAAGAGACTGTCATTTCTTCATTGTATATTCTTGCCTCCTTTGCTGTAGATTGACTGTAAGTGTGTGGGTTTATTTATGGGCTTTCTAGCCTGTTCCATTGATCTATATGTCTGTTTTTGTGCCAGTACCATTCTGTTTTGATTACTGTAGCTTTGTAGTATAGCCTGAAGTCAGGGTATACTACAGCTCTGTTCTTTCTCAACATTGTTTTGGCTATTAGAGACCTTTTGTGTTTCCATACAAATTAAAATTTTTTATTCTTGTTCTGTGAAAAATACCATTGGTAATTTGATAGGGATTGCATTGAATCTGTAGATTGCCTTGGGTAGTATGGTCATTTTAGTAATATTGTTTCTTCCAATTCAAGAACACAGTATATCTTTCCATCTGTTTGTGTGGTTGTTGTTTATTATTCTTAATGTCCTATTCAGGCATGACTTATTTTCTTACATTTCACGTTATTGTGTTTTGCAGATAATGCACTTTTTACAAATTGAAGGTTTGTGGCAACCCTGCATTAGGCAAGTCTATTGGTGCCACTTTTCCTACAGTATTTGCTTACTTCATGTCTCTGTGTCATATTTTGTTAATTCTCACAATATTTCAAGCTTTTTCATTAGCGTTATATTTGTTATGGTGATCTGTGTTCAGTGATCTTTGATGTTACTACTATGACTCCCTGAAGGCTCAGATGATGCTTAAAATTTGTTAGCAATAAAGTGTTTTTAATTAAGGTATTTACATTTTTTAGACATAATTCTATTTCCCACTTAATAGACTGTAGTATAGTGTAAACATAACTTTTTTATTAATTAATTAATTAATTTATTTTTGGCTGTGTTGGGTCTTCGTTTCTGTGCAAGGGCTTTCTCTAGTTGCGGCAAGCGGGGGCCACTCTTCGTTGCGGTGCGCGGGCCTCTCACTATCGCAGCCTCTCTTGTTGTGGAGCACAGGCTACAGTTTCGCCGGCTCAGTAGTTGTGGCTCACGGGCCTAGTTGCTCCATGGCATGTGGGATCTTCCCAGGCCAGGGCTCGAACCCGTGTCCCCTGCATTGGCAGGCAGACTCTCAACCACTGCGCCACCAGGGAAGCCCTAAACATAACTTTTATATGTATGAGGAAACCCAAAAATTCGTGTGACTCGCTTTATTGTGATCATCTGGAACTGAACCTGCAATATCTCTGAGGTATGCCTGTATTTTTGCTAAATGTCTATTTTTTCTTAAGCACTATAGATTATTATATAAATGTAATCTTCATACAAATGGCATTTTACTACATCATCCATCAGCAAGCTGTCATTTTTTATGCACTATTAATTTTTAGTGATTCATCTATATTGATACAAGGTGTTCTGAGTTGTTTCCAGTTGTTTGTACTACAGTGTTGCTATAGATATTCTTGTCTCTTATGCACCTAGGAGTGAAAATGCTGGGTTTTAGGGTATGCACAGTATCAAATTGTTTATCAAGTCACCAGTACATTTTTTACACAATTGTCCTTACTTTCTTGAGATTTGCTGAGCTCAAAATATAACAGTGGAGATATGCTTCCCTTTATAGTTTTGCTTTGGTAAGGTCAATATGCAGGTTGTTTCACCTTAGCATTTGATATGAAATAATATATTAATATTAATTCAATAATATTAATATATTAATATTAATTCAATAATATTAATATATTAATAAAATATATTAAATAATATACATGAATTAGAAATAGTTTAATATATAAATAATATATTTATAATGTTAAATTATATATTTATTAAATATATTATATACTATATTCTATTTATTTGTATAGCTAGGAGAATAATGGTTCAGAGTGTGGGAGCGAAGTCAGAAATGGTTAAAATTCATCTCTTATCAACAAAATTTGGCTTTCTGGGAGCCACAGGTCATTCCTCCTCTTCCTTTTTCTCCTCTTTATTTTTAAAATTCATAATCAAAAGCAAAAATAAAAATTTCAAACAGACTTATTTACTCCCTATGCCAGCACATTCACCTCCTGGTTATTCTTTTTTTAAATCAGAAGATTAATTTATCTCCCCTGCCTGCCTCTTTGTCCTTTGATGCAATTCTGGTATTTTATATAACACTGACTTCTACAGTTCCTCTGTAACTTAGTCTCTTTCTGCAGGACATAACTCTAAAGAACACAATTAAACAGAACAGAAGAGGGTTTTAAAGTAGAGATAAAAAGCTATTTCTCCACAATAATGGTGGAATAGATTTATACATGTTTATACAAACTTATACAACTTATACAAATTTATACAACTACTATTGGTAGTTCCCAATCCACCACCAGAAATCAACAGCAAAATATCTACACAGTAGCAGTCTGAATTGTTGCCCGGAGTGCTGTATTTGTAAATATGTAATGGAAAAGAACTCTAAACTGGGTTTCACATTTGCCTTGATAACACACTCTTCACGCAGAAAGCAGCACCTGAGCTACAGATTCTACCAATTTAGGTTCCTTGCAGTAGGAAAAATACATACGTGGAGGAAGCATTTCTTGTCTCCAAATATTTTACCCTTGTCTCATATTGTTTCAGGGAGAATACTCTCTCAAACTCCGTACAAACTCTATCTAACAGCAATATTTTGTATAACTTAATTCCAGACATCATTTCAATAGTCCCTCTTTCGTGTCATCTAAAGTTTAAATCAAATTCTTGAACAGAGTTGCAGAGCAAAACTAAGGTTTTCAAAGATTTATATTCACAGGAGAGCAGTGTATTTAATTCTTGATGATCATTAGTTTGAAACTAATGATAACTCCACTCCAAACTTGAGGAATGAGAGGAAGGAGACATAGTTTGAATTTTTAAGTATCTAGCATGTGAATCTCCTTTACCTCATTATATATAATTTGTTTTTGTTTGAATCTTATAGTACCTTTCCTCAATTTTCTTCAATTTGTAATTGCAACTGAAATGAAATCATAATTACTAACACTTATTAAAATATTATTAAACACCATATGCCAGATACTGTGTAAATTGTTTTACACACATTTTATTTAATTCTCTCAATTTATGAATCAATAATGCCCCATTTTACATATGAGAAAATTGAAGCATATAGACTTTCACTTATTATTTGTGTTTATACGAAAATCTATCATTGTGTTTATTCAATTTCAGATATTTGAAACACAGTAAAACTGAAAATATATAAACTTAACAGTTAACAACATTATTTAGAAAGTATTCAGTTAAAATTAACAAAAAATATAAAGAAACACAGTAAATTAATTATATGGAAGCTCTTTAAATAAACCTATTCAACCCCAAATCAATATGAAATTGAGACTAAACTGTCCTCTAACTAAAATATTTTAACTAAAATATCTTTATTTAATGAAAATATCTTCATTCATACTTTAATTCCCTATATGAATTGCAGGAAACTATTTATAATGAAAAATAGTCCTTTACATACTTTATAGACTTTCAAAATGGCATTTTTGATTCCAGCCCTTGGTGAAATCATTGGTTTTTGTGTCGTGATCATGACCAATCACTTTCTGTTCTTTTTGGTTTGTCATGGAATTCCTGATATTTTACTCTATACGTCTATGTTCCATTAATTGAACAATCAAGTTTATGATGTGAACAGATAAAATATTTGCTAATAAATTCTGTTAAGTTTATCAGATTTCTTTTTCTTAAAAATGGATGAAATGAGGAAGAATGCAAGTGTGTAGATTTTTTTCTTTTATGCTTGCTAATATTTAGTAAACACCGGAAGGAAATAGGAGAAAATTTCCTGCAATACCTAAGCAAATAATACCACAATTAGTTTATTTAAAAAAAACAAAGATGATTGCATATAATTGTGTATAGTTACTGAAGTAACAGTTTAAAATAAGTAATGAGGGAAGCATAAATTTAGAAATGTCATTTTATATCAAGCTATTTATTTTGTCTTTTGATAAATTGTTGGAATTTATACCTGGTATTGGGGAGAAAGAAATTTTTTTGTGCCCTTCTAGGTTCTTCTGGCTGGTCTAAAAATTAAATTAACATGAGACAGATTAACAGGAGAAAGTCAAACAAAAGTTTAATAACATGTATACATGGGAGGGACCCAGGAAAACTGAGTAACTTGCCAAAATGGCTGAGACCTTCACCTTAAATAGCATCTTCAGCTAAGATAAAAGAGGATATTGGGGATATCAAATCTGCTCACATTCTATAGGCCCGAACTCCATCATGTGACTAAAACTTAACTCCAGGGGTTTGTGGAAAAAAGAGAACTTGGATTATTTTTGAACAACTTGCCAAATTCTACCACATATTTTTTTCTCCGAACCAGCCCAATGCCTGACAGATACTTGCTATTAATAAATGTTTGTTGAGGGCTTCCCTGGTGACGCAGAGGTTGAGAATCTGCCTGCCAATGCAGGGGACACGGGTTCGAGCCCTGGTCTGGGAAGATCCCACATGCCGCAGAGCAACTAGGCCCGTGAGCCACAACTACTGAGCCTGCGCGTCTGGAGCCTGTGCTCCGCACCAAGAGAGGCCGCGATAGTGAGAGGCCCGCGCACCACGATGAAGAGTGGCCCCCACTTGCTGCAACTAGAGAAAGCCCTCGCACAGAAACGAAGACCCAACAGAGCCATAAATAAATAAACAAATAAATAAAAAATTTTAAAAATAAATAAATAAATAAATGTTTGTTGAACTCTTAGTTTGTATTAAAAAGAATTTGAGCAAAGTAAATATACTTCTGTAGCCCCCAAATATCTGTTTTTGATTTGCATTTTACAGACTTAATCTTTATTCAAAATTAATTGTGTATAGGAAGCAACTAGCTACACTATATCCTTTAATCCTTATAACAATAACCCTTTATTTTTTCCATTTTTCTCACAAGGAAAACAAGGATCCTCAAAATTAAATTACCTGTCCCAAATCATATAAGGCAGGCAGTCTGATTTCACTGAGCTTTGTTATTTGGTGGTGATTTTGATCATTTTCAGTTTTTTAAGATTATTGTTAGGTGTGCAGTATTGGTCCCAATAAACTTAGGCAAAAGAACTTTGTGACTTAAGTAAGAAATATATATTTGGTCTTCATCCCTGTTTCTGACACAGAGCTCCTAAAACCCTTGGAATTTCCTAAATGGTGAGAGTAATTGAGGTGTCTTTTTTTATGTTAATGAGGTGACTTTTGGACCCACCTAAAGTTGGTGGCTGTTTGCCAGGGGAACCAACCAAGTGATTAGAGGGTTGGAACTTTCAGTCCCACCCCCCAACCTCGGGAGAGGGGGAAGGAGTAGTGTGGGGAGGAGAGGGGGGAGCTGGAGGTTGAATCAATTGCCAATGGCCAATGGTTTAATTAATCATGCCTGAGTAATGAAGCCTCCACCAAAACCCAAAAGGACTGGGTTTGGAGAGTTTCCTGGTTGGTGAACCTGTAGAGATTGGGGCGGGGAGTGATAGGCTGGAGAGGGCATGGGAGCTCCACGCCCTGTCTGCATACCTTGCCCTATGCATCTCTTCCATCTAGATGTTCCTAAATTATATCCTTTTATAATAAATCAGTGACCTAGTAAGTAAAAAGTTTCTCTGAATTCTGTGAACTGCTCTAGCAAATTAATTGAACCCCTTGAGGGCGTCTTAGGAACCTCTCTGATTTATAGCCAGTTGGTTAGAAGCACAGGTAACAACCTGGCCTTGTGACTGGTGTTGGAAGTCAGCCAGGGTGGTGATGGGGAAGGGCAGGGTGGAGCTATGGTGTCTTGTGGGACAGAATCCTTAACCTGTGGAATCGGACATCATTTCTGGGTAGATAGTGTCAGAACTGAGTTGAATTGTAGGATACCCAGCTGATGTCCCAAGAGTTGCTTGTTGTTGCAGGTTACCCTCCCTGACGTTGGAATTGGTACCAGAACCTAGTTAAGCTTTTATTCTCTTAGGTGGAGGTGATGTTAGGACACAAAAAGGGAAGGTTTAGAGCAGGTTGAATAATGGCAATGTACTCTACATGCGGGTACAGAAGCAAACTCGGTAGCATTGACTTTAAATGTACTTACTAAAAATCTACATTTTCTGAAATAGGCCAAATGGTGTTTCATAAACCTGGCTAGCCTAGCTGTTAATAGAGGGTGTTCTGTCAGTCGTGGAGGTGTGGGTCAAAAATATTTGTTAAAAGTAGTGCACCAAAATGTTTTAAAATGGAAGACAAGGGCTTCCCTGGTGGCGCAGTGGTTGAGAGTCTGCCTGCCAATGCAGGGGACATGGGTTCGAGCCCTGGTCTGGGAGGATCCCACATGCCGCGGAGCAACTGGGCCCGTGAGCCACAATTACTGAGCCTGCGCGTCTGGAGCCTGTGCTCCACAACAAGAGAGGCCGCGATAGTGAGAGGCCCACGCACCGCGATGAAGAGTGGCCCCCGCTTGCCACAACTAGAGAAAGCCCTCACACAGAAACGAAGACCCAACACAGCCATAAATAAAAATAAATAAATTTTAAAAATTTAAAAAATAAATAAATAAATAAAATGGAAGACAGGTGTTCTGAATGTTCATCATTAAATAATTTTATGTCTATACCTAAAAGAGGAGATTTTTAATATAGCCTCTCTCCACTGCTGGGACACACTGAATACCATTAATCAGATTCTGGGGCTTAGTATGGCATAACATTGAGCTACAAGACTGATCTAGTAACCCCAGTTTATGGGATTGTTATGTCTTCTTGGACAATTGTCCCCTTTATCATTATGTGATGTCCCTCTTTATTCCATATCATTTTTCTTGCTCTGAAGTTGGCTTTATCTGAAATTAACATACCTAATCAACTTTCTTTTGATTAGTGTCAGCATGGTACATATTTCTCCATCCCTTTACTTTTCTTTTTTTTTTTAAATCAATCTGTGTCTTTACATTTACAGTAACTTTCTTGTGAATGATGTGCAGTTGGGTCTTGTATTTTTATCCATTCAGATAGTCTGTATCTTTAAATTGGTGTATTTAGACCATTCATATTTAAATTAATTATTGATAGAGTTGGATTAATATCAGTGACATTTTAACTGTTTTTGTATCTGTTGCCCTTTTTCTTCATTTTTCCCTTTTTTTTATTTTTATTTTTTTGCCTTTCTTTTTCTTCCTTCTTTGGCTTTAATTGAGCATTTTACATAATTTCATTTTCTCTCCTCTTAGCATATCAATTATTCTTTTATTTTATTTTAGTGTTTGCCCTGGAGTTGGCAATATACAACTAATATAAGTCTATGTTCAAATAACATTATACTGCTTCATAGATAGTGTGGGTACCTTATAACAATATATCCTGAATTCCTCTCTCTCATCCTTATAACACTGTTGTCACTCATTCCACTTATCTGTAACCTATAGTCACTGAATACATTGTTGTTATTATTATTTTGAGCAACCTATTATCTATTAGATCAATTAAGAATAAGAAAAATAAAAGATTTTATTTTACTTGCATTTATCCCTTCTCTAATGCTCTAAGTCTCTGACATATATCACTTTCCTTCTCTCTGAAGAACTTCTTTAAAATTTCTTGCAAGGCAAGTCTACTGGCAACAAATTTTCTCTTAATTTATGTTTGTCTGTGTAAGCCTTTATTACTCCTTTACTGTTTTTCTTAATTGTAGTAAAATACAAAGAATGTAAAATTGGTTATTTTTTAACCATTTTAAGTTTACAATTCAGTGACATTAATTATATCACTCCTATCTCAAAATTTTTTTCATCATTCCAAACAGAAACTCTGTTCTTTTCTTTCTTCTCTTTCTGGTATTCCCATTCCAGCTATGTTATACCTTCTGTAATTATCCCACAGTTCTTGGTTATCTGTTCCATTTTTTCTCTTTGCTTTTCAGTTTTGGAAGTTTTTATTGGCTTCCTCTAAAGCTCATTTTTTCTTTCTTTAGCTGTGTTCAGTTTACTGATCAGCCCATCAAAGGCATTCATTTTTTATTTAAGTGGTTTTGATTTCTAGCGTTTCCTTTTGATTCTTTCTTAGAGTGTCTGTTGCAGGAAGGGGGACCCCTCCCAGGGCCTGAGAATGAGCTCTTGTCACACTCGGAAATGAATTGTCCGAGGAATTGCACGTGCTGACAAAGCAAGAGACTTTATTGAGAAGGAGGCCTGGGAGGAGAGCAGCAGGGTAAGGGAACTCAGGAGAACTGCTCTGCCACGTGGCTCACAGTCTCGGGTTTTATAGTAATGGGGTTAGTTTCCGGGTTGTGTCTGGCCAATCACTCTGACTCAGGGTCCTTCCTGGTGGCACTTGCATGGCTCAGCCGAGATGGATTCCAGTGAGAAGGATTCTGGGAGGTTGGTAGGACGTATGGACTGACATCTCCTCTCTCCTTTTGACCTTTCCCGAATTCTTCCAGTTGATGGTAGCTTGTTAGTTCTGCATACCTTACGAGGACCTCCTATTGTAAGAGAACTCATGCAAGTGGTTATTATCGTGCCTGACCAGGGCGGGTGGTTTCGGTCAGCAGTTCCCTAACATTTCCATCTCTCTGCTTACACTGTCCGTTCTTGCATGTTGTCCACTTTTTCCATTGGAGCCCCTAGTATATCAGACTTAGTTATTTTAGATTTCCAGTCTGATAATTCCAGCGTCTCTGCTATATCTGAGTCTGGTTCTGATTCTTGGTTTGTTTCTTCATGCTGTGTTTTTCACCTTTTGCCATGCTTTGCTCTTGTTGTTGAAAGATGTAACGTGGTGGGCAAAAAGAACTAAGGTAAATAGGTCTTTTGTGTGAGGTTTTATATTCATCTGGCTGTGTGTTAGGCTGTATTTACTGTTTGCTATAATGTTGGTGTCAGAGGCAAAAATTTTCCCTGCTGTCCTTGTTTTGGTCTCCCCTGTTGTATTTCAGTTTTCCTAGAGAGTTCTTAAATAGAGTCTAAGCCTTGGAATTCTTTTCAGCTGCAATGCCCTGTTATTTATTCAGGATGGCTAGAACGGACTGGATTTGGGTTTTTCCCTTCCCCCACATGGAAGGCTAGAGGGGCCTGGAGTTGGATATGTCTCTTCCCCTACCTGAGTTAGGCTTTGTTAACACTCACATTGGTTAGGCTCTGGTAAAATAATTTCCCTTGAGGACAGTCTTCTGTTAATGAGAGCAAACCCTATAGCTTTTTTTCAAAGTGGTTACTTTTCCCTTCCTACTTTTTTCCAACTCATGGATGCATGAGATTTTTATCTAATCTTCACTCAGAAAACATGGTGGTAAAATTCAATACCTGCTGGTAAAAGTGTAGAAGCCCCCACTAAGGACGGGCCCACAGGAGTTTTTATCTCTCACGTTAGTACACACTCAGTCTACAATTATTCAATTACCCTTTAAGTGTTCCTACAAATCTCCAGCTGTGGCTTCTCCTCCTGGGAAGCTCAGATTCTCTGTTTCATCTCTCTTTTTGGACCAGTGGATTGCCCTGTGACCTCAATTCTCTAATGGATCTCAGATATGTTGTTGATTTTCAGTTTGTTCAGCTTTTTGTGAGAATGGGAGTTTATGGCTTTCAAGCTATTTACATGTCTGGTAAGCAGAAGTCACTATAATTTGTGGGAAGCTTACTGTTAAAGTCTATTTCCTTTAAAAGTTTCCTGCTGAATAGCAAGGAGTTCTAAATATTTTGGAAAGAAATTTGTCTTGGAAAAATATATATATAATTTCTTAATAATTAGCAAACTTTGTAAAGAGTAAACCCAACAATAATTAGATATATGATAGTTGTTTGGGTCAAAATACTTCAAAATCCTCACTTCAATTCACATAACCTAGAATCCCTCAGTTTTTGTCTTTGAATTACCACTGTGAACTACAGGTTAGAGGTTCCCTAATTATTCATTTAGTAGAGGTTAACCGCACTAGTTTTCTAAAGCAGTTTGACTACACTATTATTACATAGTACCCTAATCAAAGCAATCTGATAATTTTTTACATAAGACATCAGTTGAAGTCTTTGCTCAAGTTATTTTTAGAAAATATCTGTCTTGTCAGTTGCAGAGAACTTCTATGACATTTAAAAATGCCTATACAATTATTTACAGGTACTCAGCTGCAATGTAGTAGATTTTAAAAACAAGTTATATTACTTGTACAGCAAACTGTGAATTGATGTATCATAGGTTGGGTTCCCTGGGAAGCCAACTCTGAAACACAGTTTAGTTTGCAGGTTTTTTATGCTGGAGTGTCACTGGGTTCAAAAGCAGTGGAAGGGAGGAGAAGAAAGCAGAAGTGGGAGGAGGGAGAAGTCAGTTCTGAGGCAGGCCCATCAGGAGTTTCAGTCCATCCCATGGGGGAAGGTCTGGAATTAGACTGGTCCTTCAGAATTGTCCCTCATGGGATCAAAAGACTAGGCGTTTCTACTCCCATCTTAAGCAGTCATTGGATCTGGGCTGCGTGAGAGGCGTGACCTTGAGTAAGGCAGCTGAAATGATACCTAAAGGAGCTGAGAGTAAATGGGGCAACGAGTCTCTCCTTGAGGAGAAACTGTGTGTTGCATCTCTCTGCTTATCATGACCTGATAGTTGGATAAAAAGCACATTTCAATACCTTCTTCATTTAAATATAATTTGAGGTTAAACAACAGTCAAGGAATTGAGAGACCTTGATTTTATCACCTCAACAGATATTCATCTATATGTGAGATTAGCTAGCATAAAAGCAGATATTCCTTTTTACAGGGAATTTTTACAAAGGGATGCATTAAAAACCAGAAATAGTTCAGAAATTTAAAACACTGTATGAACCCAGTAAAAGTTGCTCTTATAGAGTGGTGCCCTTTTTATTTTAGTAAAATTGAAGTTAAGACTTTTTATTTGATGGCATCTTGATAAAATGTATTACATGTGCTATTGCCTTTATAGTCCAAGTGAGATGAATACTATTTCAAGTTTTTAAAAATGATCTTTGGTCAACATTTTGATTACATATTATATTAATTATATTAATTATATTATATTATATTATATTATATTATATTATATTATATATAAAATTGGTGTATACCCAAGAACTTCCCAAGAGGGTGGGTCCAATTCGGTTGGGAAAGTGACTATAGAGACAGTATGTGTTAAAAGGTTAATTTGGAAGAATTCCACACTGAGCTAAAGAGAAACAGCAGTGTAGTTGAGAAAGACCAGGACGTTCACTGAGGTGAAGGTTAAGTCAAGGTTTGCCAGTTGTTTTAAGGCCAGGATGTTGAAGAGTATGGAAAGAAAAGGAGGGAGAACAGGGTTGAGAACATTAGAAAGGCAGATGGAGAACATCCTTAAGAATAATCATCTAGGCTGAAAATTTGTGATAATGTGCTGAGTTTGTACAATACCCAGCAGAATATTCCATATGAATATTATAGAATTAAAATTCCTTACATCTACTTGCTTTATGTTCATTACTTCATTCAACACATACTTATTGCTTTCCCACTGTGAACAGTTATGAAAATTTTGAATCTTAATTTTTCATTCTGCAACTAAATGTATACAGAAGTCAGAGAAAAAATCCAATATATTTATAATTTCCCATTTATTTACCATACCCTTAAACTTATTTGGCCAGAATCAACCGTACTTTTCTCCTCCCTTAGTTGCTTTCACATATATGAAAATAGTAATGAAATTATGCTTTATGACATTTCTGGTAAGATGTATGTCTTTACCATTGGCTTGTATAACAAGCAATTAAGAATAAACGTTACTTAGAATTCCACAGTACCCTTTCTTAATTTTCTTTTGTCAAGAGCATAAATTTATAAAGCTTTCAACACCAAACCTTAAAGGTTTTAGTGAGGGAGCAAAGAAACAATTTATTTCTATTTTGTACTTTATTAATTCTTAGTTTTTTGTAGTGCCATTGAAGCAATTTAAGTTCATCTGTGGAAATTTAAGTTTTTCACACTGGAACTATGACAAACAGATGTAATTTTAAAATATTTTGTAGCAGTAGGGATAAAGAAAACAGGACAGATGTTTATATAATCTTTTCATGCTCTGGATTGAAGGTGAAGATTAACTATAAGGATAAGATGTTAGACCACAGAGAATGTGACTGTTATTAGGGGAATTTTCATGAAGTTCTAAACCAACACTTCTGAAGTATTACTATCTACTGATTTTTCTAACTGGACTGGATATACAAATAACTACTTTTAGGATTTAGGGAAAGGAAGTAATATATTTTTTCTACACATTTTGAACTCCCTTCCCCCAAACAAAAAATGATTGAAGTATTTTGATTAATTATAAATATCAAAATTTGGGAAAAAATATCCCTTTGAAATTAGCATGCAATAATTTAAAACACTTCCTTAAGGAGTCAGACTTTGCATTTCAAAAGTATAGTATGTAATTTGTATTTCCTATTCTTGGTTGGGTAAGGTAGCACAATAATATCTTAAAACAAAATAAGCTTAATAGATTTTATTTGTTGATTTAGTTTGGATAAACATTTCAAATTTTCACTAGAAAGACAATATGAGCTTTTTTATTGAAAGGTTTATAAGAAATAATATGCAGAATATTACTTGGTATATAAATATGCTAGATGTGTTTAGTTTCATTCCCACAATATTGTGGCAAAATGAATACTACTGTCCCCCTGATAGCATTGATTTCAATTGTGTTATTAAGAAATATAACCTTTTCAATAAATTAAGCGTATTACAATTTCCATCAAAATCAAACCAGTTTTTTTTTTTTTAAATTGAAAGGTAACTTCAGTAAAGATGTAGAATTCAGTTAAATAAACAGTAACAGTGATTTCATTTAGATATAATCTCACTAAGGAGTGCTAGAAAATTCTACATTTGTTTAGGGTTTGGATATCCTAATCTGTGGAGCATGAAGATAACATACACCTTTCCTGTGCATGTGTGCTTTATAACCATTTTGGAAGCAAGGAGCTTAAAAGCCTGTTTTTGGTCTGTAATCCTGCATGCTTCTAAACCTTATTCATATTTTGAATTTTAGCTGTTCCCAATATGCTGGCATGGTGGCTTTATTTTAGCTATTGATCTTAAAGACAACAGAGGAGAAATTTAATGCACTTTATGGAAGCATAGATATCATTTTAAAATTATTAAAGTTCAGAATCATTATGCCCATTCCCCTAAATAAACTGCATGCATCTTGTTCTTCTGCTTCTCTTTAAGCTTGATTACATCTCTGCTCAATTACAGAAATGAGCTTTTAATTGGACTTCCTTAATTGGAAGCTTGGTGGTTGCAGAGCACAACTGCTCACTTATTCCTTAAGAATCAGTTAGGTCTGGTCTATGTGAACGCAATATGAAAGAATGACGAAGATTGGTGAGGTCTCCATAAATATAATGTGATTCCTAATGCAGGCTTCTAAATTACAAATGATACACTATGATTAGCCATATCCAACCCTGTCATTTTATTTGTGTCTCCTTGGTGTCTGGTAGTCCTTACCAGACATCTGTAAATGTAAACATTTTTAAGTATCTTTAATAAAAAATAATGACAGTATGGTTTATTAAAAATTGAAACATGTTCATTTATAAAAATTAAAATACTCAAAAATTCTACTCATTTTACAAAAATAGAATCATACTCTATGTGCTCTTTTTAAATTAGAAAGTAATTTACTTTTGTGAAAACAAAATAAACAAGGGAAACATGGAATAGCAGCACTTCACATAAATGTTTATTTGCAAAATCTAAATGATACGACTAAATGTAAAAATAGACTCTCAAAAACATAAAGAATTTGGAGCCATTTTGGTGTCAATACATGTTTATGTTTCAAATCTACATGATACATTTTGACACCTTCCTGGGAAACTTGAGAAAATTGGCACTCAGCCACTTATTCCAACTTTACCTTCTCCATCCTCAGCTTTTATTCACTTATAATAATTTTACTATTGTCAAGTTTTATCATATTTATGTACTCTTTTCGAACTCTAAACTTACAATAGGATCAATTCAGTAAATTTAAACTGATTCATTGCTTATCATCGTTTCCGTCATTCCTGATTTCCTTATTTTAAATCACACAACTAATTAGTTGTATTTCATGATCAGGTAGTATTTGTTTGTGAGTTTAATTTGTGAGAGGGAAGCTGTATTTTCTTGGTATTATATGCCTTAGAGTACTTTCTTTTCTTTCTTTCTTTGCTGCAAAAAGCTTTATTGTTTCCATTTGGTCCAAGGCCTGGGAGAGCGCTCCAGGGTGGTTAAAAAGCTGCCTAGTGGCTGCAGAGAGGGGCTTCAGGCAGGAGCCCTGACGCCAGAGGGGCTCCTCAAAGGCCGCTGGGCTCCGGAGGCTCCTAGTCGTGCTGGAGGGTGAGCCTTTCGACGGGGGACTCGCCCAGCCCCACCTGGGGACCAGCCGGCCTGCGGAGGTTGGTCAGGTGATCGCGCATCTTCTGGATGAGTTTCACCTGCTCATCTAGGAGGCGGCTCTCCAGAAAGTCACAGAGGCGGGGGTCTGCGCGGGCAGAGCCCAGGGCGTGCAGGTCCACAGGGGCCTGGTTCAGGTTCTTCTCCATGATAATGGCGGCTTCCACAGCGTCCTGGGTTTCACCCCACTCATCCTGAGACGCTTCTGCACGTCCTGGAAGAGGGCGCGGCTGCCGCGCTGTTTTTGCATTTTCAAGAGGCGCTGGGCGCCCTCACACTTCCCCTCGGGCACTTCGCGGAGAAAGCGGCCCAGGCCCTCCAGAGCCGCGTCGTGGCGGTGGAACTAGGAGCCCAGAGAGAGGTAGGTGCGCGAGGCCCGCAGGTGCATGTTGACCAGGCGGTTGACGGCGGCCTCCCCCTCGGCGGAATCATTCTGACGAATCTGGGAGCTCGTGGTGGATCGGTAATATGGCATTAAGCTCAAAATATGGTGCTGGCGGTCCCGGTGGCCGAGGACAGCTGAGCAGCTGGTTCCGAAGGTTGCGAGTGGAACACAGGTTGGAGGGGGTCGGAGGCGGGAGCGAGGGGCGCCCCTGGGTCTGTTCCGTCCACACACCGTTGTAGCAGGAGACGGAGCCGCGGGACTGCCCAGCGCACTGCTTGCCTTAAGAGTATTTTCTATTGTCTTTTCACTTGAAGAGATACTTGGCTGGGTATAAAATTCTTGAAACATGGTTTCTCCCTCACTATGGCATAACTTTGCTGCATAATCTTCAGCTGATGTTGATTTGTAGAAGGCTGAAGTCAATGTACAGTTGACCCTTTTTTTTAAAAAAATATTTATTTATTTGGTCGTGTCAGGTCTTAGTTGTGGCTCGCGGGCTCCTTAGTTGAGACATGCGGGCTCCCTAGCTGTGGCATGAGAACTCTTAATTGCAACATGCATGTGGGATCTAGTTCCCTGACCAGGGATTGAACCCAGGCCCCCGGCATGGGGAGCGTGGAGTCCCAACCACTGCGCCACCAGGGAAGTCCCCAGTTGACCCTTGAGCAACATGAGTTTGAACTGCACGGGACCACTCACATGCAGATGGTTTTCAATAAATATGGTACTACCCCATCCGCAGTTGGTTGAACCCAAGGATGCAGAACCAGTATATGGAAGGCTGATCGTAAAGTTATAGGTGGATTTTTGACTGGTGGGGGGGGTCAACGATGGGAGGTTGCCCCCAACCCGTCCCCATTTTTCAAGAGTCAACTGTACTTTCCATCACCTTCTACACGACTTGCTCTGCCTCTGCCAATGTCCATTTATATAGTTTTAATACATTTAATGTTCAGTGGTTTACCACAATATGCCTCGGCATTAAGCATTTCATTTCAGTTTTTCTAGAGACAGTGTGCCCTTTTGGTGTACATATTAAAATCTTTATTTCATTGAAAACTTCTGTTTTACATTTAAATACTTTTTAAGTTTAATTTTTATTCCATATTTCTCATTTCCATAATCCTTCATTATTCTTCAGGTCTGATCTTTTCAGTTTTGTTTTGGTAATAATCTCATGCCTGCTAGCCACGTTCTTCATTATGTTTTCATTCAAGTGCCTCTTCCATTTGTGTTTATTCTAATTTGTCTTTAATCTCTGAATTGTTTTATATTCTTCCTTGGCTTCCTGGAGCCCTAGCAACTCATAATTTGTTTCCTTCTCTGTACTGAAGTCTTTATTATGTTCTTCTTCTCTGTAGCATGTTTTATTTATTTTTAATTTAATTTTTTATTTTATGTGGGGGCATAGTTGATTTATAATGTTATGTTTTTATTATGTTCTTTAAAGCATTTGCACAGAACATTAAATGGTTCTGTGTTGTTTTTAAGAAAAAGAAAAATAACCATGTCACTTGTTTCCTCTTTTTTCTTTTTTGTAGTAAATGAATTTATTAGAGTCCCTGCTGACCTCTTTTTTTTTTAACATCCTTATTGGAGTATAGTTGCTTTATAATGTTGTGTTAGTTTCTGCTGTATAACAAAGTGAATCAGCTATATGTATACATATATCCCCATATCCCCTCCCTCTTGCATCTCCCTCCCACACTCCCTATCCCACCCCTCTAGGTGGTCACAAAGCACTGAACTGATCTCCCTGTGCTATGCGGCTGCTTCCCACTAGCTATCTATTTTACATTTGGTAGTGTATATATGTCAATTCTACACTCTCACCTCGTCCAAGCTTACCCTTCCCCCTTCCCATGTCCTCAAGTACATTCTCTACGTCTGCATTTTTATTCCTGTCCTGTACCTAGGTTCATCAGAACCATTTTTTTTTTTTTAGATTCCATATACATGTGTTAGCATGTGGTATTTGTTTTTCTCTTTCTGACTTACTTGACTCTGTATGACAGACTCTAGGTCCGTCCACCTCACTACAAATAACTCAATTTTGTTTCTTTTTATGGCTGAGTAATATTCCATTGTATATATGTGCCACAACTTCTTTATCCATTCATCTGTTGATGGACCCTTAGGTTGCTTCCATGTCCTGGCTATGGTAAATAGTGCTACAATGAACACTGTGGTACATGTCTCTTTTTGAATTATGGTTTTCTCAGGGTATATGCCCAGTAGTGGGATTACTGGGTCATATGGTAGTTCTATTTTTAGTTTTTTAAGGAACCTCCATACTGTTCTCCATAGTGGCTGTATCAATTTACATTCCCACCAGCAGTGCAAGAGGGTTCCCTTTTCTCCACACCCTCTCCAGCATTTATTGTTTGTAGATTTTTTGATGATGGCCATTCTGACCAGTGAGAGATGATACCTCATTGTGGTTTTGATTTGCATTCCTCTAATGATTAGTGATGTTGAGCATCCTTTCATGTGTTTGTTGGAAATCTATATATCTACTTTGGAGAAATGTCTGTTTAAGTCTTCTGCCTGTTTTAGATTGGGTTGTTTGTTTTTATTAATATTGAACTGCATGAGCTGCTTGTATATTTTGGAGATTAATCCTTTGTCAGTTGCTTCATTTGCAAATATTTTTTCCCATTCTGAGGGTTGTCTTTTCATCTTGTTTATGGTTTCCTTTGCTGTGCAAAAGCTTTTAAGTTTCATTAGGTCCCATATCTTTATTTTTGTTTTTATTTCCATTTCTCTAGGAGGTGGGTCAAAAAGGATCTTGCTGTGATTTATGTCATAGAGTGTTCTTCCTATGTTTTACTCTAAGAGTTTTATCGTGTCTGGCCTTACATTTAAGTCTTTAATCCGTTTTGAGTTTATTTTTGTGTATGGTGTTAGGAAGTGTTCTAATTTTATTCTTTTATATATAGCTGTGCAGTTTTCCCAGCACCACTTATTGAAGAGGCTGTCTTTTCTCCCTTGCATATTCTTGCCTCCTTTATCAAAGATAAGGTGACCATATGTGCATGAGTCTATCTCTTGGCTTTCTATACTGTTCCATTGATCTATATTTCTGTTTTTTGTGCCAGTAACATACTGTCTTGATTACTTTACCTTTGTAGTATATTCCGAAGTCCAGGAGCCTGATTCTTCCAGCTCCGTTTTTCTTTCTCAAGGTTGCTTTGGCAATTTGGCGTCTCTTGTGTTTCCATACAAATTGTGAAATTTTTTGTTCTAGTTCTGTGAAAAATGCCCTTGGTAGTTTGATAGGGATTGCGTTGAATCTGTAGATTGCTTTGGGTAGTATAGTCATTTTCACAATGTTGATTCTTCCTATCCAAGTACACGGTATCTCTCCCCATAGGTTTGTATCATCTTTAATTTCTTTCATCAGTGTCTTATAGTTTTCTGCATACAGGTCTTTTGTCTCTTTAGGTAGGTTTATTTCTAGGTATTTTATTCTTTTTGTTGCAATGGTAAATGGGAGTGCTTCTTAATTTCTCTTTCAGATATTTCATCATTAGTGTATAGGAATGCAAGATATTTCTGTGCATTAATTTTGTATCCTGCTGCTTTACCAAATTCATTGATTAGCTCTAGTAGTTTTCTGGTAGCATCTTTAGGATTTTCTATGTATAGTATCATGTCATCTGCAAACAGTGACAGTTTTACTTCTTCTTTTCCAATTTGGATTCTTTTATTTCTTTTTCTTCTCTGATTGCCGTGGCTAGGACTTCCAAAACTATATTGAATAAAAGTGGGTGGCAGCAGCAGCAGCATTAGCGTTTCATGCCCGTCTCTGGGGTCCAAGCTGATAGCCGTGGCTCACACCCATCTCTGGAGCTCACTTAGGTGGTGCTCTGCCCTCTGTGGGGACACAGGGAAGGAATCCTCTCTCCTCTCACACCCCAAAACAATGGTCTCTTGCCTCTTTGGCAGGTCCAGACATTTTCCCGGACTCCCTCCTGGCTAGCTATGGTGCACTAGCCCGCTCAGGCTGTGTTCACACAGCCAGCCCCAGTGCTCTCTCTGGGATCTGACCTCTGAAGCCTGAGCCTCAGCTCCCAGCCCCCACCTGCCCCGGCGTGTGATCCGACAAGCCTCTCAGGCTGGTGAGTGCTGGTTGGCGCCGATCCTCTGTGTGGGAATCTCTCCACTTTGCCCTCTGCACCCCTGTTGCTGCGCTCTCCTCCTTCGCTCCGAAGGTTCCCCCCGCCCAACCCCCATCTCCGCCAGTGAAGGGGCTTCCTAGTGTGTGGAAACCTTTCCTCCTTCACAGCTCCCTCCCACTGGTGCAGGTCCCATCCCTGTTCTTTTGTCTGTTTTTTCTTTTTTCTTTTGCCCTACCCAGGTACGTGGGGAATTTCTTGCCTTTTGGGAGGTCTGAGGTCTTCTGCCAGTGTTCCGTAGGTGTTCTGTAGGAGTTGTTCCACTTGTAGAAGTATTTTTGATGTATTTGTGGGGAGGAAGGTGATCTCCACGTCTTACTCCTCCACCATCTTGTAGGTCCCTACCACTTATTTCTTTAAGATGGTGAAAATACTTTTTTGAATGCTTTTTTTCATGGTGTAGTTTTCCTTTGTTTTGAGTGTGTATCATTTGTACAACTGATGCTGGTTTCATCATCATTATTTCAAATTTGAATATGAATGGCTACTAATGAAATTTTGTGTGTACATTGTTCTGGAAGTGATAATTTCTTATGGAGTTTGGCCTTTAGAGAATATTATGGGCCTTACACAGTGTTGCAGGGAATGTTGCTAACAGAAGGTCATTTGTGTATGGAGAGAAATATTTACCACTATTTTCTGATACTCAATAAAGTTATACTTCCATGAATCGATTAAAAAATGTTTAAATATTCTGGCACAAATAATATTAAAATAAATACACTAAGTATTGCTACACATTTAAATGTTGATTACAGACTTAGTCAAATGCTCTTAAATGTATCTATACAGTAAGTCCAGTATGTCAAAGATTCTCAACTCTTTCTAATACATTTGTCATATATAAATTTTTACTATGATGATAAAACTTATTACTATTTATACACTGAAACCAATATTAAAATACCAACATTGAAGACTTGTCCTATTTCTTTATTAATACTATACATGTGTAATTCTACTTGAGATTACAGAAATACTAGTAGATCCCCAAGAGAAACAGTGCAATGTCAGATCAACCACAGTTGCTAATTCTGGCCAAGACATGGGCTATAATTTTATCTTTGAAAGGGATTCACACCTAAGCCAAAATTTACTGGCTGGGTCCCTTGTAGAGTTAATATTCATTGGTAATTCAATTGGAATTTCCAAATCCACACCTGATCTCAGATTGTGTGTCTCCCTCTACTTACATGCCTAACAAGTCTTGATCTGAGAGTATTCTTCCTCAGTTTTGAAGTTACTTCATAATACCTTACAGGAATTTATTATTAGATATTAGGTTTATGTAAATGTGTCTGCTCCAAGAAGAGCACACATTGTGTCTATGTGATCAGTTCCTGTCTCTGGATTTTCAGCTAATCTATCATCTTGGAACTCATCGCTGTATCCTCATTTGTCAGGTCGTTGTGTCTGAACACCAGTGCTGCTTATTTGTCCTGATTTTAATACAGTGCCTAACTTCAGAGAATTATGTATCTTTCCTACAGTTCCTAATGGCCAGTTTTCCTTACTTAATGGAGATACAATCTATGTAGCAACCCATAACTAAAATGAAAAGAAAATTTAAAAAATAAGAAATTCTGAATAGGTTGCCATTGTATTTAAGCATATTCTTCTGTTTGTCATCTTCTTTTATATTTATAATTAACTTTTGTACATTTTAAATTAACTTTTCCATTGGCAAGTATCATTATAGACCCAAGGCTTTTCACAGATAAAACAAGTTCCAAATAATTGTAATTATTACTCTCTTTTTCAGTGTTTCACAACTTGGCCAGTGGGAGCTTTTATAGGGCACAGCTTTGACCTTTTAGCCCTACTGTAGATCTGCTTTAAAGGCATCTTTCTTTTCTGGCAACGAAGTCTTCCAATTCATTATTTACTTTTTCCTGCCTCGAGACATTAAATCAGTTACTCACTCCAATGCACAATAATTTTGAATTAAGAAAGACTTTTAGAACTGTAGCAATTGGAACTATATTCAGGTGCTGGTAACAAGGTCCAGAAATGACATTTATTTAAACAAGTTAGGGGTCTATTTTTCTTACTCTCAGGAAGAGTTTCAGAAGTCAGCAGTCCAATATTAATTATAATATTAAATGGTTTTGCCTTCTTGTCACCCTCAGGTCTCTGCTTTGACATATGTGTTGGAAAGAATCCCTGAGCAACAATATGCCTAGAAAAGAGCATTTTAAAATACATAGAATAATTATAGCAACAATCATTCAATATTTTTCTAAGTCCATATTTCTTCTCATTCTAAAATATTGCTTAATAATGTCAATGAATGTATCCTAGTAGAGTGGCTTTCCCCCCCCCCCACCATTATTGAAATATAATTGAAATATAGTATTATGTAAGTTTAAGGTGTACAACATGATGATTTGATACACATATATTGTGAAATGATTGCCACAATAAGGTTAGTCAACACATTCATCATCTCACAGAATTACAATTATTTTCTGTATGATGAGAACCTATAAGATCTACTCTCTTAGCAACTTTCAAGTAGATAATACACTATAGTCACCATGCTGTACAGTTAATCCTCAGAACTTATTTACCTTATAACTGGAAGTTTGTACACTTTGACCAACATCTTTCAATTTCCTCCACCCCCCAGCACCTGGCAACCACCATTCTACTTTCTGTTTCTATGCGTTTGACAGTTTTTTTTAGATTTCACATTTGAATGTTGGTCTTTCTCCGTCTGCCTTATTTCACTTAGCATAATGCTGTTCAGGTCCATCCATGTTATCACCAATGGGAAGAATTCATTCTTTTTTAAGCTGAATAATATTCCATTGTGTATGTGTGTGTGTATACATCCATTCTTCCATCCATGATAACATAGGTTGTTTCAGTGTCTTGGAATAGTGCTTCACTGAACATGGAGGTGCAGATATCTTTGAGATACTGATTTTATTTCCTTCACGTATATACCCAGAGGTAGGATTGCTAGATGGTATGGCAGTTCTATTTTTAATTTTTTGAGGAACCTCTGTACTATTTTCCATAGTGGCTGTACCAGTTTACATCCCCACCAACAGTGCAGGAAGGTTCCTTTTTCTCCACATTCTTGCCAATACTTGTTGTTTCTTGTCTTTTTGATAATAGCCATTCTAAGAGGTGTGGGTGATATCTCGTTGTGGTTTTGATTTGCATTTCCCTGATTAGTGATATTGAGAATCTTTTCATGTGCCTGTTGGCCATCTGTATGTCTTCTTTGGAAAAATGTCTATGCAGGTCCTCTGCCCATTTTTTTTTTTTAATTATTGTTTATTTATTTATTTATTTATTTGGCTGTGTTGGGTCTTCGTTTCTGTGCGAGGGCTTTCTCTAGTTGTGGCAAGTGGGGGCCACTCTTCATCGCGGTGCGCGGGCCTCTCATTATCGTGGCCTCTCTTGTTGCGGAGCACAGGCTCCAGACGTGCAGGCTCAGTAGTTGTGGCTCACGGGCCTAGTTGCTCCGCGGCATGTGGGATCTTCCCAGACCAGGGCTCGAACCTGTGTCCCCTGCATTAGCAGGCAGATTCTCAACCACTGCGCCACCAGGGAAGCCCTCTGCCCATTTTTAAATTGGATTGTTTGTTTTCCTGCTATTGAGTTGTAAGAGTTTGCTAACGAGTTGTATATTTGGATATTAACTCTTAATCAGTTATATGATTTGCAAATATTTTCTCCCGTTCAGTAGGTTGCCTTTCATTTTGTTGATGATTTCCTTTGCTGTGCAGAAGCTTTTTGGTTTGATGTAGTCCCACTTGTTTACTTTTGCATTTGTTGCCTGTGCTTTGGGTGTCATATCCAAAAAAAATCATTGCCAAGACCCATGTCAAGGAAATTTTCCCCCAGCTTTTCAAACTCCTTGGTCATTATTGCTCTGTTAAGATTTTTAAAGATCTTACTAGGTTTTATGTTTCTATGAACTTTTCCATTTCTTCTAAGTTATCCAGTTTATTGGCATATAATTGTTCATAGTAGCCTCTTACAATCCTTTGTATTTCTTTGGTGTCAGTTGGATAAATGTCTCCTCTTCATTTAGAATTTGGGTTTTTTTTTTTTTTTTTGAGTCCTCTCTTTTTTTCTTGGTTAGCCTAGCTAAAGTTCAATCAGTTTTGTTTATCTTAAAAACAAACAAACAAACAAAAAAAGAACCCCAACTCTTAGTTTCTTTGATTGTTTTTTCTGTTTTATTTCTAGTCTCTATTTCATTTATTTCTGCTCTCATATTTATTATTTTCTTCCTTCTACTAACTTTGGGCTTAGTTCTCCTTTTTCTAATTCCTTGAGGGGTAAACTTGGGTTGTTTGAGATTTTCTTTTTATTACTGTAGGAATTTAATGCTGTAGACCTCCCTCTTGGAACTGCTTTTGCTGTATCCCATAAGTTTTGGTATGTTGTATTTTAACTTTTGTTTATCCCAAGATACTCTCTGATTTCCTTTTTGATTTCTTCCTTGACCCATTGGTTATCTAGGAGTGTGTCATTTAATTTTCACATATTTGTGAATTTTTCAGTTTCCCTCCTGTTATTGAGGGTTTTCTTTCCAGTATCTAAAATGTTTGATAAAGCATATGAAAATATATAATAGTAATTGGCTTCTAAACACTGATTCAAAAATTTGCTGATTTAAAAAATTTTTATAATCTCTGATCTTACTGGTCTTGACTAAAGATGAGAAACTTCACCATGTGAGATATATAAGTAATTTGTTTTTTTAATTTATTTTTATAAATTTATATATTTTATTTATTTATTTTTGACTGCGTTGGGTCTTTGCTGCTGCGTGCGGGCTTTCTCTAGTTGCGGCGAGCGGGGACTACTCTTCATTGCGGTGTGCGGGCTCCTCGTTGTGGTGGCTTCTCTTGTTGTGGAGCACGGGCTCTAGGCACATGGGTTTCAGTAGTTGTGGCACTTAGGCTCAGTAGTTGTGGCTCGTGGGCTCTAGAACGCAGGCTCAGTAGTTGTGGCGCATGGGCTTATTTGCTCTGTGGAATTTGGGATCTTCCCAGGCCAGGGCTTGAACCCGTGTCCCCTACATTGGCAGGTGGATTCTTAACCACTGTGCCACCAGGGAAGCCCCTAATTTATTTTCAAATTGTTTAGTATATCCAAGTTATACGCAGGTAATTTAGTTTTAGAAGGAAAAAAAAAGCTTGTCAGGTAGATTTACTTTTGGACCTGCTTTAAGCAAGAGTTAGAATATTTTAATCATTTTAATTAGCTGGTATGTGTTAGGCAGAATAATGTTCCCCAAAGATAACCAAATCCCAATCCCTGGAACCTATGAATATGTGACCATAAATGGCAAAAGGGATTTTGCAGATGTAATTTAGTTAAAGATCTTAAGATGAGGAGGTTATAACCATACTGTCTGGATGGGCCAATATAATCACAAGACTCCTAAATGTAAAATGAAAGCAGGAGAGTCACTTTCAGAGAGAGATTTGAAGTTGTTAAGTTGCTAGATTTGAGGATAGAGGAAGGGACCATGAGCCAAGGAATTCAGGTAACCTGTAGTAGCTGGAAAAGCAAGGGAATGATTCTCCCCTAGAGTTCCCAGAAGGAAAGCAGCCTGGTTGATACCCAGATATAAGACCCATTTTAGACTTCTGACCTCCAGAACTGTAAGATAATACATTTGTGTTGTTTTAAGCTCCTAACTTTGTGGTACTTTATTACAACAGCAGTAGGAAGCTAATATAGTATATAAACAGGAATTCTGATTAAGTTCACTGTATATTTTTAGTGTATTTAGAGGACTCAACAATCTTTTACATTTTTTATTTTTTAAATAAAACCTTAACTTTATCTAACTTGGTTTTGCATAATACTAATACAGATAAGATTATATATGACATACAACAAATCAGTCACTTCAGCTGTTCTACTGCACTAAGCTAAACTGTCCCAAAACAACTATACTAGGGGGAAAAAATACCTTTACCAGTTTTCTAATCAAATAACTTAATCAGCCAAACATTTATAATCAATTAATAATAATAGCACAACTACCTTAATGAAAGTAAGTTGCTATGTATTAACTAGTGCTATAATTTTTTCACATTTTCCAACTAAGACACCTTAAAATATTTTTAAAGTGAACATAGTATATTATTAATTTCAAATGAATATATAACATTCCCAAGTAATTTATTAAAACAATATACCAACATTCTAAGTCACTTTACCACTCTATACTAGGTTACATATAAAAGAAAATCAGAGTTGTGTAACAGAGAAGAAAGTAGCTGGGCTGCATATTTTGAATTTGCTAAAATTCTAGTTTTCAAACATTTTTGAGACTGCTTTTGTCTCCCATATCTATGTCCAAAAAGCCACGTTATGTGTTTCTCCTCTCCTTTGCATTTTCTCTGCAGTTGCCTCCGGTAATTTAGATTTATGCTTAGAACCGGTATTCAGCTAGTATTCACCTATACAACCACACAGGTGTCCATAATGACTGGTTGTTGCCTGTGCCACACTGGCTGTTAAATATTTTGTATATCACCATTCTTAAGCTTGTATATATAAACCCACAAAAAACTGATTATCTATCCTTGGTGTATTCAATCTTGCCTTGTGGAAATAATGAGAGTCCAAAATGTTGGAATTAATACTATATTGATCAAGGTAAAATACTGTGAATTATTATCATATTTGGGTAGTACCTAGACCGAGGCCAAGGCAAAGTAGGTCCCAGTTTGCTTCTCAAATCCAGGGTATGGGAGTCATATTAATTGCAGTGGTAAAGTGAGGCCTACAACAATTCTGCTATTCTCTAAAATTGTCAAAAAAGCAGCTAGGACCTGAAGACTGTATCATCCTCAGCTTCTCTACCAAGGGATGTGCCGATAGCAATAATTGTTATTCTTATCAGGTTAAGCTAGTTCGTGGGGAAAAATTGTACAGAAACAGAACTATGTACTGTTTTGGGAGGAAAACTTGGGGAGGGATGAGGTCACAGTATTGTATAAACTGACCATAAGAGACAATGACATTTTTATATATGTAGAGCAAGTATACAACATCCATCAATTTGCCTAAAACTTATTTACAAAACTATGCTAATGTTTAGAGTTGTCAGAAGGTCTGTAAGTAGCACATCACTTAGATGTAAAAATGAAGCTATAGTGAATTCACTATAGTGATAATGTTCTTTATTTGTACTCTGATGCAGGGAAATGGGCATGAGTCATTTAACCCAAGATGTCTTTTCAACATAGCAAACTGAAATTAGTTTCTTGGAGTTGAGTCAAATGTAACAGGTCAAAACATCCCCACTAAAGTAGAGAATAAACTTCCGCCTTTTGCTTCTTTGATCAAAGTCATCAAAGGAAACACAAGGCTGATGGGACATTCTGAGTTATGGCATCAACATAATCTTACCTGAGGCTATTGGTTGGCCTACACCTAAAGTCTTTGAAGTTGTTGCTATTCTTATTGGGGTCTATCCTGGGCACAGGTCTTCCAACAGTTGTTAGGAGCCCTCCCTTTAGTCCTGTAAGCCCTAATAGAAGTAGAGGTCATTCTACTAATTCCAGATGTGATTTGTCACATTTAACTGCTTCTCATGGAGAAAATTCTGAAGTTAACACTGGGTTGCTACAGTCTTTTGAAAATTTTGAATGTCTGAGTTAAAATGATTATTATTGGGGGACTTCCCTGGTGGCGCAATGGTTAAGAATCCGCCTGCCAATTCAGGGGACGCAGGTTCGAACCCTGGTCCAGGAAGATCCCACGTGCCGCGGAACAACAAAGCCCGTACGTCACAACTACCGAGCCTGCACTCTAGAGCCCACGTGCCACAACTACTGAAGCCTGCACGCCTAGAGCCCGTGCTCCACAACAAGAGAAGCAACTGCAATGAGAAGCCTGTGCACCGCAACGAAGAGTAGCCCCCGCTTGCCGCAACTAGAGAAAGCCCACGCGCAGCAACGAAGACCCAATGCAGCCAAAAATAAATAAATAAATGTATGAAACAAAATTATTATTATTGGTACGTCATTGTGTATTGATGTCTGGCAGAGATCATCAACTAAAGTTGGAGTAATAGGAGGGTAGCCTGAAAGGTGGACTACCACTACAGTGGCCAAAAAGTGATAAATTGATTATGAAAAGCAATAATTAAAACCTGGTGGAACAAAATGCATCTTTATAAAGAAATTTTGTTTCCTTTATAACGACAAAGGAAAATCACATAAAATATGCAAAAGTTTTCGACAAACTGATTATGAAAAGCAATAATTACAATCCAGTGGAAAACTGTTTATTTAAAAAGGAGTCTCATGTCCCTGATGATACTGAAAGAAGGAATTTGACAGAAAACATACCAAAGCTAGTTTTGAATTAAATTTCCAATTATTTTACCAAGAAAGTGCTTTACAGGAATCTTAATTTTAAATGTTGGCCTAAACACAGGTTACCAATACAAAATTTTGTCCCTACAATTTATAGGGCTATCTAAAGTGTTGGTTAGAGGTTCAGAGTTTATGTAGCATTTGACTTGTTTGTGAATAGTATCTGATTCATTTGAAAGGAGAGATCCTACTGGGCTGTTTGAGATGCTTAGTAAGGAGTGCACATGACATACGCTCCTCTTTCATCTGTAGACAAACTTACACATCACTGATGTACACACAGAGACACGTACACAGTCACACCGTAGGGCTTCGTGTTTGTTCTTGTAAATTCCTAAGATGCAACATATAACACATTTTGTCAACTGAAGGAGTGATGTTTCTTTTTCTTTTCTGCAAAGAGGTGTTAGAGATAAGTATCAGTTAATGATAAATTACTGGATTTTATTGTTCCCGTCTACTATATTCTGTTTAATCTTAATTCCCTTTTATCTTGTGGAATACATCATGGATCACTTAAAAAATAGACCCAAAAGGGAACTGACATTAAATTATCACTGGTAAAATGTTGACACATCAACCTTTTCTATGAGTGTAATAGAAGTGCTGACAGACTGTTTCATTCAACCCTACCACTGAAGTTCAGATTCATTCAGTTGCTTTGCTACTGTTGATTCCCCAAGAGACCACCAGAAAACTTGTTAATTAAGGAAACAAACTTAATTGGATTTACTTCGGTGAAGGAGGACACTACTATGACAGTCTTAATATTATATCAGGATAGGGTGTCAGGAGAGAATATTTATAGAGTCATGGGGTCTGGAATCAAGTGGTTTAAGGTGGGTCTTCCAAGACAGGAAACTGATGGAGACCAGCAAAGTATGGCTATAATAAATTACAGTTGATGAACTTCCCTAGGTAGGCATCTTGACACGAGTCTTGATGAGTCAACTCTTGTTTGATAAATGAGCTATTTGCTAATGTGAACAATCTGTTATCCTTAAAGGAGATCTGTTTGCCCTCATGAATAAACTGTCTGCCTGGCCAAATTGGCTTGTAACAATTTCTTGAAGCAAAAAGTGCAGTTATATATTGGTTTAAAAGTTTTATCTTCTAGGGCAAGAAGTTCCAGAGAACAGATATTGTAATCATGTTGACAAAGGTGGCCTCAGTTCTCAGTCTTAACTGTTAAACCATCTTGATGCAGGTGGTCCCAATTCTTACTAAAAGTTCATCAATTCTTACTAAAAGTTCATCATAGCAAACATCTAGAGTCTCCCATTGTGCAATACCAGTGTCCCAGGACATTAAGCTAAGTAAAGCTTTCCAGCACTGCCAAGAATCTCCTTCTGGGCCATTCAGTAGGTAAGATACTGATTGAAATCAGAGCAAATTTGTCTTTGGAAGGAGGTAAAGATCAACAAGCTTGAGAATGTGACATGAGTTTTTATTCAAGGAAAGAATTGGTGGTTCACAGGTGAAGAATCATCTTCTACACAGATATTATGTATTAAACTCTGCTTCATGAGATATTCCATCTTATTTCTACTCATCCATATCTTCCCAGAGAGTAAGCCCCAATGCGTTTTCTGCAGCTACCTCAGAATCAATAATTAAGCTTTCGCACCTACTTCTAATAACCAACACTAGTTCCTCTTCTTTGAAGTCTTCCTCTATCCCACATACGGTCTCTATTTCTTCATCCCCATTTCCTCTTATTTTTGTTCCCCTATTTCCGTTACATAATAAATTAGGATGGCATTTGATCCCAAAGACTGAATCATTAGCAACTAAGAAATTATTTTCTCTCCTTTTTGTGGTAATAAGGATTTACTTAATCTTCCAAACCCTCCTAAGGATGAGGGAAAATAATTATAAATAATTATATTTATTTATCTATTGTACAAAAGAAAACTGAAACAGTTAAGTTTCTGTGATGATACAGACTGAATATTCACATCTGTAAATGCAAATTTCGTTGATATCCTGAGAACCAAGGCTTATAAAAGTTGATATTCTGAATAGCTGAGTGCTGTAAGAGGAATGTGTGTTGTGAACAGTGCCTTTACTTGATCATCATCCATATTTTAAAATTAGTTAATAAAACATAAAGATGCAGGCAAAAATGGTAGAATTGGTGGGTATGAAATGGTCATTGTGGAGGTGTGTCTGAGCAGGAAAGAAAATGTAACTTTCAGCAGACACTTGTTATATTCTGTTGGGGAGGGGGAAATTTCTCCCTCTACCACTCTTTGAGTTCTTGAGGCTGAACTAATAATAAAGTTAAGACAGGACAGATTAACAGGAAAAAAAAGAAATGAATTTAATTTGTGTGTACAGAAGTCTCATAGAAATAGGACTCCTATGAACTGGTCAAAGCAGGCAGCTTTTATACTTTTTAGACAAAGAAACAATAAATTTGAGAGGAATTGACAGGACAAAGAAACTTAGGTTTGGGTGCTTAATTAGAAAGGAATTTAAGCAAAGTTTGGGCTTGGGTAGTCCATTAGTAAGGAAGTAGCAAGTTTGCGTATGCAAGCTTCTCAGCCCTGAATTCCCTGTCTCTGGGATAAGGGTGTCCTTCTACCTCCAGATACAGGGAGTGCACCTTTCACGTGGGAGATTTATTTCCCGCTTTCGGGGAAACAGGAAGGAGGGTCAGAGTGCCCCTCTTGCATTGGCCATTTCTAAAGTAACTTTAATTCAAAATAATCAGTATGCCATTGAGGCATATTTTGGGGTGGCCTGCCCTAGGCCCCAATAATTCTAATCAGTACAAATTCTGTGATATAATCAGTGGGTATTAATGAAGCAAAAATAATATCTATGAAGCTTCCCAGGAAATTGAAGACTATCAGGAAGAGTAAATCCCGTTTTGTCATCAGTTTATCAGGAAATGACCTTTGGGAAGGTCATATGTACTTCAATCCACTCATTTTGTACCCATTCATAAGGTATGCTCTGAAAGACTCCATTGAGCTTCTCCTAAGGATAGTTTTTGAAAGAGAATTATGGGCAAAGTAGCTACAATGCCAACATTGTAATCGGTTCTGATTCACTATGACAGGATTCTATTAGGCTGATATATTACTTCTTCATGAATCTTAAATTAGTTTTACTTTAAAGATAGTAAACTTCAATAAAAATCATGATTCCCCATGTATCATAAATTTATGTGACAGTTGGGGAAATTTCCTGTTGAAAGAATGAGTATGAATTTATTGAACATGAGTATGAATAACATTGAAGTTAATCCATTTTATTGACATTTTACAGGGAAGTGAAACAGAAAAAATATTGATAGTCATCCTTAACAATCTATAATAGAGCATAGCTATTCACTTGAATTAAAAGAAATAATAGATCTAAAAATATTATTTGTGATCCTAAAAAAATTTGCGGTAGATGACCTTTATTTAACCATGGCAACTCTACCTTCTAAATGATTCCCACTCCTCACTGTGAGATGATAAAAGTATATACATTTATTTCCCCACTTACCCCAAGCTCTGGTTCCTATCAAGTTCTAGAACTAATTCAAGCTATTTCCTACTGTTATTAGTTTTCTGCTGTTGCAAAACAGATTACCACAGAGATAGCAGCTTAAAGCAACACAGTTTTATTATCTTGCAGTTTCTGTGGGCCAAGAGTCTGGGCATGGCTTGGCAGGGTCCTCTACTCATGCTGCAATCAAGATATTGGCTGGCTAGAGTCTTATGGGACGCTTGACTAGGGAAGAATCTGTTTTCAAGCTTATTCAGGCTGTTGACAGAATTAATTTGCTTATGGCTGTGTGACTGAGGTCCCTGGCTGCCTACTGGAGGACAGCTACAGTTCCCTGCCACGTGGCCCCTTTCAGGCAGTTCACAAAATGGCTCTTTGCTTCTTCAAAGCCACCAGGAGAATCTCTGTCTCTGTGTCTGTCTGTCTCTCATCTGCTATGACAGATTCATGCATAACAAAACACAGTCATGGGAGTGACACCCTATCACCTTTGTCATATTCTACTGGTTAGAATCAAGTCACAGATTCTGCCTGTACCCTAGAGGATTATATATGAGTGTGACTCATTGGGGGTTCACCTCAGAGTGTGTCTGCCACACATCTCATCCCCAAAGTCAACTCTAAGGACACTACAGAGATTAAAAGGTAGCATTGATTCGAGCAAAAAAAACAACAGCAAAAAATTAGGAAACACCTGGAGAGTCATAGGCTCCCTTGAATGGCGTGTGCGTTGAGCAGGTGTGCTGCAGCTTGGGGCAGAGAGCAGCCTGAGACAGCAATACCAGAAAATAACGGAAGGAGTATGTTAACTTCTGTTTTTACCTCTCTCTTTTACTCTGGGACAACAGCCACCAGCCCCTTAGCAAAGAATTCTGCAGCAACAGAGTAGACTACCAGTGTAGAAAATAACAGTATGGAACAAAAGTCCTGCGAGGATGAGTTCAAAATAACAGACATGGGCTAACTAGACAGTTGAGAGAGTCCACTTCTCTGTGCCTTCACACTCCAAGCCTAAAGGCCAGTGAATGATCACCTAGGGAGACCATCTCCAGCCAGCGCTGCTTTTTCTGAAGAGTTGAAAGTGAAATCCTGGCCAGAGGGGTTATTTTGTTGAGTGGCAGCAACTGGGAATGACATACAGTGCTTCTACGGTACCATATATTCTGCCTCTTTTTAAATTCACCCTGAGGAACTGCCCAAGACCTTGACTTTGACTTTATTCCAATACCAAGCAGAATGGCTGACACTACCAGGGAACATGTGCTCTCAAACCAAGTATATTAGACACCCAAAGTACAGTCACCTCAAAAGAAAGGCAACAAACCAAACAACAGGTATCATATGGAACAGAGCAGAAGCACCAAAAGTTTAAGTATACTTAAATAGTTGAGATGATATAAGCAATAAAAATCATTAACAATGAAACTTCAATAAGAACCAGGTAGAAACATTTGATGTAAAATTTACAATATTTAAAATAAGAATATAATAGTTGGATAAATAGTAAGATAGATGTATCTGAAGAATTACTTAATGAGTTGAAAGATGAGGTTGATGAAATCTAGATGGCAACCTGAAGGGGAAAATAAGTCAAATTATAAAACTAAAGCTGAGGGCTTCCCTGGTGGCGCAGTGGTTGAGAATCTGCCTGCTAATGCAGGGGACACGGGTTCGAGCCCTGGTCTGGGAAGATCCCACATGCCGCGGAGCAGCTAGGCCTGTGAGCCACAACTACTGAGCCTGCGCGTCTGGAGCCTGTGCTCCGCAACAAGAGAGGCCGCGATAGTGAAGAGGCCCGCGCACCACGATGAGGAGTGGCCCCCGCTCGCCGCAACTAGAGAAAGCCCTCGCACAGAAACGAAGACCCAACACAGCCAAAAATAAATATAAAAATAAATAAATAAAAAAAGATTACTATTAAAAAAAAAAAAAAAACTAAAGCTGAGAGTGAAGTACGATAGCATTGTGAGTTGCAAAAAGAAAACTAAAAGAAAAAGAGAAAAGGTAATGTTTGAAGAAATAATGTTTAAAAGTTTCCCAGAATTTAAGAAAAACACAGACCAGAACTTTAGATTTACAGTATTTCTTGAGAGCTAAGGGGGAAAAAAAAATCCACGCCTAGACACATTATAATAATATTCACTAACACCAATAATAGATACAAATTTTAAATGATCCTAGAGTAAAAAGAAAATAATCTACAGAAGAATAAGGATGAACCATTATATCAGAATTATCAACAGCAAAATTGAACACAAAAATGAAAGAATGTTATAAAATAAAGAAAAATATGTTTAGATCAAGAATGCAATATTGAGCCTAATAGTCATTCAAATGTGAGGACATAATAAAAAATAATGTTCAAAAATGATGTCAGAATGTTTGCCAAAAGAAGAAAGATATTATAGATACACTTGGAAAAGTTATAGAAGAAACAAACCCAGTAATACACTTCAATATGTAAGCGATGTGAGAATGTTATAATCCGTTAGTAGACTTTGTAGTCTTAAAAGTAAACAAAAGCTAATTCCCCAAAGGGATAAAAATGATGTCTACAATATCAACCTAGAAATAAAAATCCAGACAAACAACATAATAGAAACTTTCCAGAGCAAGTATAAAAGGGATATATTTAAATACCTGCCTCTTAAATACCTGATTGTTAAGGGGTAAAGATTTATAGGTTTAAAACTTCAAAATGAAAAGATTTTCAGTTTGATTCAAGTCTGGGTATACAAAGTCACAAGAGTATTGCCCTCACCCTAAGAACCAGAAACTAAAGACACAAAGAAACTTATATGAACCAAGCTCCAGAGAGTGAAAAGCTCTTCTTAGCTGAAAAGAGACCCATGGCTGTTCTCATACCTGGTAGAAAGGAGGAAGAGGAATCCACCATAGTTGCGAGGTGCTGGTGAGGGGAAACTAGCTGAATTTTAATGTTGGGTGATAAGACAGATTTGAATGTGGAGGTTCCTCAGCTGCAGAGCAACTGAACACCCATCTGCCAACTCTTTCTCTGAGGTGTTCCCTGAATGCTCAGTGGTAGTGCTCTATATACTAATGAGATTTAGAAAATATATTAAAATTCATCAGTTTCTAGAAAAACTATTATATACACAGATTGATTGCTTGATCTCTACCATAAAGCTTTAGAAAGTGAAACTGATCAATATTTTTGTAATCCCACTGATCAATATCAGAGAATATAATCAATATTTTTGAAATGCCCCTGTGGATACTTCCTGTTCTCTGGAGAAAACTACTATCCAAAATTTTCCACGGGTAATTTGTTTTATTTCACAGTTTTATAAGGTGTTACAATCTTTGCAAGTTTTTAACCTTTACATGTATGGAGTCACATAATTCTTTTTCTGTAACTTTCTTTTAAATTCAATAATATAGTCATTCTTTTTGATTTGTTAGTGTTTCTCATTCATTTTCACATAGTATTCAATCCAGTGAATGTACCACAGCATGCTTATCCATTCTACTGGTGCTGATCATCTGGACTGTTGTACGTTGCCTGCTATTACAAACTATGCTACTATGAAAATGTTTGCTTTTTCCTTTGTGCAAATGTTCAAACATTTATCTAGGTTATAGATGCATAAAATTGTAATAGCAGATATTTAAACTGTTTTAGAGGTGTGTATACCTATTTATGAGAGTTTCTGATGAACAGTATTTTTGGCAATGCGAGATACTGCCAAACGTTTATTAAGGTTTTACAATCTTGTAAAATTATATCTTATAGTAGTTTTTTTTTAATATTCATTACCTGATCACTAACAGAATTGAACATATTTTCATATACTTACTGGTCATGTTTTCTCTTCTAGGAAATGTCTGCTAAAAACTTTTGTTACATTTTTCTTGGAGATACATTGTTTTATTCTTATTGTTTGGCAGAAATTCATCACACGTTCTAGATTAAAATTATACTTCATTATGTATGTTAGGATTATCTTCTCCCATTTTTGGCCTTGTTTTTAAACTTTGCAGACTTGTTTTTTTAATTATCATGCTAAAAAACACATAACATTAAATTTACCATCTTAACCATTTTTAAGCGTATACTTCTGTAGTGTTAAGTATATTCATAATGTTATGCAGTAGATTCCTAGAACTTTTTCATCTTGCAAAACTGAAACTCTGTACCCATTAAACATTAATTCCCCATCGCCTCAGCTCTTGGCAACCACCTCTCTACTTTCTCTTTTTATGATTTTGCTACTTTAGATTCTCATGTGAGTGGAATCATGCAGTATTTGTCCTTTTGTGACTGGCTTATTTTTCTTAGCATAATGTCCTCTGGGTTCATCCATATTTTAGAATGTGACAGAATTTCCTTTTTTAAGGCTGCATAATATTCCATTATATGTATATATCAGATATACATTGATATGATATATACATATCACATTATCCATTCTTCCTTTAATGGGCATTTGTGTTGCTTTCATCTCTTGGCTATTGTGAATAATGACGCAGTGAATGTGGATGTGCAAATAATTGAAATCCTGCTTTCAATCCTTTTAAATATATATCAAGAAGTACGGTTGCTGGATCACATAGTAATTCTATTATTAATATTTTGAGGACCCTCCATCATGTTTTCCACAATGGTTTCACCATTTTACACTCCCACCAATAGTGTATAAAGATCCCAATCTCTCCGCATCCTTGTCAACATTTATTATTTCCTGTTCTTTTGATAGTGGCCATCCTAGTGTGTGTGAAGAGATACCTCATAGTGATTCTGATTTGCATTTCTCTTGTGATTAGTGATGTTGAGCATCTTTGTGTATGTTTTTGGCCACTTGTGTCTATCTTCTTTGGAGAGTTCTTTTTTTTTTTTTTTTTTTAATGTGGCTGTGTCAGGTCTTAGTTGCGGCATGCAGGCTCTTTCGTTGCAGCATGCGGGCTTCTCTCTAGGTGTGGCTCATGGGCTCCAGAGCACACGGGCTCAGTAGTTGCGGCGCATGGTCATTCTAGTCGTGGCATGTGAGCTCTAGAGCATGGGCTCAGTAGTTGTGGTGTGTGGGCTTAGTTGCCCCGCAGCATATGGGATCTTAGTTCCCCAACCAGGGATCGAACCTGCATCCCCTGCATTGGAAGGCTGATTCTTAACCACTGGACCACCAGGGAAGTCTCCTTTGGAGAGTTCTTTACCTATTTTTAAATCGTGTTGTTGTTGAGTTGTATGAGTTCCTTATATATTCTGGATATTAACCACTTATCAGATCATGATTAAAATAAGTATTTTCTCCCAATCTGCAAGTTGTCTTTTTATCCTGTTGATCATTTGCTTTGGTTCATAGAAGTTTTTATTGAATAAGTATGATTTAGTCCCATTTGTCTATTTTTGCTTTTGTAGCCTCTGCTTTGGTGTCATACCTAAGAAATCATTACCAAATCCAATGTCATGAAGTTTTTCCTTATATTTTCCTTATATTTTCTTCTAGGAACTTTATAGTTTTACATTAAGGTCTTTAATCCATTTTGAGTTAATTTTTGTATGTGGTGTAAATTGAGGGTCCAATTTCATTTTTTTGCGTGTGGAAATCCAGTTTTCCTAACACCATTTATTGAAGAGACTGTCTTTTCCTCATTGTGTGGTCTCAGCAACCTGGTAGAAGATATTTTGACCATATATCCAAGGATTTATTTCTGGTCTCTCCATTCTTTTCCATTGGTCTATATATCTGTCTGTATGCCTGTATGACATTGATTTGATTATTGTATTGATAGCTTTGTAATATGTTTTAAAATCAGGAAGTGTAAGGCCTTCAACTTTGGTTTTCCTTCTCAAGATTGTTTTGACTAATCAGAAAACCTTGAGATTCCACATGAATTTTAGGATTTTTTTTTACTATTCCTGCAAAAAATGTGATTGGCATTTTGATACAGATTGCATTGAATAAATAGATTGCCTTGGGTAGTATGGATAATACAAATTTTAACAATATTGTCTTGTAACTGATGAATATGGGATATCTGCTCATTTATTTATATGTTCTTTGATTTCATTTAGCAAAGTTTTATAGTTATCAGTATACAAATCTTTTGCCTCCTTAAGTTTATTTCTAAGAATTTTATTCTTTTTGATGCTATTGTAAGTGGAATTGTTTTCTTAGTTTTTTTTTCAGCTTGTTCATTCTTAGTGTATAGACATGAGACTAATTTTTTTTTTTAAAATGCTATTCTTGTCTGCTTACATTCTTTTTATTTATGTATGTATGGCTGTGTTGAGTCTTCGTTTCTGTGCGAGGGCTTTCTCCAGTTGCGGCAAGCGGGGGCCACTCCTCATCACGGTGCGCGGGCCTCTCACCATCGCGGCCTCTCTTGTTGCGGAGCACAGGCTCCAGACGCGCAGGCTCAGCAATTGTGGCTCACGGGTCCAGTCGCTCCGCGGCATGTGGGATCTTCCCAGACCAGGGCCCGAACCCGCGCCCCTGCATTGGCAGGCAGATTCTCAACCACTGCGCCACCAGGGAAGCCCCGAGACTAATTTTTATATCGATTTTGTATCCTGAAATGGCTGAAAATGTTTATTAGTTAAATAGTTTTTTGGTGCAATCTTTTTAGGGCTTTCTAGATATAAGATCATGTCATCTGCGAACAGAGCTCATTTTACTTCTTTTCCAAGTTGGGTGCTTTTTATTTCTTTTTCTTGTCTAATTGCTCTGACTAGAACATACACGTGGTGAGGGTGGATATCCTTGTCTTTTTTCTGATCTAGAAGAAAAGTTTTCAGTCTTTCACCATTGAGTATGATGTTAGGTGTGGGCTTTTCATATACCGCTTTTATTATGTTAGGTGATTTCTTTCTGTCCTGCTTTGTTGAGAGGTCTTATCATGAAAAGGTATTGAATTTTGTCAAGTTTTTTTCTGTGTCAGTTGAGATGACCTTGTGGTTTTTGTCCTTGACTCTGTTAATGTGGTGTATTACATTGATTGAGTTACATATGTTGAACTATCCTTGCATCTCAAGGACAGATCCCACTTAACCGTGGTGTATGATTCTTTTAATGTCTTATTGAATTTGGTTTGCTAGATTGTTTTTTTGTTTTGAGGATTTTTGAGTCAATATTAATCAGGGATATTGGTCTGTAGTTTTCCTTTCTTACTGTGTCTTTGGTTTTCCTATCAGGGTAATGATAGCCTCATAGAATGAGTTCAGGAGTACTCTCTCCTCTTCAATTCTTTGGAAGAGTTTGAGGAGAACTGGTGCTAATTCTTCCTTAAATGTTTGGTAGAATTCTCCAGTGAAGCCATGTGATCCTGGGCTTTCCTTTGTTGGGTGTTTTGATTACTGGTTCAATCTCCTTAGTAGTTATAGATTTGTTCAGACTTTTTATTTTTTCATGATTCAGTCTTGGTGGGTTGTATGTTTCTAGGAATTTGTCAGTTTCTTCTGGGTTATACAATTTTTGACATATAATTATTCATACTATCTTACACTCCTCTGTATCTGTGTGGTATCAGTTGTAATTTCCCCTCTTTCATTTCTAATTTTAGTTATTTGAGTTTTTCTCTTTTTTTTCTTTGTTATTCTAACGGTTAGTCAGAATAGGGTCAATTTTGTTGATCTTTAAAAAAAAAACTCTTGGCTTCATTTACGTTTTCTACTGTGTTTATAGTCTCTGTTTTATCTCTGCTCTAATATTTATTGTTTCCTTCCTTCTGCTAACTTTGGATTTAGATTGTTCATCTTTTTCTACTTCCTCGAGGTATAGATTTGGATTGTTGACTTGAAATCTTTCTTCCTTTTTTTTCTTTTTGGTAAGCATTTATAACTATAAACTTCCCTCATAGTACTGCTTTTGTTGAATCCCATAAGCTTTGTTTTGTTTTGTTTTCATTTGTCTCAAGATATCTTGGGAAATGTTCCATGTGCACTTGCCAAGAATGCTCATTCTTGCTGTTGTTAGGTGGAATATTCCATACATGTTTGTTAGGTCCAATTGGTCTATGGTGTTGTTCAAATCCTCTGTTACCTTATTGAGTTTTAGTATGGTTGTTCTATACATAACTAAAAGTGGGGTATGGAATTCTCCTAATATTATTGTGTTGCTGTCTATTTCTTTTGTATTTCACTGATTTTCTTGTAGTGTTAAGTTTTAATTCCCTTCTCATGTCCCTTTGTGTATATTCTAAACATATTTTCTTTTTGGTTACCATTGCAATTACATAAAACATATTAAAGTTATAACAGTATATTTTAAAGAGATAACATCTTAATTTAAACCACTATAAAAACTCCCTTAAATGTTCATACCCCTCTCCCCCAGTTTATGTTATTGGTGACACAAATTACCTGTTTTATATCACATATCCATTAACACAGATTTATAGTTACTTTTTTTGCATTTAAAAAAAATTTTCTATACTGAATTTTAAAGTGATTTACATAGCTATATAACTATACTACAGGATTCTATAGTTGTCTATATTATTTACCTTTACTGGGGAGTTTTACATTTTCATGTGGTTTTGTGCTGCTGGTTAGCCTCTTTTCATTTCAATTTGAAGGTCTCCTTTCATCAGAAAAAAAGCAAATTAAAAACACAGTTCATTATCATTACACATACATTAAGATGACTGGAATTTTAAAATCTGATAATAGTAAGTTTCAGTAAACATATACAGCAGCTGGACCTTTCAGACTTTGCTGATGTGAATGTAAAATGGTACAACTGCTTTAGAAAACAGTTTAACAGTTTCGTATAAAGTTAAATATAGATTTAACAGTGATTCAGCAATCCCACTCCTAAGTATTTACTTAAGAGAATGAAAATATGTCTACCCAGAGACTTGTACTTGAGTGTTCATGGCAGCTTTATTCTTAACAGTCAAAAAATGTATAAAAACATTCTGATACTTTCAATTTGGTATTTCTATGCTATTGAACAATAAAATGTAATGAACTATTATGTACAACAAAATGAATGAAAGTTAAAAGCATCTTGTCTGATCCCATATATATGAACTTCTAGAAAAGACAAAATTACATTTACAGAAAGTGTATCAGTAGGTACCAGAGACCACTGGTTTGAGGAGGGGATTGACTTCACATGATCACAATAGAATATGTTGGGTTGATGGAGATGGTCTATATCATGATTTTGGTGGTCATCTCATAACTAAATACATGTCAAAACTCACTGAATTGCACACATAAAACTGAAGAATTGTATTGCATGTAAACTAAATCTCCATAGATTTAATTTTAAATTTAAATATAGAAATGACATTTTTTAAAATTAATTTTTATTGGAGTATAGTTGATTTACAATGTTGTATTAGTGTCTTTTTTTTTTAAATTGGGGTATAGTTGCTTTACAATGTTTTGTTAGTTTATACTGTACAGCAAAGTGAATCAACTATATGTATACATATATCCCCTCTTTTTGGATTTCCTTCCCATTTAGGTCACCACAGAGCACTGAGTAGAGTTCCCTGTGCTATACAGCAGGATCTCATTAGTTATCTATTTTATACATATTAGTGTATATGTGAGACATATTACCAAATATATGACAAAATTTGAATTCAAAAAAATCTCAAAATGTTATACTGAAAATTTAAAAAGGGAAGAAAGAAACATTTGCATATGTGGATGTCTGGCATACCCTAGATTCATTTACCAAATTCATGCCTTTTGGTAATAGCTAATGGAAAATAGCTTACTAGTGTCCTATGCACATTAGAAACTTTGAAAGTTAATGAAGAATTAATTTATTTTTAATAATACAATTGGAGTGCTTAGCTTGAATTTATAAGTTTTTAGTATATGTTATGTTAATAACAAATAGAAACTAATCAATTAAGTGCAAATGTTCAATTTGGTCTTATAGACAGTTATGCTACACAGTTATCTAATAGGCAATTTAAAGTTAATATGTACCAAATACAACTCTTTAACTTCTTGATATGCAAATCCACCAATATGTATGTTCCTGGTTATTTAGGAGTAGTTCTTAATTTGGAAGTCCTCCTTAATTTCTCTTTATTCCTTACCCACTACATAGAATTCGTCAACATATTTGGCTAGGTCTACTTTAAAATTTCCTCTGAATTGTGTCACTTCTTATAAGCTGTATTACAACAACCATAGTTTCAATCCCAATTAGCTCTTGTCTGAACAATTTCAATAGCTGTCTAACTGGTCTTCCTGCATTCAATTCTTGTCCCTCTATAGCCCATTCTCTACAAAATCGCCACACTGACCTTTTAAAAACCTGAATTTTAGATTACTCCTGTTCTCTCCATATAACCCACAATGTTTAGAATAATATCCAAGAAGTTTCTCAAGATTATAATGCCCCTTATATCATACTGTAAAGTGGTTCCTTTTTTATTGCTAAAAAGAGCAAAATTCAATGAGCTTGCTTTATTAAAAGATTTTAGACTTTAGAAATATGAACTTGGCCTTAAATTGTTATATACACACACACTCTCTCTCTTTCTTTAATTCACTTAGTATATGTACTGTACTTATAACAGTACCTGGCATGAATTACATACCAAATAAATATGAATTAAATGAAGAAATGAATTAATGAATGGGAACGTCATTATATATAAGTCTGAATTTGGTAAGTTTATCTCTTATTTAGTGAACAACAAATTACCTAACACAATTAGTTTAATTTAACTTATCCTAGTATTTATGCTATAGAACGATATAAGATGATTCTATATGTATCGTGTTGTGAACACATCATCATCATCATCATCATCATCATCATCATCATCATGCCAGAGTACTTCTCCGTAAGGATTTTATAAAGACAGTGAAATAAGAATAACAGTGTAGGCCAAATTACAAATTCCTGAATTGTATACACATGTTATACATAAAATCACAAATATAGTTTTTCCCATCCTACCTAGTCCTCATTAACAAGCCCCTCATATCATTCCTGATTCCAGACAGTAATCAAACAACAGCATCATGGAGCGACCTAGGGTTTAGGATAGGGAAAATTCACGAATCCATTCACGAACTAAAGCATGAAGCTGAGAATGATTCATTATCTAATCTATGCAGTCAGCAGTCTCCATGTTTACTGTGGGAAACTGAGGCCCACTGAGACCCTTTCAGGTATCTGTGAGGTGGAAACTATATTCATAGTAATATTAAGATGTTATTTGCCTTTTCACCCTCATTCTCTCATGAGTGTAGTGTGGAGCTTTCCAAAGGCTACATGAAATGAGATGTTACAACAAATTGGACACAGAAGCAGATATGAGAACTCAGCTAGCCTATATTAAGCTGATAATTCAAAAGATTTACAAAATTGTAAAAAAAAAAAAAATTGCCATTCTTTTTACTAAATTCTTTGCGAAGGTATATGTAATTTTTCGGTTAATATGTAAAGTGCTTATTAGTATCATTTTAAATGAAGTAATGAGTATATATTTAAAATTTATGTTTTAATTTCTAATATGATGAATATTGATAGATATAACCCATATAAACAAAAGCTCTTCGGGATCCTCAATAACTTTAGGTTTATAAAGCATCCCTGAGACAACATAGATTGAAAAGTGCTGTGTTAAGAGAACCCTCAAAAATTCTGGAGAACGGATACATGTGTATACATGTATATGTATGGCTGAGTCCCTTTGCTGTGCACCTGAAACTGTCACAACATTGTTAATTAGCTATACTCCATTATAAAATAAAAAGTTAAAAAAAATTCTTTGTTTTTCTATGACTTACTCTCCTTCCATCTCTACTTCCATCAGCACAGGGAAATAATACCACATAATGGTTATTAAGTGAAAATAAGATAAAGAATGCAAAAACCTCGTAGCATAGTGCTCAAGAAAAGCTAGCTATTATTATTGTTGTTGTTGTTGTTGTTATTATATTATTAGTAGAAACATGGTTTAGAATAGGAAAGCATTATTTTAAAATCACAGGTAAGATATGTGCCTACGTAGTTTGACTAAAAGCAGACCCAAAGTGATCTTTAGCCAAATCTACTCTTTTTCTACATAATATTAAGTGATATTTTTTTGTTTACTGTTTTTTACTTCAAACAATTTTGGTTAAGTAGATATAGCCTTAAATTACAAATACAGCAAAAACAAACAAACAAACTTTAACATGAATCTAAAATGCTGATTTTGGGCTTCCCTGGTGGCGCAGTGGTTGAGAATCTGCCTGCCAATGCAGGGGACACAGGTTCAAGCCCTGGTCTGGGAAGATCCCACATGCCACAGAGCAACTGGGCCCATGAGCCACAATTACTGAGCCTGCGCGCCTGGAGCCTGTGCTCCGCAACAAGAGAGGCCGCGACAGTGAGAGGCCAGCGCACCGCGATGAAGAGTGGCCCCCCTTGCCACAACTAGAGAAAGCCCTCGCACAGAAACAAAAAGACCCAACACAGCCATAAATAAATAAATTTTAAAAAAATAAATAAATAAATAAATAAAATGCTGATTTTATTTATGAATAAAAGGGCAACATCATATTCAAATTTGAGGGAAAGAGATCTCAAAATGCCTTCTTCCCATTTCAAGGTATTCTTTAAGATAATTATGCATTTTCATTTTATGGTCCATGGTGGAGAAAGGAATTGTATTTCAGGTACAAATGTAAATTTGTATGAGAACTATCGGCAAGACTTCTGATGAGTTTTGTTGGTTAAAAAACTCATAGTATGGTAGGCTGTTTAACAAATCACATCCCAAAACCAAGTTGCCTGGCAGTGGTTATTTGCAGTCATCTGTAAATATTTGACTTGATTTTAGTTTTTACACCTAGAGGGAAACCAGAGAAAAATTATGCTGAAACATGCTCCCATGAAACACTGAAAAATGAGGTAGAGAAATGAGAATGCAGATTGCTTTCTTCTCAAGGCCTTTCAACCTGTCCACCCTAGAACCAAAACTACACTTTCTGAAAGAATGAAAAAAAGCACAAAATTGCTTACATCATATATACATGATTTAGAATTAACGGACTACCTGCTAGCACGCATCACTGAGGTCAAGTTTCCCCTAGAATTATTTGATGAACTCTGACTTCATATGAAATGATAAAGATCAGCAAAGTCCCTCTGTGTTACATGAAAAAGTAAACTTGAACTGATTCAGGGAGTAGTGCAACAGATACTAATTAGCATGAAAGTACAGAGATAGAAAAGTAGTTTTAACATCATCTAAAAGAAGATTGGTGTTCAAGATAAGACTAAAGTCCCCTTGATAAGAAAGTGAAGGAAAATCCATTAATGTATAATAATAGTATATTACTATAGTAGTAATAGAAAATATATAGGAAGTAAAATTAAATGAATATTGAAACTTGAACAGAATATTTATTGCAGCATTCCAGGTAAGATAACATTCATTATATACCTAGAGAAAGAACATATGAATAAAAGGGAGTTGGTTTGCAGTGAATGTACAGAAAAGCTGAAGTAACACAAGAAATACTGATAGAACTCATCAAAACAATATCCAGGGCTTCCCTGGTGGCGCAGTGGTTGAGAATCTGCCTGCTAATGCAGGGGACACGGGTTCGAGCCCTGGTCTGGGAAGATCCCACATGCCGCGGAGCGGCTGGGCCCGTGAGCCACAATTACTGAGCCTGCGTGTCTGGAGCCTGTGCTCCGCAACAAGAGAGGCCACGATAGTGAGAGGCCCGTGCACCGTGATGAAGAGTGGCCCCCGCTTGCCACAACTAGAGAAAGCCCTAGCACAGAAACGAAGACCCAACATAGCAATCAATCAATCAATTAACCAATAAAAAATAAATCTTTAAAAAAAAAAAAAAACAATATCCAGGGGAGAAATCTTGACCAGCACATTTTGAGTGGTAGAATCCCAAGGCAAAGCTATCCCTCCTGATTTCATTATATCATTGTTTTAATATGATGAAATGAAATGTTTTTAAAAGGATTTTGAAATCTTTTTTCCTTTATTCCCTGCAGACCAAGCAACCTTTTGAGAATAGGTGGTATCAAGCACAAATCCGTCTACATGGAAGCACATTGCTGGTCATGGGAATACAGTTATGCCATGGAAGGTCAATTTTTTTCCAACCCAGACCTCTGTGCTAAGGGCATTAACTATTAATTTTTTCTCGTATTACTTCCAGACATCTTCTGTATCCTCATGTATCAGAGATTATTTACCAATTTAATGGCTAGTATTCTACGACATGGCTCTAACTTAATTTATCATGCCTGCTCCCTTTTAATGGGCATAAATTATTTTAGGTTTTATATAGGCAAGGTTTCTAATTTTAAAATAATAAACTGTCTCACATATATTTTAATGCCCCATCTCAAAAAAATGGTTAATATATGACTGACCCTAAAACATGTATCTATTTTCAGTATGATTACTAAGTGCTGGTGATTTTTTAAAATTGAAGAAAAATCCTGAATCAAGACAAATTTACCAAGATAGTAGCCTTGTGGAAGTTCAGGATGAATCCTACATACTAGAGAGGGGCTAAACCTGCAGATGAGGAAGTATATGAAATCTCAAGAATATTGCTGAGATTAACTGAATTGATATTAAAAATGATGGTTAATCACCTAGACTAACTCACAAATGTTAATTTCATTAATAATGTAACTGAGTTAGAGAAGCTAGTATTTATGTATGACATGACGCCAAAGGGAATGGCGGGTTTCCCATTTGGGACTCCAACTATATCTCCTTACCTATTGACAACTCTAAATAGGTTCACAGGGACTCTTCCTGTCCTAACTTGTCAGGACACAGAATCACAGTGGAGCAAAGACTAAAGGGACCTTATTAGAATGATGCCAAATGTGTTCATGTTAATCTAACCAAACAATTTGTATTACTAAATCTATAACATGTTGCCAAATTTTCTTTTTATATTAATTCTAATCTACATGTAGTAAAAAGGTGCATTATTGGCATAGACCTATTTCAGGATGATGTCCCAAATCAGATAAATCTATGTATCTGTGGTCTTGAAAGTACAATTGCAGGCATTTCTAACAAATGCTCATATATACTGGTAAAATAGGCTGTCAGTGTTTGGTTGGTTTCAAAATCTCCTAAATTGCCTTGGTGAAATTTCCAGCTTGCACTAAACTCCATGCTTGGAGGGATAATACTGACCCTGCACCTGTCAGTGAGGCTGCAGATGGTGCACGTAACACACACGATTGCCTTCAAAACAGGAAGGAGGAGGAGATGAAGGAACAGATTGCTGCGTGAAATGAACACACACTTCCAAAAGGCTAATTATTTGTTCCCTAAAACTATTACCAGTGTGTTGCATCCTTAAACACTGAGGCTCATTTCTGTGCATCATTAAAAAGCCAAAGAAAATTTACAACAGCAAATGCAATACATAAATATATTGTGATATCATTCACCAAAATGCATACTTGGTATTCTTTTGGAATTATTTGAAGTTGTGGTAGAGAAATGTAGATTATAGATTAAACTTTCCCACTTAAATTATGGATAGATGAAATAATAAATGTTGCATAATATATTTTTCTTCTTTTTGCAAACTGAAAATTGGTATTAGTTTCAATGTAACTCTTCCCGATGACCAAATTAAACCAGAGTATTGATTTAATTAAATCACATTTAAAAAGGAGACGGCTAGGGGCTTCCCTGGTGGCGCAGTGGTTGAGAATCTGCCTGCTAATGCAGGGGACACGGGTTCGAGCCCTGGTCTGGGAAGATCCCACATGCCACGGAGCAGCTGGGCCCGTGAGCCACAATTGCTGAGCCTGCGCGTCTGGAGCCTGTGCCCCGCGACGGGAGGGGCCGCGATAGAGAAAGGCCCGCGCACCGCGATGAAGAGCGGTCCCCGCACCGCGATGAAGAGTGGCCCCCGCTTGCCGCAACTGGAGAGGGCCCTCGCACGAACCGAAGACCCAACACAGCCAAAAATAAATAAATAAATAAATAAATAAATAAAATCAAGTAAAAAAAAAAAAAAACTTTAAAAAAAAAAAAAAAAAAAGAGACGGCTACCAAAGGAGCTTTGGCATTGATCTTGAAATATAAAGTTGAAAAGTATTATCACAAATGATCTAAAGTAGAACTTGTTTTTAAAGAAATGGAAAGTTAATAATGCACACATTAACAAATAAATATATTTAAGCAATAATTATATAGTAGTGATTGTATATATAATTATATAGAATATATAATAATACTTATATGTAGTAAATTATTATATAATGATATGTATTACATATATTATTTTTGTGATTAAAAAAATTTCTTTTTTATATTTTGGTCACACTGCGTGGCTTGCAGAACCTTAGTTCCCTGACCAGGAATCCAACCCAGGCCCCTGGCAGTGAGAGTGCAGAGTCCTAACTACTGGACCGCTAGGGAATTCCCTGTGATATATTTTTATCACGAATGGAGCTTATCGGCTGATAATTCAAAATTCAAATTATTTGATTTAAAAATAACTTAAAATATACAGAAAGTATGATTCAGTGGTGTTAAGAAATCAAATTTTAAAATCAATACATTTATTTAAGCTGAAACGAATATAATATTTAGTAAAAACAGTTTTCTGGTTCTATAACGTCTGTGTCCACACGCATGTGCACAGATGCACTTATTTACACATTTTAAATGTTTTAGCAAGATAAAGTAATGTGATCCCTGATCGTATTTTTCTATCCCACTGTTCATATCTCCAAACCTTCTGAGAATAGAAGTTTGGCTTTCCAAGCTGTTTTTGGAGCATTCTTTGCACTCTTTTATAAAAGCTCCTATTTCTTTTGGGCTGATACCCTCATTACATCATCATTTGCTTCCCAGATGATCTGAGTTCTGGCTGGTAGATTTCTTCTCCAAAACAACTTTCTGATAAAATTTAAGAACAGTTACATGCCTATGAAGACAATGCATCTAATATCTTAGTTCTGGGGCTCAGGACCCACCACTGTTAGCATAATCCTACTCAGGCCATTCCATCTCAGGGCCACAGCACTGCTCAGCCAGAACTATTTCCCACCTGAAACGATATACAATAATTCCTGTTATTGACCCTGTGTCCTCTCATACCCTGGACCTATCACAGTTTGCCTTTTCATTCATTTCACATGGGTGGCTAAGTGGCTTTAATAAAAACCATGTATACATGAGGATTAGTAGTACCATGACAAACCCAAAGATTCCAACTTTATCTCAGCCCCCCAGAATTTTCCCAAGAATCTATGTGCTTGTCTGTATGCAGCTCCTAATCCCATCCCTGTTCCTTCAGTGACTATTCCTAATCACCCCTCTTCTGCAGCCCTCTGTTGGGCATCTAATTCTCAGGGGATAACCTAGTTTACATTTATACCATTGAGAAAATTGCTACCATCATTTTGTTCCCAAACCTAAAAACACCTGCATCTACCTTTTCTTACTACATTGAATCACATTTGAGGATGAGATATCTCTCACTCTGATCAAGGCCACTCCTTCCATCTGTAGCTATGACACCCTCCTTCCTTGGAATCTTATTTCAGTGATGGTCACCATTCTCTGGTCTCTTCAGTCTCTTTACTTGTTCTTCATCACTGTCACCACACATACTGAGGTGTCGAGCAACTTAAATATATTTCTTGAATTTTGACCCCATCTAGCTGCCATATAATCTCTTTCCTCATACAGACTTCTTAAAAGGCTTGTCTAGCTTTTCTATTTCTACTTATTCTCAGAAATTTTCAACCCATCAGAATCTGGCTTCTTCCCCTTCTTTTTACTCTGAAACTGGTAATGTGACCCCTAATGTCACCCAAGACATTCTCATTTACAAAACCTGTGATATTTTAAAAATATTTATTCTTGTGCCTCTGCTGAATTTGACACTGTAGAGCACACCTTGTTTTGTATTTTATGCAGATAGTACATATTCATTATAAAATAGCAAATAAACAAAATACAATAAATATTTGGTATACATCTTTCAATTTTTTGTTTTGTGAATTATTAATATCTATATATAATGGTTAAGCAAAAATGGGTTTATGATATAGATAGTAATTTGGAACATAACAATTTTTACTTAAGATTTTATTGAGAATGTAGGTCGATGATAAGTATTATTTTAGAACATAATCATAATGTGGCCATTATATTTTTTTAATTTATTAATCAATTCTTAGATTGATTGGTAGACTATCCAGTTTCATTACTTTTAGAAGTAATGCAACAAATGATATTTTACTTGGATCTTTTAAAATTTTAGCTAGTAATCTGTTAGGATGGATACACAACTGAATTTGGAATTTAGCTAGTAATCTGTTAGGATGGATACACAACTGAATTTGGAATTTTGAGGCTAAAATGAAAACACATTTTTTAGGTTTTTGCTATATATTTTAAACAGTCCTCCAAAGGGTTATCACAATTTACAGAAATAGTCGATCCTATGAGCCCTTGCTCCTCAAAATAATGAATGTATGTGTTTTATTCAATTTGATTGACAAAGAATATAACTTATTTAAATTGGTTTATCTTTGAATACCAGTGAGATACATATTCAATATTTCTTCATCTATATCATACTTTACTTATTTTAGTGATTTTTAAATTCATATCACTTGCCTTTGTTCAAATAGACTTTTTGTAGGTGAGACTTGACAAATATACACAACTTTTTAACTACTACAGAAATGTATCTCTTTGCAGTGAGTACAAGCCTACCCCCACTCCAAGAGGCATCAGCTATTCTGACCTTTATCATCATCGTTTTGCTTCACCTGTTTCTTTTTAAATTACAACTTTATTGAGAATTAATCTACATACTATACAGCTCACCTATTTAAGGTGTACAAGTCCGTATTTTTAGTGTATTCACAGATATGTGTAGCCGTCCTATCACATGGACACAATTTTAGAACATTTTAATCACCTCAAAGTTACCCCTGTACCCTTTAGCTATCATGCCCTATCACCTTAGCTATTAAGACCTAGATTTTCCTATTTGGATGTTTCATAAACATTGAATTATATATGTGATCTTTTGTAACTAGTTTGTTTCACTTAGCATAGTGTTTTTGAGTTTCATCCATGTTATATAGCATGTCTCAGATCTTCATTCCATTTTATGGTTGAATACTATTCCATTGTATGGATATGCTACATTTTATTTATCCATTCATCATTTGATAGATATTGAGTTGCTTCCACAATTTGGCTATTATTAATAATACTGTTATAAACATCATGTACAAGTTTTTATTTGAACACTTCTTTTCAATTATTTTGGATATATACCAAAACTATACAGGAATGGAATTGCTGGATCATATGGTAATTCTATTTTTACCTTTTTGAGGAACTGCTATACTGTTTTCTACAGAAGCTGCACCATTTTGTATCCCCACCAGGAAAGCTTGAGGGTTCCAAGTTCTCCGTATACTCACCAACACTTGTTATTTTCTGTTTATTATAGCCATCTTAGTGGATGTGAAGTGGTATCTCATTGTGGTCATATGATAACTGTATGTTTAATGTCCTATCTCAATATTTGGGAATTGCCATCATAAAATTGGTATCTAAAGCAGAGATAGTGGTTGAGATCATCAGTGGGTTAACTGTAGATAGAGAATATAAGAGGGGTATGGATTGAACCCAGAGGTAATTTAAGTTAGAGAGGGAGATGGAAGGAATCAGTAAAAGAATATAGAGGAAGAGCATGTGTTATGAACTGAAATGTGTCCCCCCAAAATTCACATGTTGAAGACCTAGCCCACAGTGTGACTGTTTTTGGAGATAGGACCTTACAGGAGATAATTAACATATAAATGAGGTCATAAGTGTGGGGTCCAAATATAATAGGACTGATGTTCTTAAGAAGAAGAAGAGACACCAGAGATTTCTCTCTCTGCATGCACACAAGTCAGAGAGGCCTCATCAGAAATCAACTCTGACAACCCCTTGATTGGGACTTCTTGCCTCCAGAACTGAGAAAATAAGTTTTTGTTTTTTAAGCCCCCCAATCTGTGGTATTTCGTTATGGCAGCCTCAGCAGACTAGCATAACATCCAATAATTTAGTAGAGTACTGAAGCCCAGTGAACCAACCATTTCATTCAGTAACATGGATCTCATCAGTGCCTTTGAGTGGTGGTAGGTTGAAAAGACTGATTAGAGTGGGTTTAAGAGAACATGAGAGAAATAGGAGACAGCAACTCTTTCAATGAGTCTTGTTTTAAAGGTAAGCAAAAAAAACGGTAGGACTTGTAACTAGAGGGAAATTGGATTAAAAGAATTTTATTTATTTAAGATGGTAGCTATAACAGGATGTTGGTAGGCAAATGGAAATGATAATATCAGTAGTGAGGGGAAAATAATGACACAGGAGGGGGATGGAAAATTTGTTTGAGTGAAGCCCTTAAGTGGGTAAAGATGAACAGATTCTAGTGCATAAATTGCTTTTATTTAGGAGTCTTTGAAATTTATCCTCACCAACAGGAAGGAAAGCAAAATATATAGGTACAGAAGCTGGTAGGTGGGTGATCTGATTATGGAAGCCTATGGATCATCTCTGATTGTGTCTATAAACATGAGGCAAAAATCTGACTTTATATTTTTCTAAATATGTATAAATTATAATTTACTGAAAATCCCAACTTTTGCCCATGGAAGAGATGTCACATGTTTAATACAAATTTCATTATTTATTCCTAGTTTTCCAATGATTCCTCTTTACTTACTTGAGTTTACTGACCCCTCTAGTACTTGATTTGTATACTGTATGTTTATAGAATATTTTAACATATGTATCAGTGAAAGTATCCTATCAGTTTATTTTAAATATTTTATTTTCCATTCTTATGTAGTTTTAATTTTACGTGAACTTTATAAAGTTCTAAAAGTCCCTTGCAGAGTTTTATTTGAATTATACTAAAAGTAGAGATCATGATAAACAATTGACATTAAAATATAGCTTTTTTCCTATCAAAATATTCTAAGTACCCTTTATTTAAGAATTTTATGTTCAATAAAATGTTCTTACTTTCTTCATAGATATCATATATTTATTATGACATATATGATAACTATTAGTAAAATGATGAGTGTTTATATAATTGAAATTGCTGATATATAGAAAAACATTAATTAAATCAATATACACACTATTGAGTAGTCTGATAATCAGATATTAGGTCATTCTCCTGTGAGGCTGTCACATCATATGAAAATTATAATGAATATACCTCTACATTTCCAATGACCATAATTGTTCTCCCTTGTCAAATCTAACTGGATTTACTTGGACTTCTGGAAACAAAAGAGTTACTTAATAATACTAAGTGTGAGAATCATTTTTCTCCCTATATAATGAAAATTACTATAACATATCTACACTAATTAGAATCTGAGTAATAACTTGGCAATGGATAATTTTTAACATAATAAGGAAAAAGTAAGTTTGGGATATCTATGTTGGACTTCGGCAAATAAATTTTCAGCATATTTTGAGAGAAATATATTCTCTTCTTTATAATAATGTATAAAATCCTTTAATATAGTTATAATATTTGAATTATATAAATTATATAATTAAATAATATTTTCATGAATTAAGACATTAGACATCAAAACTGTATTAAGGTAATTTTTTACATTATTATGTTAGAAGAGAAATAAGTTTCAAAAGATGCTGAAAAATTATTTGTAATTCAAGAAATGACCTATACTTGATGGCAATGACCTTCAAAATATGCTTCTGTTTTTCATGTCTTAGTACTTTGAGAATTTCTACATTATTATTTCTAAGTGACATTGGTTCACACTTTACTATTCTGAATTATCTTTTACAGGATTTGTTATGAGGATTTTATATGCTTTGTAAAACAAAGTGGGAGGTTTCAATCATTTAAAAATTCCTGAAAAGAATTTACATAGAATAGAGTATAACTAGGTCTTTTAAACATTAAAAGCATTCTCTTGAGTTTAATATTAACTTCTCATATTTTGATAGCATAGTGTTGAAAATCATGTGATTACATTTTACTTCCAGCACTTCATTATTTTCCTGAATATTTTATTGTCTTGTTTTCTATCTTAAACTGAAAAATAACATAAGTTTATAGTACCAACTCAGAAATCCAAGAATGAGGGCTAATTTATTGATTTATTTATCTATCTCTTTAGCATTTCAATTACCCAACAAGGCTACAACAACATGGCAGGCATAATTATATAAAGAAAAAAGGACCTAGTATGGAATCTCAATAGCTGTAAGACCGTGAATATGTTAGTTAATCTGTCCGAGTCTTATCTTTCTCTTTTATAGGTGAGAATGATAGTAAAACTAGCGTCACATCATTATTAAAAGCTTGTAATGATATACTGAATACAAGTCTGCTGCGTAATGTCTAGAGTTCAGGAAGTACTGAAAAATGACAGTTATTATTCTTGATTATTTATAAAATTACAAATGAATAAATTGATGAATGAATGAAGTATAAAATAGATGAAACTGCACTGTGTCACATTATTTTGCTATTCTGAAAGAGCTAGTATATTACGTTTGCAAACCTCATCAGTAAAAATAATCTTATTTTCACAAATACAGTGCAGTTCAATGATGGTGAGATTATAACTGTATTACCTCTAAAAAACATTAAATAATTTAAACCAATGTGAATTTAGTGTGCTAGATATGTACCCTGTTCTATAAGATGAGTGTAAAAGATTTGCATGCATTTTCAAATTGCATACTGAATGATCGGTACTCCTCATTAAATTTAAATGATAGAGTTGGCATTTGCCGTGGCTAAGTCATAAAGAATATTATACTAAAACTCAGCCCAGAATGTAGGCATAAAGTCATAATTTATTGGCTTTTTTGTGTGTTCTTACTATAATAATAATCATAGGCTCAATGATATAAAAATTTTGGGGGGGTGAGGAGCAAGTAGCAAGTATCTTTGTGTATCACTTTGCCCAATTAGGCACTTACAGTGGAATTTCAATCAATTTTTTTTAACCTTTCAGTAGACACAATGAGGCCTGTTAAAAAGTATGAAACTACAGGCTTCTTGAAGGCAGGACATGTGCCTGCCCTTATTTTAGTTTTTCCTTTTGAATTCCTTGTACATTGAGTTCCTTGTATATGATAAGTGCTCAATTGTTAAAATAAAGGATTAAGTATCATAAAGGACTTTTTATGTGTCTTTAGAACCTCAAGTTAGAAAGCTAGAACTGAAAATTGATGAGAAACATGACAGCTGGAACTAGACCACGTGAGTCTTGCAGAGGTTATTTTGGTACCACTGTAACTGCTGTGAACTTGTCACTACTTGCCAAGGATGAAGGAAATAGCAGCGAGGAGCCAAAGAGGCCAGATTTGAGGTGGCAGAACTCTGGCAAAGGCCATGACAGGATGGGGCTGCTGCTTCTGCTTAGATGGTTGTCTACAAGAGGCACTTGCTAATCTCAATTCCCACAGCTCCCTTGGGAATCACTGAAAGTTTGTGGCAGCAATCAGAGCCCCAAAGAGAAGGTTACCTATTACATTGACACATCAAAGTTTCTTCTTACTTCCCTCACTTTTTTCCTCATCTCTTCCTTCCTTAACTCACTTCCATATTCAGAGAAAAAAGAAAATATGCCTAACTCCCATCCTCCACTTCCATCTTAAATATGTTCTCAGTTATTCAATTATTTTTCAAATATCAGGGTCTATATAAATGATATTTATATTGCCCTATAACTAGTTAAGTATTCTTCATGAAAGATAGAGGTGGGGATGGGAGAGATGGGGATTTTATTGAGACAGTCATTACCTCCACTTACGTAACTAAGCATCAATAGTTGTCTAAAATTTATGTAACAAAGAAAATGAGATTTTAGTAGATTGTTGAAAACTACAGTGATTTGAAATTCTGGTTTGAAGGTGGTGGTGTAAAACCAGGATTCCTTCTTCATAGCTTTTGAAATTATCCATGAGCAACAAGGGGAACTAGAAATGAAAGTGCAAACTCCATTTTTCTTTCTTCTTCTTTTTTTTTTTTTTTGGCTGTACCTCATAGCATGCAGGACCCATTCCCCCTGCAGTGGAAGCACGGAGTCTTAACCATTGGACTGCCAGGGAAGTCCCATTTTTATTTTTATTTTTAGTGGATCAGTGAGACAACTAAACCCTAATCCATAAAATAAATGGAACAAATGCAGTGGAGTTCAGGCATAGGTGAAAGTGACAATCATCTTCGGTCTACGTCTCAGAAAGAACCAAGAAGACTGAAAGGATAGTGCAGAAAAAGAAAAAAATTATAACAAAATCAATGATAGAACTAAAAATAATAAAGCTACCCAAACTTAGTAACGGGAACAGGAGAAAGATGGTAAGTAACTTGAATTAAATTTTTCTTTCTTCATTTTGGAGTAAATTGAGACTTTCAAAAACTAAGTTACAGAGAAGTCTTACTTAGGAGTTTGGTGGTAGGAAAACACACACACACACACACACACACACACACACACACAATCTGACAGAGTAAAGAGTTCAAAGTAATAAGCCCTAGGATTGAGACAATTATTTTCTGCCAATTATGTTTCCTCTCACTGCTGAATAAGGGTCTAAAAGTCGGTAATTCATAACTCTTATAGACACACAACATCAAAGTCCATGTAGATGTTTTTTTAACATTTAGTGCTACTTCCAACTTATTCCTAAGCAATCAAAGCTTCTGAGAAGTAAACTCCATTAGTTTAATCTAAATATATCTCTTTATAAAATCACCAAATTGAATCTGGAAAGTCTACCTCTCCTTGAACAAAATTACTTTTATCAGTTCAGATTTTGATGGTGGAAACCTATGAAGCTTTTTGACCAGGTTGGGTACTCAAAGGCAGAGATCACTAAGAGTTAAAAACTACTATTGAGTAAATTTGAATAGAGTATTGAATGATAAATTTCTGAGAATCTGAGCCCCACTATGGAAATGGGCACAAAAGCACTCTCTCCATGGAATTGGGGGTGTTGTGGGAAAGGTATAGGGCAGGACAAAGAAAGTGCTGTTTCTTTTTTTTTTTTTTTAAAGTATTTGTTTATTTATTTATTTATGGCTGTGTTGGGTCTTCGATTCTGTGCGAGGGCTTTCTCTAGTTGTGGCAAGCGGGGGCCACTCTTCATCGCGGTGCGCGGGCCTCTCACTATCGCGGCCTCTCTTGTTGCGGAGCACAGGCTCCAGACGTGCAGGCTCAGTAATTGTGGCTCACGGGCCCAGCCGCTCCGCGGCATGTGGGATCTTCCCAGACCAGGGCTCGAACCCGTGTCCCCTGCATTGGCAGGCAGATTCTCAACCACTGTGCCACCAGGGAAGCCCCAAAGTGCTGTTTCTTGTTTTGAGAGAAATAAATCATCCACAAACTTATCGTACAGTGGCTCTCAATCCTTGGTACACACTGGAATCATCCAGGGAGCTTTTTAAAAATATGGATGCCTAGACACCAACTTCAGAAACTGATGTAATTGGTCAGGGACACAGTCAAGGTATTGTTAGATTTTAAATTTCTCCAGGTGATTCTAGTGTGCAGCTAGTTGCACACTACTATGTTAGAGCAGTGGTTCCCCAAATTTGCTCATTTTAGAATCGTCTGGAAAGCTTTTAAATATTCTGATGCCCTGGTCTTATCCAAGATTGATTAGATTGGAAAGTCTCAGTATGGGAGTCAGGAGTCAGTATTTTTATATGACCCAAAGGCGATTCCAATTTGGGAACCACTGGTTAGACAAGTAAAGAAATGAGAATGACATTAGAAATGTAGGGGAATTCCCCGGCGGTCCAGTGGTTAGGACTCTGTGCTTCCATTACAGGGGGCATGGGTTCCATACCTGCTCGGGGAAGTAAGATCCCACAAGGTGGGTGGTGCGGCCAAAAAAAAAGAAAACTGCAACCCATCTGAGCTACACAGCTGGTAGCTCTGATAATGACTACCTATGTGATTTTGGTCATTAGTTTCTTTGTCTACAAAATAAGCCCAGTGATTCTATTCCAAGATTGTTTGGGGATGAAAGTAGAATACAGAGTAAAGTAAGCTATTGATATTTTAATTTTAACTTGATGACTTCCATGATACTTCTTATCTATATAATATTTATTAGCCTTGTCACATGCTTTGTTGTACCATTCTTTTCACTCTTTTTTTTTTTTTTTTTGGTCAAATTATACTCCAAACTAGGGTGACCAATTATTCTGCTTTTATAAGGACTGAGGAATTCCTGGAACATGGAACTTTTAATTTTAAAACTAGGACAGTTGTGGCCCATCCTATGCCAAACCTCTGTTGAATCGAATGCAATTCATTTTTTAACTCTAGTTGTTACATTAAACTTCAAAATACTTAATTTTTTCTTCATTTGATGATTGAATTATCTGCAGAATTTTAGAAATTATTAAATGGTGAAGTGAGATCTCAGGCAACTCAGAAGGAAAACCAAAAATAAAGGACAAGAAAGATGGATATGAACTTAAAGGATTGCCTCAAACTGGCACAGCCAGCACAAAGCCCACCCCTAATTCTGCCATGTTTTGCTCAATATTAGTATAGGGAATTACTTTCCATCTACTTTTACACCTCCTATATTTCCCACCCATCTCTCTGTACCATTCTATGCCCAGCAGAGATTATTATATCCTGTTGCACTATGTGCTAACCTCTCAGATGAAGAAAACTGCAGCTTTTAAAATGTTGTTCTTCATTTTACTGCCTTATCAACTCTTTCAAAACAGTGATTGAATACTTATGGTGCTCTTTGTAACAAGATCAGTGTCTTTATCATTTTTTATTTTCTTTGATTAATGTTATTTAATCTGGTATGATACTTTAAGATATTATTATTATTCAACACTTCACTTAAGATCCAGAATACAGAATCCCTGGTGACTAACATAACAAGGTTAGGGGCAATAGAATATCAGACTGGGCTTTTAGAAACTTTCTGGTTTCAGTTACTTTATAATACCTTCAAAAGACTGTGGCAGTGGGCTTCCCTGGTGGCGCAATGGTTAAGAATCCGCCTGCCAATGCAGGGAACACGGGTTCGAACCCTGGTCTGCGAAGATCCCACACGCCATGGAGCAACAAAGCCCGTGCACCACAACTACTGAGCCTGTGCTCTAGAGCCCGCGAGCCACAACTACTGAGCCCACGAGCCACAACTACTGAAGCCTGCATGCCCTAGAGCCCATGCTCCGCAGCAGGAGAAGCCACCTCGATGAGAAGCCCGTGCACCACAATGAAGAGTAGCCCCCACTTGCCGCAACTAGAGAAAGCCCGTGCGCAGCAACGAAGACCCAATGCAGCCGAAAATAAATAAATAAATAAATTTAAAAAAGAATGTGGCAGCAATAACTCAATATATCTATATCTGAAACAAAAAGTGACTAAAAATTAATTGATTTAATAGTCATTGTAAATAAAAACACAAAATATAGTGCTTCTGTAAATGCCAAAGGAAGTTTTTAAGGATCACACAGTAAAGAGATGATGTTATAATTAGCTCCATAATTTCATAATCATGCTCTGTATAATCAGAATTTTAGTACAGAAAATAATTGTAATACGGCAAAGAAAATTTAAAATCATTTAAATTAATTTTTAAAATGAGTGCAAAACACATTTAAAATATAATGTCGAACAAAGTTAAGAATTTAAAATGGTAATTTCCTTCTATTTGAAATGTTACATAATTAAAATTTTTCTCATGAGCAAATTAACTTGACATTAATTCTCTCCCTCTGACCCTCGGCATATGGCTACCATTCTCCCAGTTAGGAAACCTAGAGTTATTTACTGGAACAATTGATGGGAAGAGTCTCCTGATTCAGGTTTAGGAGGCATTCCTGTCTGGCAGGATTGGGCAGGGAAAGATAGGAGGCTAAACATAGTGGCAGTCATTGGCAGTCTGTAGAGTGAAGGCAAAAAAATCTTCATCACCCTCCCGCTGTCCGGCTTTGTAAACCTTTTAAACTAGGAACTCCAGGCAGGATTCTGAAGAATTATATTCTAAGGATATTCAGTAACCATAGAGATAAGACTTCCAGCTTCTAAACTTTGAGGATTCCCCAATTTAAAAGTCATCACCCAATCACTGCATTGTGAATTCTATCAGTAAATAAACCTCTTTATACACACACAGTCATCTTTTCAATCACAGACGATTACACATTTGAAAAAAGCCTCTAAGGTGAAAGACTAGCATCTTAAAAACGGCAACAACAACAACAAAAACCCCCTAAAGGTAAAATCAGTAAAAACAAAAATGATACAGAGGATGTAAAATGAGTTCAAATTTTTTATAATTAGTAGTCTCATTGTAATATTATAAATGAAAGAAGAATAAAGTATTTTAATGAAATAATCATAGGATAAGAAAGGGTTCTTGGAAATTGAATATAGGTTAACTGACATTAGAACTAAAAGTAGGGGAGTACACCATTTCTCTGCTGCAAAATTCTGCCTTGGCATTTGGCTTGCTGCATGTCGGACAAAGGAACCTATACACAAAGGACAAAGGACCAAGTACACAGTCCTGAAAACTGAGATGGAAATCATTGAATACATTTCAGGCAGAAACCAGGCTCCAGTCAAAAATATAGGCCTACAAAGCAGAGCTGTGCTTTTTAGTTCAATGTAGCTGGGGACAGGAGATAGCAAACAGCTGCACCTCAGCAGCTGAGCAGAGTGCAAGCCAGCTCCAGCTCTTCAGTTTTCTAGGAAGGGCAGACAGCAGAAGCCAGAAGAACTACAATGCTGCAGCCTGTGGAACTAAAACCACATTCACAAAAAATAGACAAAATGAAAAGGCAGAGGACTATGTACCAGATGAAGGAACAAGATAAAACCCCAGAAAAACAACTAAATGAAGTGGAGATAGGCAACATTCCAGAAAAAGAATTCAGAATAATGATAGTGAAGATGATCCAGGACCTCGGAAAAAGAATGGGGCAAAGATCGAGAAGATGCAAGAAATGTTTAACAAAGACCTAGAAGAATTAAAGAACAAACAAACAGAAATGAACAATACAATAACTGAAATCAAAAATACACTAGAAAGAATCAATAGCAGAATAACTGAGGCAGAAGAACGGATAAGTGACCTGGAAGACAGAATGGTGGAATTCACTGCCACAGGACAGAATGAAGAAAAAAGAATGAAAAGAAATGAAGACAGCCTAAGAGACCTCTGGGACAACATTAAACTCACCAACATTCACATTATAGGCATCCAAGAAGGAGAAGAGAGAGAGAAAGGACCTGAGAAAATATTTGAAGAGATTATAGTCGAAAATTTCCCTAATATGGGAAAGGAAATAGCCACCCAAGACCAGGAAGCATAGAGAGCCCCAGGCAGGATAAACCCAAGGAGAAACATGCCGAATCACATAGTAATCAAATTGGCAAAAATTAAAGACAAAGAAAAATTATTGAAAGCAGCAAGGGAAAAATGACAAATAACATACAAGGGAACTCCCATAAGGTTAACAGCTGATTTCTCAGCAGAAACTGTACAAGCCAGAAGGGAGTGGCATGACATATTTAAAGTGATGAAAGGGAAGAACCTACAACCACGATTACTCTAGCCAGCAAAGATCTCATTTAGATTCGACAGAGAAAGCAACAGCTTTACAGAGAAGCAGAAGCTAAGAGAATTCAGCACCACCAAACCAGCTCTACAACAAATGCTAAAGGAACTTCTCTAAGTGGGAAACACAAGAGAAGAAAAGGACCTACAAAAACAAACCCATAACAATTAAGGAAATGGTAATAGGAACATACATATCGATAATTACCTTAAATGTAAATGGATTAAATGTGCACCACAACTAGAGAGACGCCCACGCCACAATGAAGAGCCCGTGCACTGCAAGTAAGACCTGACGCAGCCAAAAAAAAAAAAAAAAAAAAGAAAGGGTGTTCTGCCCATGTTTTCTTTTAGGAGCTTTGTGGTTTCTGGTCTTACATTTAGACCTTGAACCCATTTTGAGTTTATATTTTTATATGGTGTGAGAAAATTTTAAATCTCATTGTTTTACATGTAACTGTCCAATTTTTGAAAGTTCTTAACTTCTTATCACTTCTGTTAGAGTTTAACTTTAATATTCATTAATTCCTGCTTTTGTATTTTTAAAATGTTGGAAATACAGTTTTGTTATTCTGTTCTACTAATAAAGCATGTTGTCTATACCAGGGATCAGCAAACTCTCTGTTCAGAGCCAGGGTATGAATATTTCAGGTTTTGTGGACTGTGTGATCTTTGTTATAACTACTCAACTCTGCCTTTGCATCTCATGAAAGCATCCATAGACCGTATGGAAATGGATGAGTGCAGAATGTGTTCCAATAAAACTTTATTTACAAAATTACAAAAATAGATAGCAGACTGGATTTGGCCTGGAGGCCTTTGTTTGCTGACCACTAGTCTATACTCTCATTACTCAAAGTGTGTTTCATGGACCAGTCAAATCATCATTACCCAGGAGTTTATTAGAAATGTAGGTTCCAAACCAGAGCTAGAGAATCAGAATCTGCAATTTAACAAGATCCCCAGGTGAAGTTTGAGAAGGACTGGTAAATACTATAGATTATTTAGATTATTTATGTTTGCTGGTATACATGCTCTTAGGCAACAGAAGTTCTAAGAATGACAGTGGTTTTTCTAGTACAAGGATTAAGGACTTATAAACTGCCTCCCCAAGTACTTGTGCTATTTCAGTGTATAAGAATAAATACTAGATAACATTGTTCAGGGGCCTGTTCTGTGACAAGTATTGTTATAAGCATTTGTAATCTGTATAACAAATCTCTAAGGTATGTGTTACTAATCTCATTTACATATGAGGAAACTGAGAAAAATAATTTGCTCAAGGTCAAAGATCTCAGAAATGAAGAAAATGAGAAATATTATACATATTGTAAATATTGTAACATCTAATTTATATTCTGTTATATCAGTCTATCCATAGTGAACTGTTTTCCTGTTGAAGTACACTTGAGTTTGTGTTCGTGTGTATATACATGGCCTGCAACTCCTATTATTTATTTAGGATACAAGCTAAGAAGAGAAATGATGTTATCAAACGGTGGTTAATTTAATTAAAGCTCATAATGCATTAAAAAATAGTTTTAAGGCACATTCTATGTAGTTCCACAGCCACTGACAGTAAAGAGGAATACTTCAGTGACTCTATCCACACCAGCCCATAGTATTATTTATTCTTATGATTTCATAATCCACACATTTAAAAAGATAACACATTTAATTTTATATTCTTATGATTTCTAATAAACTTGAACAGTGTTCTCTTAATAAGTATATGTATTTTTTCTTGGAGGAATTGCAATTTTATGCCCTCTTACATATTTTCTACAGATGTTAATGTATTTTTCAACACTTAACATTTTTTTGTTTCAAGCATACAATTTTTCACACTGTTTATAGTTTGTTTGCTTTTAAAACAAATGAAATTACATAAATTACATTTAAAAGTAAAGCTGAAACAAAGTTCCTTTTGATTTCTAGTGTACAGAGGTATTACATTTTTATGCACAAACATTGGCCTCCAGATATAACTGAGTAATTTGTATTAGGCAGACCTTCCAATCCTCAGTGTATAAGTGTATAAGTATACAATTGGATAAAAAACAAAGCTGATACTTGAAGCTTTGGGGCAACAAACCTTTAAGAAGTTTCTGCTTTCTGTAAGTGGACCATAGCTAACACAATGGTGAAAAAAAAAAAGAAAAAAAAGCATGGCAAATCTTACCCTGGAGTCACTCAGCTGGTTCCATGTGCCAAGATTGGTCCATAAGCCCACATCTGAATCATAAGTAATGAAAGAAAAAGAGTCTACAATAATTTACTTTTTGCAGTGAACCCCAGTGTCTGAAGCCAGTCTCATGGTCCCTAAAACTGTAGCTGCCTGTTCCTTGGAAAAACAAACACAAACAAACAAACAAAAAACTGGGATTCCGTCAACCAGAAGGAAAAAATGACTGTTGGGAAAAAACACCAGAGGATCTGCAGTCTTTTCCTTTTGGAACCGAACATCCATGCACCCCTTTGTCCCACAATGTGAAGAAGGATAGCAACCAGAAGATTGTAGGTAATTTCATGAATCGTAGTGAGATGTAAGGTGCATTTTTGTTTAAGTCATGGATGTGGCAAGCATACCTCATCTGTTATTCTCCAGCAAATTGGTTGTGCTTATAATTATAATGACATGATAAAAAGATTTAAATAATTATTTTAAAAGATGTATGGGTATTTATAATTTGCAGAGAGTGTATCCTGAGTAAAATACAAAAGAATGAATTGACAAACTTTATATATCATCAGTGGCTTAAGTTTCCTTTATAAAGCAAGAACCAACAAATTAACAGTTGCCCTATAGATTGGTAAGAATCATTTAAGAACTTATGGCAAAAAAAAGAACTTATTTAAAAATTACCAAAAAAAATAGTAAAATATTATAATTAATAAGAATGCAAGATCTTTGGGAATTTCCTGGTGGTCCAGTGGTTAGGACTCGGCCCTTTCACTGCCATGGGCCCAGGTTCAATCCCTGGTTGTGGCCAAAAAAAGCAAGATCTTTATGGAGAAAGCAATGAAAGATTACTGAAGAATGTAAAGGAAGACCTTAAAAGTGTAAAGCTATACTCCTTTTACTACTGGAAAAATTGAGTCATAAACCCAAATATCATAAAAATGCCAGGTTTTCTCGAAGTAATTATTAAATTTAAAATAGTAAAAATCAAAATCACAGCAAGATTGTTCATAGAACTGGATAAGCTGATTCGGTTTCATGTTGTTGAGTCAATGTGAATGGTAAGGCAAGATGATTTTTCAAGATAAACGAAGATAGATATATGGGACCCTTTGTGAATACGCTTCCTTAAATGGCAAAAGGGACTTGAAGATATGATTAAGTTAAGGATCTTGACTAGATGAGATTATCCTGGTTATCTGGGTGTGCCAAACAAATATAAGTCATTAAGAGGGGAGAACCTTTCCCAGGTGGGTCAGAAATATAAGACAGAAGAATAAGAAGAGATTTGAAGTGTGATGGGACTTGACATGCCAGTGCTGGCTTTGAAAATGAAGTAACAGGACCACAAGCCAAGGAAAGCTGCATCCTCCAGAAGCTGGGAACAGCCCTCAGCTGCCAGCCAGTAAGGAAATGAGACTTCAGTCCTACAAATGCCGGGAACTGAATTCTGCCAATAACTCAAAGAGGAGGAAAAGGATTCTCCCCAAGAGTCTCCAGGAAGGAATGTAGCCCTGCTGTCACCTTGATTTTAGCCCAGTAAGACCCAGGTCAGACTTCTGACCTAGAATTGTCAGAAAATAAATTTGTGTCGTATGAAGCTACTAAATTTGTGGTAATTTGTTAAGACAATAATAGGAAACTGAAACTGAAGGCTATAGTGTGATGCTGGTATAGGACTAGACAAAGTAGTAAATGGAGTGAAATAGAGTTCAGAAATAGATCCATGTATATAATCATTATTATATGAGAAAAAGTGACATTTTAAACTATGGGAGAAAGCATAGGCTGTTTCAGAGTTTAGGGCAGTTGACTGTTGTGAAAGAAATGTTTGATACTTTTCCCTTTAGAAAAATTAATTCAAAATGAAACACAGAGGTTAGTAGAAAACATAAGTGAATATGTTTATGATCTTAGGTTACAAAAATGTATTTTTAAGCTGACACAAACAGTAAAAATCTTGAAGAAGAAGATTGAGAAATGTAACTTCATTAAAATTAACCATATACATGAAAAAAGAAAATCTAAACAATTTTGAATAATTCAAGAGGAAGAGAAGAAGTATATATATTTATTTAGATTCTATACATATATTTCTAAATATATATATTTAGATTCTATATTATTTAAGGAAAACAGAAGCAAGTGAATGGAGGTACAGGCAAAGAATAAGAAAAAGAGAATCAAAGAAAAGGTAATTTAAGTTATTAAAAAATATGTGAAGTGAGAGTCAATCCCATTAGTCATCACAAAAGGACAAATTAAAAGTAACAATGAGGTTTTCTCAACCATTAGATTGGCAATCATTCCAAAATTGGAAAATGTGTGTATTGATAAGGGCTCAATATACAGATTCCAGGGAAGGGGTGTGCTCCTATAATCCTGTTGTGTGTTTACATAAGTTCAAACAATTTGAAAGGTAACTTGACAGAATATATTAGAAATAAAATGATGCAGAAATTCTAAGTTTCTGTATTTCAGAAAAAAAAATGTGCATGAACATGAAGAGGATTCTATACATGGATGTTCATTTCAATATTGTTCATAATAAAAACTACTTACCAGTCCGTCCAAAATAGTATAGCTCAGTTCACTGTGGTGTATCCATCTCATGGAGTGCCATGCAGTAATTAGAATAAATGGCCAAAATGTATGACACCAACAGAATGTCCAGAAATATTGCTTAGAGACAAAACATGTTGAAAAATGATATAATGTTTGGAAAATACACAAAAAATACTATGAATTTCTATGAGTATATAAATAGATGTTTATGCACGTACATGGCTCAAGTTCCAATATGTTAGATATCAATCTTATAATACTGATGAGCTCCAGGAAAGGAGGAATGGGCATGCAGAAGAGTAAGGAAAACTGTCCAGAAAAGGTAGTCAGAGGGGACTTTAGCCTTCTTTGGGAGATTTAAAATATTTACCAAGAATATATATTCATACACTATATGTACAATTATAAATTAAGCAAAAATATTCCTTTCACTATAGCTAGATATTTACAGAGATTGACAACATTATTCTGTACCAACTACAAAAAGAGTCATATAGAACTTTTTTCTTCCTAGAGATAAGTATTTCTTCACTTAAGGAAACTAATGACTATGTTTTCCTTTCTTGCACGAGATTAAACTATATAACTTTCCATCACATTTTTGCTACAAGTTCTAGGAATTTTGGAGTCACATTCGTTGCTCAAAATTCAGTATTCAAATTGTCCAAATTTCTAGAATTCCACGTTATCTGTTATCTGATATTTAACTTTGTCGTGACCTTCTTTTAGATAGGGAATGGTTCTTATTTTAATGTATTTTTAACACTTTTTTCCCACATCCATTACCTATAGGCTATCTCTTTGGAGAGGAGAAAGACTTAAATAAAAAAATGATTTTTTTGAATAATGTAATAAATAAATTGACCAACAAATATATCATTTGGAAATTTAGTAGGAAGTAATCGAAATTGTAGACAAGATAAGTAGTCTTCATATAGTTGAAAGGATTGTGATTTTGAAAATAAAATGGGTAAGAAAGAATTTGTTTTGAGGAAAACCTAGATTCAGTGAGTTGAAGATAGAGGGATGCAGATTTCACCTCTCGTTTTCCCTCCAGATATAATCATGGCCAACTCTCTCCCTCTTTCAGATCTTTGTTGTGTCAGTTGTCACCTCAATGAGTCATACTCTAACCAGCCTATTTACAATTCTAATCTCTCTTTGAACCACCTCCCTATTGCACTCCCCTTATCCTGTTCTTGTTTCATTTTCCTCTTTCTTCGTTAAGACTTATCAACTTAATATTCTGCATGGTTCAGTATAGTTCCACTAACCACATGTGGCCATTAAAATATCAATTTTAATGAATTAAGTGTAAATAAAATTTTTAAAATATTTATTTAACAGCACTAGCCGTGTTCTCAGTGCTCAGTAGCCACATGTGGATACTGTCTACCATATTGTACAATGCAGATATTCCAGGACATTTCCATAATTGTAGAAAGTTCTATAGGACAGCACTGTACTTTATAATTTATTATATTTACTGCCATTCAGTTAGAATGCCAGCTCCATGAAGACATGCCCTGGGAACATAGTAGGCCTTCAATAATATTTGTTTAATGAATGAATGTAGGAACATAATGAGAAGTTATGATAAGAATAACAAATTAGGCAATCTGGATCTGACCAGGTTGTACACAGTACACACCCCAAAGTACTCAGTAGGCACACAGGAAAACTAGGAGATTTAGAATGAGTGATTATAGATACTAAAAAGAAAAACTGTTTTCCTAAGGTCACTGTAATGGAATGAATATTGAAGAGTCTGATTTATGTCTCCCGAAATAAAGAATTTGATAAACCCACCAGGTGGATGTCAAGTTTGATTCAGAATTCTTAGCACTGAGTTTGGAGATAGCCAGATTTGGAAATCATGGAAGAGATTTGATCTGAGTACCCTGAGGATATGAGCTTATCAAATGAGTCTATGCCAATGGAAAGCAAAAAAGTAGAAAACAGAATGTTGGGGAACACACCAAATCTTAATCAAGAAGGAATTTTTTCCTTGTGTTTTTTAATAGCAAATTTCAAAAAGCCCTTTGGAATGAAGACAACTTTATTTATTCTATTAGCAAAATTGCATTATACAAAAGAGACCATGGTAAATAATTAAAACACTTATTATGTTTTCATCACAATTAGTACATGAGTCTGTCTCTAACTGGCTTTGTCTCTTATTGTTAACAACTTATAGAGATATTTATGAGCACCAATAAGGAAACCTTGTTTCTTCATTTTTTATTTGGTTATTTAATAATTTTAGTGGTACCCTTTAGTTCTGTTTATTCTTTAGTAATCTTGCTCCTATACTATCTTTTTTTTTTTTTTTTTAATAATTTATTTATTTATTTTGGCTGTGTTGGGTCTTCGTTTCTGTGCGAGGGCTTTCTCTAGTTGTGGCAAGTGGGGGCCACTCTTCATCGCGGTGCGCGGGCCTCTCACTATCGCGGCCTCTCTTGTTGCGGAGCACAGGCTCCAGACGCGCAGGCTCAGTAATTGTGGCTCACGGGCCTAGTTGCTCCGCGGCATGTGGGATCTTCCCAGACCAGGGCTCGAACCCGTGTCCCCTGCATTGGCAGGCAGATTCTCAACCACTGTGCCACCAGGGAAGCCCGCTCCTATACTATCTTAAGCATATTTTTCTTTAACAAACTGGCAATACTTCATTTCAAATCAGTGTGAAAAATAGAGGATATTTTGTTAAATGAATGTAAGATCTGCATCAGCAACACTAGGAGAGACACTTACTTGTTAGTGTATAATGGTATATATGTATGTACATGTATATATGTATGTATGTATCTTCATTGAGATATTATTGGCATATAACATTTTGTAAGTTTAAGGTGTACATCGTGTTGATTTGACACATTTATATATTGCAGTATGATTACCACTATAGTATTAGCTAACGCTTCCATCCTGTCACATAATTACCATTTATTTTTTATTGTGAGAACAATTAAGATCTAGTCTCTTAGCAATTTTGAAGTTTATAATACAGTATCATTGACCATAATCACTGTGCAGATTATTAAGATCCTCAAGACATTTACCAGTTGCACCTTTGTATCCTTAAACATCTCCCCAATATCCCTCAGCCCCTGGTAGCCACCATTCTGCTCTCCGTTTTTATAAATTCACTTTTTTTTAAGATTCTACATAAATGATATCATACAGTATTTGTCTTTCTCTGACAACTTACTTAGCATAATACCCTCAAGGTCTATCCATGTTGTCACAAATGGCAGGATTTCCTTCTTTTTTAAGCCTGAACAATATTCCACTATATATATCTTCATTACCCTTTCTTCCATTGAGGTATGCCTAGGTTGTTTTCATATCTTGGCTGTTGTGAGTAATGCTGCGATGAATATGTGAGTGCACTTACTTTTTTGATGTCCTGTTTTCATTTCCTTTGTATATATACCCAGAAGTGGATTTCTGAAGCCATGTATTGGATAAGGGATTGATATCCAAAATGTATAAAGAACTCACACAACCCAATAACAAAACCCCCAAAATTCAATTAAAAAATGTGTAGAGGAACTGAATAGACATTTTTCTAAAGAAGACATCCAAATGGCCCATGGGTACATGAAAAGATTCTCAACATCACTGGTCATCAGGGAAATGAAAATCAAGACCACAATGAGATGTCACCTCACACCTGTTAGAATGGCTATCGTTAAGAAGACAAGAGAGGGCTTTCCTGGTGGCACAGTGGTTAAGAACCTGCCTGCCAATGCAGGGGACACAGGTTCAAGCCCTGGTCCGGGAAGATCCCACATGCCGTGGAGCAACTAAGCCCATGCGCCACAACTACTGAGCCTGCGCTCTAGAGCCCGTGTGCCACAACTACTGAAGCCTGTACGCCTAGAGCCCGTGCTCCGCAACAAGAGAAGCCACTGCAATGAGAAGCCCACGCACCACAATGAAGCGTAGCCCCCACTTGCCGCAACTAGAGAAACCCCATGCACAGCAATAAAGACCCAATGAAACCAAAAATAAATAATAAATGAATAAAAATAAATTTAAAAAATAAATATAAATAAATAAAATTTAAAAAAAGAAGAAGACAAGAGATTGGACTTGGAGGGTATTATGCTTAGTGAAATAAGTCAGACAAAGACAAATACCATATGTTATCACGTATATGTGAAATCTAAAAAACAAAACAAACTATTGAATATAACAGAAAAGAAACAGACTCACAGATATAGACAATAAACTAGTGGTTACCAGTGGGAAGGGGGAAGGGGGAGGGGCAAGATAGGGGTAGGAGATTAAGAGGTACAAACTACTATGTATAAAAGAAGCCACAAGGATATATTGTACAGCACAGGGAATATAGCCAATATTTTATAACAACTGTAAATGGAGTATGATTGGGACTTCCCTGGTGGCACAGTGGTTAAGAATCCACCTGCCAATGCAGGGGACATGGGTTCGAGCCCTGGTCCAGGAAGATCCCATATGCCGTGGAGCAGCTAAACCCATGCACCACAACTACTGAGCCTGCGTTCTAGACCCCGTGAGCCACAACTGCTGAGCCCACATGCCACAACTACTGAAGCCCACGTGCCTAGAGCCTGTACTCTGCAACAAGAAAAGCCACAGCAATGAGAAGCCTGCACACCGCAACGAAGTGTAGCCCCCGCTCGTTGCAACTAGAGAAAGCCCACGCGCAGCAACAAAGACCCAATGCAGCCAAAAATAAATAAATTAATTAGTTTTAAAAAATAATAAAATAAATGGAGTATGATCCTTAAAAATTGTGAGTCACTATGTTGTACACCTGAAACTTATATAATATTGTAAATCAACTATACCTCAATAAAAAAATTTAAAAAGACGAGATAAATGTTGGCAAGGATGTGGAGAAAAGAGAATCCTTGTGCACTGTTGTTGGGAATGTAAATTGGTTCAGCAACTTTGGAAAACAGTATATAGGATCCTCAAAAAATTAGAAATATTATATGTTTTTATTAACATTTGAGGGAATTTTCTGGTACTAAAAGCAAGAAAACTTTCTTTGACTTACACACTTTATATATTCTTGACACCAATACTTTGTCACACATGCAATTTGCAAATAATTTCTCCAGGTCTGTGGTTTACCAATTAATTTTCTTAATTGTATTTTGATGAGAAAAGTTTTTAATTTTGTTGAAAACCGAAGTATATATATATATTTTTTTTCGAAGTATATATTTTAATCTATTAGGTTTTTTTTTTCTGTGTCTTTGCTAAGAAAGCTTTGCCTACTCCAAGTTAGTGAAGATATTCTCCTGTTTTCTTTATGAAGCTTTATTTGTTTAGCTTTTTATAGTTAGGTCTGTGATCTATCTTATATTAACTTTTATAGAGGTTGTTAGATAAAGATCAGGGTTTATTTATTTTCCATATTCAAGTTATTCCAGCATTGTTTGTTAGAAAGACTTTCCTTTTTGTATTGATATGTGTGTGTGTGTGCGCACAGATGCACACGTGTACATGTGAGTGCCTTGGTCATATATCATTCAGCTATATAAGTGAGGGTCTATTTGTGCACTATCTGTTCTATTGCATTGAACTATTGTCTTTCATTATGCAATGATTACTATAAGGTGGTATAAGTCCTCCAGTGTAGTTATACTTTTTAAAGTTTATTTTAAATCCTCTGCATCTTCATATACATTTTAGATTCAACATATTAATTTATGTAAAAAATATCCTGCTTGGATTATTATTCAGACTGAATTTAACCTGTATGTCAATTTGGAGAGAATTAACAAGTTGACAATATTAAGTCTCTTCAAATCCCAAAAACAGGCTATTTCTTCATTTATTCAAGCCTTCATTATGTTTTTTCTCAATGTTTTGTTGTTTTTATGGTTGAGATCTTAAATGTCTTTTATTAAGTTCATTTATCAGGATTTTAAGTATTTCCAGGTTATTATAAATGTATGTTTTTCTTTTTTATTGCTAGTGTATAAAAGTACAAATTATATTTGTATATCAATCCCCTAGCCTATGACCTTGTTAAAATCACTTATTTTTTGTAGTTTTTAAATGGATTCCTTAGGGTTTTCTACATAAATAATCATGATGTCATCTGTGATTAAATACAGTTTTACTTCTTTTCTAGTCTTTCTGCACTCTATTTCTTTTCTTTTTTTTTTTTTTTTCCTCCACTAACTAGTGACTTCAGTTCAAATTGAATAGACAGCAGACTCTGTCTTCTTCTCAACCTTAGGGGAAAAGCATTCCATATTTCTGAATTAAGTATAATGTTAGCTGTAGGTTTTTGGTACATTTTGGGCTTTTTCTCTTGAGTCCTATTTCTCTGTTTCTACACAAAATTAGCAAACTTTTATTATTTAGTGCACATTGTGGATGAGATATTGTAGAGATTCTGGATTCTGATATCTCTCTTATTCTTCTTCTAGCTGGAAGTTAACTTGAATCAACTGAATCCCAACTCTATACCAGCCCAGACCACATCTTAACCCCTAACTCCGTGATGGGCAGCCGCTGAAACTGTTTAGTTCTTTCAACCTTTTAGCTGTTGTATGCTCTCCAACTTTATATCTATATTTGAGGACTGCCCCTTCTGTGGCTTCCTCCTTCCAGATTTCCCCATCACTTTTCAGCTGTGTTGGTATACACCAAACTCTTCTGACTCCTAAAGCCAGTAAGACTCCTTTCCTTCTAGCAGCCTCACACGAATTGGGAAGTGCCCTCAGGCAAGAAGTCTTATTACTCAGGAATTTTACTCAAAGCTCTTCCCTTTCCTCCAGTTTTTGTTTAATTTTGGCCATTCTTTAGTGCCTTCAAGTAGCTTTTACACCAGAGTTGATAATGGTTTTCTGCAGAAAGGTGATTCTGAAAGAAGGTACTCAACCATTACCTGAAGTGAAACAACAGTGACTAGTATTTATTTCTATGTAGTCAAATCTATCTTTAAATCTAGCTGAATGTATTGATTATTCATTTATTGTATAATACTTTCCTTTTTTTTTTGTCTGTTCAAGTTCTCTGCATTATCCATTATATTACCTTGAATTTTCTGTATGTATTATCTGAACAACTAGCTCAAAACGTATTTGTAACAGGAACTATTATATGTTTTAGTGTCATTTGTTCCATGCTTAGATGATCACTTTACACATTATATATATGTTCATTAAATAAACATTAATTGGTTTGCTTCTAGAACTTGAATGCTTCCTAAGTGACCGGTTTCTGATTTTCTTTTTACCTATCAGAACCATATTCTGTAAGAGATGGGTGCACCAGAGAAAAAAGAGAAACGCCTCTTAAGTACATTATTTATTTCTTCTTTATTATATGAATTTTACTATGGACTTCATAGAATAATATGTTGTTTTGATATCAGTAGTAAAGGTAACCTGTTTCAACCATCTCAGACTATTAAAATTCAGTCTCCTTTAAAGAAACTATTTCATCTACAGATAAATCATTATTATCAAAATGTTCTCTCTACATGTGCATTATAATGCAAATACTGAAATTCAAATTACCAGTTGCCTTCTTGTGGTTTAATAATCATAACATTTTTATTTCCAGGTAAAATGCCATTGACTTCAACTCTTGAGATTATGAAATGAATTAATTTAGAATGTGTACCAGAATGAAAGGGAGGGTGGTAATGGATCAAGCTAAGTGAAGCTATAAAAATAAAATCATGCCAGAGTGAAGAAGAGTTAAAATATGCTAAATTCCTTTCCATTTTGAGTTTAATATTACTTCAGCTCATTACGTACGTAGAGAATAGATTAGGCTAATCCCTACTGTAATTATACATTCTATCAGGCATATAAAGGTAAATGAGAGAGTGTATCTGCATTGCCATAACATTCAGGTTTGAGATAATCAGCACAACAGAATTAAGCTGTCACCAAATGACACTCATTATGCAGCACAAGCCTAAAGCAGATGGAACTAACTCACTGTTGGCTTTATACTAGATGTCAAGAAACAAATATATTTAGCTAGTTTCTCAAATTTTAGCAAAATGCTTTTATGGTAACTGTACTGACACTCTTTTAGATAATACACATTAGAGCTTGAAACCAATATTGTCTTACCCCTGTGGGAAAGCAAGAAGAAATCAAAATGATTGTAATACTATGTTCTTTAACAGTGTACATTTGAGACTAAACTTTAGGTTTCTATCCTTGATTTGCTGACTCTTGGGAACGTGTTTGTATTTCTTAAGTTACTCAACAGTAAAAGAAATAACTTTTAATTTTTAAGTTTAACTTATAAGTTAAATTATATATCGCAGAATTCAAAAATAATTTAGAAATTTGGGTCTTCTCCACGTTTGATTTTTCTAACTCATCTCATATACTATTTCCCAATCACTGTAGCAGTTGAGTCAGATATTTTTGTGGTACTGTAATCATAATTCCTCTACTTATTTTGGTAATGACTTCCAGTTCATTCCAAACCTCCACCAACATTATTATATTTCAGATCCTACCTCAAGCTGTTGCAACTCAAGATTTTGGGCAAGTGTAATTGGAAAAAAAAAAGTAAGAAAGGACTAAATTGAGGGTGCATGTAAGGCAGCTATCATAATTTTGTATTGTGGAATCTAATCTGAATAAGGTTGAAAGTAAGGTTATTATAGTACACTTAGAGGAGTGGGAAGCATGTGAAAACCTGGTAACATTCATAGATTGTTGGTTCTTATAAGGTCAAAGAGTTGTTGCAGTCAAGGTACTGGAGGGAGTAATCTTTAGAGAGTGAAATGTTTGAAGCTCGTATTATTTAAGGATGAACAAGCATATATTATTAATGCCTAAGTGTGACCATGGAATGGTGGCTAAGGAAAAGCACACAGAAGGAAAGAAGGTCCAGAAACTGAGAGGCCAGACTTGCTAAAGAATTATCTCCATTGATGTTAGAGTCATTAATAATTGTGAAAGGTTTTATTGAGAGGGTCATGCATATGGTTAATGAGTGAACGGAGTTGTATATGTATGAATGAATTAATGTACGTACATAGCTATGTGCGTATTAGAGGGCTTAGTTCAATTATAATGTTGCTCGTATTAGAGGGCTTAGTTCAATTATAATGTTGCTCCAATTTAGTCTTAGCTGGTGCATTTAATAAGTAAAAATTAATAATAAAAAGCATAACCACTATCCTGGTGTCAATCAAATACTGTTTTGAAAACAGAAATAGACTCACAGACATAGAAAATAAACTTATGGTTACCAAAGGGGAAAGAGGGGTGAGGGAGGGAAAATTAGGAAGTTGGGATTAACATATACACACTACTATATATAAAATAGATAACCAACAAGGACCTACTACTGTATAGCCCAGGGAACTATACTCAGTATTTTGTAATAACCCATAAGGGAAAAGAACATGAAAAGGAGTGTGTATATATATATATATCTCACAGTGCTGTACACCTGAAACTAACATGAAATTGTAAATCAGCTATATTTCAATTAAAACATTTTTTTAAAAAGAAAAAATGTACTGTTTTGTATCATGGCTAAATGAGGACATGTCTTGCCTTCTCTCCAAGATAATCACAATGGCTAATTCTTTATTTCTCCCACAGCTATGGTTTATAAGGAGTAATTAAATAGAGACAGAGTCAGCTTTGAAGAGGGAACATTTGTTTTCATCAGATCTTGACATTTAGTGGCAAAGCTGGTATGCACATATGAACAGTGGAATTGTCTTTAAAAAATACCATTAGCCAAGGTTTAATGACCTTTTTACTCTACGCCTCATGTTGTGCAAAATGCTTTGCATGCATTGCATTACTCTCATTATTTTTCCCCTAACTTGAATTTTTCATATTTGTAACTATTCAATGATTTTTAGTAACTTTCCCGAATGATGCAGCCATCACCATAAACTGGTTTTAGAACATTCTAATCCTTCCAGTAAGATCCCTCATGCCCATTTATAGTTAATCTTCATCACCCCTAGGTCCAGGTGACCACTAATCTACTTTCTGTTTCTATAAGTTTGCCACTTCTGGACATTTCATATAAATGGAATCTTACAATATATAGTCTCTCGTGTTTGGATTTTTGGACTTAGCATAATGTTTTTGAGCTTCATCCACATTGTTGCATGTAACAATACTCGTTCCCTTTTATTGCTGCATAGTACTATATTGTATTGATATGCCACTTTTTGTTTCCATTCACCAGTTGATGGACATTTAAGTTGTTCTCAGTTTGGGGCCATTATGACTAAAGTTGCTGTGAATATTATTGTACAAATCTTGGTGAACATATGCTTTCATTTACCTTGGACAGATACCTAGGGATAGAATTGCTGGGTGGTATGGTAACAGAAGTATTCTTAAGGATAGATTTTTGTTTTCAAAAGCAGAACAGATGCTGATTATACTTAAATATATATATCTTGATATACTGTCCCAGATATAGAGCTCCTATCTAAAACTTTAGATACCTGGAAATTTTAAAGTCCACACACACATATCTTATTTAATGGAAATCTCATTGTTATATGTCTTTTTTTTGCTGAAGGAAAGGAATGTGATCATATGAGAAGGAAAGGTTCTGGAGTTGAGTGTAGTAAGTGATCTGTGATGGTTTCACTTGGGGAAATAATGTTTAAGTCAGTATGAAAAGATGAATATGAATCACTCATGAATATGAGTGAGCTAGATGAAGAGAAACTTAGAAGAGCATTTCAATTAGAACAGCATATGAAAAATCCTTGTGGCAGGAGGGAGCTTGAAGATTTTTGAGGAATGGGAAGAAATACAATATGGCTGGCACTTTGTCAATGAGAAGACAAGTAGAGTCTTGGCCTCAAGGGTTTGCTCATGTTCCTAAAATCAGTGAGAATCACTGAAGGGATATAAGCAGGTAGGTGACAAAATCCAATAATCTTGTCTACATTGGAAAATAGTGATTAGTCAGGATTCGTAGTGAATGTTGGGAGACCACTTACAGTCTAGCTGGGTTTTTTTTCTCTCGCCTGAATGTTTTTGGGGGGAGGGGAGGAGGGGGTAAGATATTTGCCATGTTGATGTGAACAGGAAAAGACACACCAGTGACTGACAGTTTGTTAAGTCATGTGCCCTGTGCCCAGGAAGGGTGGTGTTAGAAGCAGTGAGTGATCCCTAAATGTATGGTAATGGATCAATTAGCAAAAATGGTTATGCAAATATAAAATCAATTACAAAGCATAAAGACAAATATATAAACTTTTCTTGTAATTCATAGAATGATAAGCTTCATAACAAAAAGAACAAAACTAAATGCAAGCTCTTGACTATATACAATATTGTCCATTGGATAACTGCAATTTATAAACACCCAATATTTGTCTCACTAGTAATAATAATAACATTGTTAGTTACCAATTATTTAATGCCAACCGTGCGAGCTACTCTAAATACTTTATATAGCTTATCCTCAAAAAAACATTACTAAGTAGTTTTTTTTTTTTTAATTATTTATTTATTTATTTATTTATTTATGGCTGTGTTGGGTCTTCGTTTCTGTGCGAGGGCTTTCTCTAGTTGTGGCAAGGGGGGCCACTCTTCATCCCGGTGCGCGGGCCTCTCACTATCGTGGCCTCTCTTGTTGTGGAGCACAGGCCCCAGACGCGCAGGCTCAGTAATTGTGGCTCACAGGCCCAGCTGCTCTGCGGCATGTGGGATCTTCCCAGACCAGGGCTTGAACCCGTGTCCCCTGCATTGGCAGGCAGATTCTCAGCCACTGCGCCACCAGGGAAGCCCCCTAAGTAGTTATTTTTAACCCTTCTTTTTAGATTAGAAAACTAAGGTTCAGGAACATGAAATGTCTTGCCCCAAATCTCACAGGTAATAACTAATGGAACAGGTTTCCCAGTAATGTTCCACGTGTAACCCCAGGAAGGATGCTCACTGGTTCTGCTGTTTTGCCTCCCTCCAAGGTCTTTGTAAAATAAAAGTTACATATTTCAAAACCATTTCTCTAACAAATGGAAAATAAGTCATAGGTTTTTAAAGTGGCGTTTGGAAAGCCTACCTTTCATCCCATTTGTCTCTGCCAGGCTCTCCACCTTGGATGAAGTAATTCATACACAGAAAATATAGTAACCTACCCTGTCACTAATAGGTAAATGGACCTTTAGAAGTGAGCAATTTTTTTTCCCCTTCCTGCCTATCAGTTTGACAAGGCCAACTATTTAAAGGGCAATTTGTTATATTTCTAAAATTTATCTTAAGGATATAAAATTGGGAAAAGATAAATAGAATGAAGGGCAAATGACCTCCAAATGAAAAAAGACAGAAATGGTCAAGGCAAAGAAATGAAACATTTTGGATCCTATAATTAAAAGGAACTAATTGAATATTTCATGGTCATCCTAAGCATTCTGTTTTCCATATTAAAGTTAAATAGTACTTATAATCACATAATATTCCCCCTTTTCTCTAGTTGCTAGCATTATTCCTAAAATAGAATATTTCTTGCTGGCACTATATCCTGAAATAATACACACAGATTTTTCTCAGATTTAGTGATGAATTTTAGAAGCTGCAAATGGTAAAATTTATTGACTTGTCATCTACTGATATTCATGGTCATAAACTAGGCAATATTCCCGATGGGAAAAAAATTACTTGTTGTAGCTCTTGCTTCCTTTTCTTCATTAAAAGAAATCCAAATAGTGCATGAAATAAAACCTAATTTTAAAATTCTGTTAGACTTATGTCAGTGGGCTTTTATGCAAATGGCCAATTGTAGACGTAATAACTAAACAAGAGTGAGAAATGCTAGCAGAGTTCACTTACGCAATGTCAACGAATGTTCCTGTTGACAATAAATAATGACAGATGGCTACCTTCTTAGTGACAGTTTCCAACTGTAATGGTTTGACACTTAAAAAGAGCACTTCCCTAATGACACAAGAATGCCCTTTACTGAAAATTATTTGTGCATCATCCTTTGTATAATATGACTATTAATGTGATGCTAAATGAGTGATTTTCAAAACAAGTGTTTCAATTTAAGCTCACAGTCATGGGCAATCTATAAGAATTGTTGCAATACGTGTGTGTTCTGCCTTGCAAAGATGTCAGTGCCTGTGTGCGATTTTTCTTTTTTTCTTCTAGTTTTATTGAGATATAATTGACATACAGCACTGTATAAGTTTGTGTACAGCATAATGATTTGACTTACATACATCATGAAATGATTACCACAATAACTTTAGTGAAAATCCATCTCCTATAGATACAAAATAAAAGAAAAAGAAAAAAAAATTTTTTCCTTGTGATGAGAACTCTAAGTATTTACTCTCTTAACAACTTTTATATATAACATACAGCAGTGTTAATTATTTATCATGTTGTATCAATACATTACATCCCTAGTACTTATGTATCTTATACTGGAATTTTGTACCTTTTGACTACCTTCATCCAATTCCCCTTCCCGAACCAACCCCCTTCTTCTGGAAACCACAAATCTGATCTCTTGACCTACAACACTATGTTAGTTCCTGTTACACAACATAGTGATTTGATATCTCTATACATTTCAAAATGATCACCACTATAACTCTAGTTACAATATGTCACTATATAAAGATATTACATAGTTACTGACTATATTCCCCACACTGTACATTGCATCCCCTTGACTCATTTATTTTGCAACTGGAAGTTTGGATCTCTTAATCTCCCTCGCCTATTTCTTTCCTCCCCCCAACCTCCATCCCCTCTGGCAACCACCTGATTGTTCTCTGTATCTATAACTCTGTTTCTATTTGGATATGTTTGTTCATTTGAATTATATTTTACATTCCACATATAAATGAAATCATACAGTATTTGTCTTTCTCTATCCGACTTATTTCACTTAGCATAATACCCTCTAGGTCCATCCATGTTGTTGCAAATGGGAGGATTTCATTCTTCTTCATGGCTGAGTAAAGTATATACAATGAGATATACATATACCAGATCTTCTTTATCCATTCATCTATTGCTGGGCACTTAGATTACTGCCATATCTTGGCTATTATAAATAATAATGCAATGAGCATAGGAGTGCATGTATCTTTTCTAATTAGGGTTTTTTTTTCTTTGTATTAATACCCAGGAGTGAAATTGCTGGATCATATGGTAGTTCTATTTTTAATTTTTTGAGGAATCTCCATACTGTTTTCCATGGTGGCTGCACCAATTTATATTCCCACCAGCAGTGCATCAGGGTTCCCTTTTCTCCACACCCTCTCCAGCACTTGTTATTTGCTATCTTTTGGATACTGGCTATTCTAACAGGTATGGGGTGATATCTCACTGTGGTTCTATTTGCATTTCCCTGATTAGCGATATTGAGCATCATTTTATGTGCCCATGGGCCATTTTTCACGTCTTCTTTGGAAAAATGTCTATTCAGGTCCTCTGCCCATTTGTGTACTATCAATATATTTGTTAAATCATTGACATGTAATATATTTTAGGGATCCATCCATACAATGAGATAAAAGAGACACAATATCTGACAAATTGCAGAGAATTGTTAAATATTTATAGGGAATTGGTGATGCCATGATAAATAGTAGATAAACAATGTGTATCATAATTTTAATTAAGGATACATATCAATGCATCCTAGTTTAATTCAATTCACTCATGCTCTTACACTTAAAAGTACCAGCCTGCAAACATAGGATTATGTTAGAAACTGTACTATTTTGGGCTGCCTCCTAGACCCAGATTCCCGATTTCCTTCTTATCACCCTCCTTGGAACTGGGTCTCCCTACCTATACTTTATAATGTCATATGGTTTTATTCATTGATTTGTGACCCTGCTGCACTCTCTTTCAAATTTTTGTTTATGCTAGTCAGACACTTCCTAAGGCTTGTGACTGAGAAAAACTGATCCATCATCTTTTTGAAAAATGGCAGTGAGGACTTTCTCTAATATTACAAGAGGCCGTGCAGATGAAAAAAACAAAAAACATTGATAAGTCCATGTTAGACAGACCTATTATTGGAGGATGGTGAGCTAATGTGTTTAAAGCTACATCTTTTACTTTTTAAAATGACATCAGGGGAAAAATCATGCCTCCTCTCATATTTCCTCTAAGATCCCTATTGGATGTGTTCATTGAGACAGCATAGAGTTTGGGTAGTATACAGAGTAGTCCAAACCTTGTATGACAATTCCTAAGTTCTTATTGGAAATATTTTTTAAAGTATGATATATTTATCCGTAAATATGGAATAAATGATTTACACATTCTAGCTAAATTCTTTTGGTAAATAGAATTCTACAAAATAGTGTTACCTGGAAATAGAGCTATTTATGTGGCCCAACTTAGTAAAAAAAAAAAATCCTTTGAGAAGATACAAGGTTTTTTAAAAATATCGTTGAATTGGTTAACATGAGGTTGATATAACAATGGAAGGAAATGACTTGAGTTTTTTTTTATTAGACACAAATGCACATGTGCACACACACACATCTACATAGAGCAATTCCCTATTACATGTTGTGTAAACAGTTGCCTGTAGCTATGAGTGCAGAAACAAGATCTTTAGCACAAAATAATGAAAACTAATTCAAACAACTGGGTGTCAGGATCCTTGGGTTCCTGCCCAGATCGGTCATCAAAAACCTGGGGGACACTGGTAATGTCACTTGCCATTTAACTTTTTAGAACTTCTTCATTTGTTAATGTGGGGGTGGGAGGAGAGTAGTGGCTGGGTCATCTAAAATTTTCCTTTAGTGCTATTATTCTATAGCATTTCCAAAGAATTCTTTACTTAGAACCAGTTCATAAGTGGAAGCACCATCTGGTGTCATGAAAGGGAATTTCAGAGAAAGTTTTAGTTAACTGTCTTTCCAACAACAACATGTATCATTAGCTGAAGGGGAAAAAAAGAATGTATCAGAATGTGTCATGTATTATCTTAACAAATACTCATTCAGTGATATTCAGGACACCACCATGTAAGCATGTCTGACATGTTACCTATTACTATTTTCCACATCACAAGTATAGCCTTTTGATTATTTTACTTAATTTTCTATGCTTTGTTTTAATATTATTATTCTAATATCAGTTTGGGAGCTGACATGACCTGACCATTTAGTTGGGAGAAGTACTCAGATAAAATATTATTAAATCAATGGATTAAAATAAAATATTATCTCGATGTAGTTTTTAACCTCCAAGCACTCAGATGTAAATTGTGAAAATGTCTGAATAAAGATGCCATTGAATATTATAAAAAATACATGCTTAAGGTGTGTTATGGGGTGATTCAAGTCACCTCTTTTAACCTTTTCTGTCCAATATATTTGTTCATTTGGATAACCATACCTGGGGTTCTGGCGTGAATTTATTTACAAAGAACCTAAGTCCTCTGAACTCTACATACTGGAAGAAATGAAGTGAAACATTTAAATGAGGACATTTACATGCACATGAATTATCTTCACAATATGGAGTTAATAGGTCCCTAGTGCTTTGAAGAGTAGGATCCTGAAAGAGTTATTGCCCTGTTGGGAAAAATCATGGTTAAAGTTATCGAACACTATCGTACCTTGTGAGGAAACAGACTTCATATAACTTAGCTTCGTGAGTTAAAAGAAATGAACAGAGAATCTGCTGATTTTCTCATTGATGATTAAGCAGCAGTCTTTTTAGAGTTACTCTCCTGAAATTTACTACAACAATAGCAGAAGAAAAACTACCTTGATATCTTTAAAGTTTTAAAAATAGAATTTTAAACAGTAAATAGTGTGGCACTAAAACATTTTAACCAGTTTGGATTCAACCCCATAATAAAAATGAAATCAGACTAATTAATGATAGCTATAAACCATTCTAAATTCAGAATTAAACTTAGCAAGTAATTATTCTGAAACACGCACAAAATTTATCTTAAAGAATATTTGACCATAATCAATCACCAGGTGTCTATTTGCCTGTAAGGATGAAGCACATTCTAACATTTAACCATCTGTCAGTCAACATTATTTATGGAATACCTGCTGTGTATGGAATAGTTAACCTTAAAACAAATCAATCTTAAAAAAGTCAAGATTTTAATACTGAATAAAGCAAATGAAAGCACCTACATCAATTTCTGGTCAATTTAATAGGAAGTTGCTTCATCATTTTGTATTTCTACTGTATACTTACTTACTCTTGGGAATGTATTATTTGCATACACTATGTATAGCCTTTAATTAAGAAGTCAAAGTATATAGTATGCAAGTATTGCAAGTATCCTATCAGCAACTGCCTTATAGTTAGGATTACCCCACTATCTCCACACAACATTTAACAGAGGGATTTTCCTGTATCACCTAATGTGTCATTAATTAAAGGATTAACACTGGTCTGCTACCAAATTATCCTTAGATAAGATGCAATGTGATAACTTCTCTGCATCTTATAATGTTATTACCAATATTCTAAGTGAGCATTGTCGAGGAGGAAAAAATTGCCCTCTACCCTTCTAGGTTCCTCTGGCTGATCTAAGAATTAAATTAACATGAGATAAATTAACAGGAGAAATGAAAGTTTAATGTGTATACATGGGAGAGACCCAGGAGAACCGAGTAACTTGCCAATACCATCTTCAGTCAAAGACAGAAGAGGATGTTGGGGGTAATGTTTTGGGACTCAAAAGTGTAGGGAGGCAATTCACAGGGAGATAGAAAAGCAAATATTTGGTAAGCAAATGTTTGCCGGCCCATATAGAGACAAAAGGACACTGATGGACTCTAATCTCTAGGCCCTGTCCAGTCTTTGGCACCACACTTCGCCCATATTTTTGGCAGGTATCTCTGGTGATCTCTCTATTCTGGGAACAGGCCCTCTATCTAAATTCTTTTAGGCAGTTGGGGGAAGGTTAGCTTCTTCGGGAATCTTTTGGGCCTTGATTGTTTTCAGCGCAAAATAATCCACATACCAAAGAGACATTTTAGGGTGGAAAATTTTTCTCCCCTACAGCATTATAAAGAAATCCTCCCATGGTCATTTTTTTAAGATGTGGATAGAGTGTTTCTCTATTAGTTTTCTAGTTGAATCTATTAAATTCCATGTACATATGGGCACTTAATATATTAGAGATTTTATTTATTTTGCTATTACCTCCAGTTTAAAATGCAACTAGGAAACAATATTAGGATATTACCTAATGTGGGCTGTTAGATTAAAGGTGTCTCACCCCCAAAATGAGGATACTTCGAGGCTGGACTTTGAAAAGTTAACAGTTCACTACTTTAGTGTAAACTGGAATGAGAGGAAGAAAAAACAGAAGGAAAGGAGGAAGAAAGAAAAGAGGGAAGGAAAGAAGAAAGAAAGGAAAGAAGGTAGGAAAGAAAGAGAAGGGAGTAAGGAAGGAAAGTCTTAACATGAAAAACATCAGTTCCTGTAAGAAAATAGTTTTCATTCAGAGTTTCATTTTATTACCTTAAAATAAGGAGTACATTGACTTTCCTGAGAAAGAATGTCTATGAGTATACACAAAGTTTTTGCCAAAGATCTAGAAGATGAAAATTATATTAAGTCTAAATTATTTTGTCTTATTTCTGGTTATTTAATTTTTTTTCAGCTTTATTGAGATGTAATTGATATACAACCATGTATTTGTCAACAGATGAATAAACAAAATGCAGCATATATGCACAATGGAATATGTTTCTGCTTTAAAAAGGAAGGATAGGGCTTCCCTGGTGGCGCAGTGGTTGAGAATCTGCCTGCTAATGCAGGAGACACGGGTTCGAGCTCTGGTCTGGGAAGATCCCACATGCCACGGAGCAGCTGGGCCCGTGAGCCACAGCTGCTGAGCCTGCGCGTCTGGAGCCTGTGCCCCGCAACGGGAGGGGCCGCGATAGTGAAAGGCCCGCGCACCGCGATGAAGAGCGGTCCCCGCACCGCGATGAAGAGTGGCCCCCACTTGCCGCAACTAGAGAAAGCCCTCGCACGAACCGAAGACCCAGCACAGCCAAAAATAAATAAATAAATAAATAAATAAATAAATAAATAAATAAAATTTAAAAAAAAAAAAAAAAAAAAGGAAGGACATTCTGACACAAGCTACAACATGGGTTAACCTTGAAAACATTATGCTAAGTGAAATATGACAGTCATGAGAGGGTAAATGCTATATGATTCCACTTATATGAGGTACCTGGAGTAGTAAATAGAGACAGAAAGTAGAATGGTGGTTTCCAGGGGTTAGGGGAAGCAAGGAATGAAGAGTTGTTGTTTAATGGGTACAGAGTTTTGGTTTTATAAGATAAAAAAAGCTATGGTGATGGATAGTGGTGATTGTTGCACAACAACATAAGTGTATTTAATGCCACTGAACTATATACACTTAAAAATGATTAAAATGATAAATGTTATATTTATTTTACCACAATTAAAAATAAATAAGAATAAATTTTAAAATTAAAAAAAGCCATCTATCTCCTTACTCTCATAAAAACCAATGATTATTCTTTGTAGCAATTAAGAAAATGCCTAAATTTAAAACTATAATTTTCCATAACTCCATAAACCTATAAAAACGTATCTTCTCAGTTTACATCATCACTACGTCTTTCATTCTTTCCTTTCTGCATATTTAAATATGCATTTTCTAATATAAACTATATTTTTTCCTTTCCTGTGTTCTCTGGTTACTTTATATCCATTTTAATCCTAATACTTTTAGATAATGGCAGGCAGCCTCATCAATTCATGAATAAATATGTATATAGATGGGTTTTAAAAAGAATACTGAAATAATAAGATTTACTTAAATCTAATTACCAGTGTGTTTAAAATAACTAATTATTAACCAGTGATAAAGTCCAAAGTTAGCAATTAAAGGCCTACCTCGTTTTATTGCACTTCACTTTATTGCACTTCACAGATAATGCATTTTTTTTAAGGTTTGTGGCAACCCTGCTTGGAGCACGTCTGTTGGTACCATTTTTCTAACAAAATTTGCTTACTTCACGTCTCTGTGTCACATTTTGGTAATTCTCCCCATATTTCAAACTTCTTCGTTATTATTATATTGGTTATGGTGATCTCTGATTAGTGATCTTTGATGTTACTACTACAACTCACTGAAGATTCAGATGATGGTTAGCATTTGTGAGCAATAAAGTAATTTTTAATTAAGGTATATACATTGTTTTTTAGACATAATGCTTTTGCACACTTAATAGACTACAGCATAGTGTAAACATAACTTTTATATGCACTGGGAAACCATAAGATTCTTATGACTCACTTTGTTGCGATATTTGCTTTATTGTGGTGGTCTGGAACTGAGCCTGCAATATCTCTGAGGTGTGCCTGTATTGCATGTTTCAATGTAACCGAAGTCAATTAAAACATTCTATTTTTATTTGATTTTAGCATTGGAAAAATTTAAACTACTGTACTTGGTTACCATTGCTACTGTAATAAATTATCACAAACAATGGATGAAAACAACATAAAATTATTACTTTACAGTTCTGAAGGTCAGAATTCCGAAAAGGGTCTTAATGGGCTAAAATCGTGAAGTTGGCAGGATTGCGTTCTTTTCTGGAACTCTAGTGGACCATCTGTTTTCGTGCTTTTTCCAGCTTCTAGAGGCTACTTGAATTCCTTGACTCATGGCCTTCTTCTATCTTCAGTCAACAGTCACATCACTCCAGCCTCTTATCCCATCAAATCCCCTTCTCTGTGCTCTTCTCCTGCCTCCCTCTGCACCTGTAAAGACCATTGTGATTACACTGAACCCACCCAGATAATCTAGGATAATCTTCCCATTTCAAGGTCATGTGATTAGTAACCTTAATTCCATCTGCAACTTTGATTCTCTCCTTTGCTGTGTAACCTAACATATTCACAGGTTCCAGGGATCAGGATATGGAAATCTTTGGGGGGCATTATCCTGCCTGCCACAATCACATTGGTGAATTGGAAACTCTAGACAGCTAAACTTTTATTTTTTTATTTGTTTTTCAAAATACATTTGAGTTGCTAAGTTTTTATTTGATTTCCAAAGATAGTAGGGAGACACAGAAAACAAACAACTAAAAGGGCAATCTAAAAAATGCTCAAAGGACTCTTGACAAGGATTCATGTGTATTTTACGGCTACTGCTAAACAATAATTAGGTACCTGGTATATGATCAGGATGATGTTCAAGTGACTAATCAGGCCTAGAAACATGAAACATATAATTGCAAAGAAACAGACATGTGATGCGAATAACTCCTATCCAGATCAACTTCTCTCACAGCAAATCTACAAGCATAAGTAGAAATATAATTCTCTTTGTTAATTTAGATATGGAGAATATTGAATTAATGACCCCATAGGACACCATGATATATTCTGTAACTATCATGTCAATAATTTACATTTATTCCCCAAAAGACAAAAGTAGGAGATAAACTTTTTATTAACCTTTAAAATCTTCCCAAATGCAATTATGTCTTTCCCGAGACACTGACAACTTCCATTTTTAAGCCTATACTTTCCTCCCTGTGTTCAGACACAACATTTTCCTGTTCTATGTGCCTTTTATCAGTGCTTGTTCAACTTGTTAAAGGGTTTTGAATCTAAGAATGGAAATCTGAACCATACAATTTATGATTCATTCTTGTATACTCTTTCCTCTAAACTTGCCAACCCTATTACAGCCATTCATTCATTAATATCCGTACCCCTGAGAAGTGAAGTGGCCAAGTAACTCCTCTGATAGAAAGGGGGAAAGAAAATTTAAATGACTTTGCTTTTAATTAAGTTACTACAGTCACAGAAGCAGATCCTTATTTCTTCACTATTTTCATTATACTAATAGCATGGGATAGTACAAATATGAAACACAAGAAACTACTTCCCTTTTTGCACAAAACTCAATATTCTTGTAGTTTTTTTTTTACCATGGAAAGAAAGAAAAAAAGATTTATTTGCCCCTTCTTCATGTTATCTTACTGAACAATTTATGGAAGGAAATTGGGAGGCAATATGCCTGGTAGTTAAGAGTGTAGAATGGAAGAAACATGCCAGGATTTGGTTTATAATCCTTTTACTTAAAAACTGTGTGATTTGAGACAATTTTCTGAGCCTCAAATTCATCATATGTGAAGTGGGGATGAGAATAATAGGAGGTACATCACAGAGTTGATGTGAGAAATAAATGAAATGTGATGCACTAAGCATGTAGAATAGTCCTGGCTACATTCTCATCAACAACCCCGCTTCTTTTGTTTCACATTTAGAATCAATGAATAATTACTGAGTGTACATCATAAACCAGTCATTGTAATATGCACTTTCATGTACATGTTTAATAAACTGTCCTGTTATATGATTTTTGAGGTGAAATGCCTTGCATCTTAGTGGACCCAATAGAAACAGATCATCTCACTGAAAGAAAATTTTTTACTAACCGACCCAACATTTCCAACTGGCCACGGGTTCTCTGTCAATTAAGATCCCATGTATTGCGATAAGTCCCAGAAAGTTCCATTGTGAAATGGAAATCAAACTTCAACTAAGGCTCACATTTATCCAAGTTCTCAAACTGGTGGGTGCCCACTTTTAAAAATCTGTATGGCTCTATCTTTTGCTTTACCCAAACTGCTGGTGCAGGGGTGGGTACGTCTCCTCCAAGACTTCTATTTGACAGGCTTCTTCAAACAAGATCATTTTGTAATGTATAAAAATATCAAATTACTACGTTTATACCTGGAACTAATATAATAGTGTAAGTCAGTTATACTTCAATTAAAAAAAAGAAGAAACTTCCATTATTATGTAATTGACTAGATAAACTGTCCCTCATGTACTTTTCCTATAAATATATCAAGCAACATGGTGGGTGGGGTTTTTTCTTTTGGATCACTTTTCGTGGTACATCCAGCTAAGCCAGATCCAGAATAATAAGAGAACAGAAGATTTTGTTCACTGTAGCTTTTCTCCCTATAAGTTTTCCCAATAAAATTTATGTTACATTTATACCATATAAGTATGGATCTGTGTTCTTTTTATGATACACATATTTCCTTTGACTCTCTAGTAAATACCAAAAACGTCTATGGAATAATGAAATCAATGAGTGAAGATAGAGAAGAACCTATATGGTGGTGGAATGGTCATTCTAATGTATTTGCATACTATTTTTATAGGTGATGTTTTTCTAGCTACGTTGACAATGTTCTTCCCAGGAGTCAAGAGAAGCTGAACACCCGTTTTATTCTCAAATCACTTTATCACAGGTCAGTAAGTTGATGGTTATATCATTCTGGATTCCTTGTGGTTACATTTAATAGAAACTCAGTTATATTTACAAAGTTTTAAATATTGTTTAACTCAACATATGGTTTTCAAACACTAACTATGTGCCAGACACTTTTCTAGATACTATGGAAATGTGAGTGACCAAAAGAGGCAAAAATATCTGCACTCATGGAAATTACATCTTAGGAAGTAAGAGAGAAAATAAAGAAATGAAATATATAATATGTTAGCAGGTAATAATTACTAACAATAACTGTAAAGGGAAAAAGGTGCTGAGATTTTAGATAGGATGGGAAACAAGGGCCTATTGAGAAAGTGACATGTTGCATACAAGACTTAAAGAAACTGAGATAGGAAACTATGTAGATGTCTGGGGTGAGATTATTTCAGAATGAAATAGCACAAGATCATGACAGGCTTATTCAGGAAACAAGAAAGAAACTGATGACTAGAACAGAGTGAGCAAGTGGAAGTGTAGTAGGAGATAAAGTTAAAAGGGGTGATGAGAGGAGGGCTAGACCTTGTATAAATATATGGCTGTTACTGTGATTGAGATGGGAATCTAGAAGGTTCTGGGCATAAGAATGACAGGATGAGATGTATATTTTATCAGTGGATTCAAGGGGGCCTTTTATGAAGTTATTATAGTATTCCAGGCAAAAAATTTATGGTTGCTTGGATCAGGGTCATATCAGTGGAAGTGGTGAACACAGACATCATATTGCACAGTAGCAGGGGTATATTAACTTTGCAATCTATGTGAGTGGTTATGCACTGTATTGTTTTAGGGGGCAACATTCACATCGATGCCGAAAACTTGGCCTCTGTGCACAGGTGCCGAACCAAATCTTGGAGATAGAGTTTTGGGTGAAGTAGAAAAGAATGGGTTTATTGCTTTCCCAGGCAAAGGGAGACACAGGGGGCTAGCCTCTCAAAAACTGTGTGTCCTAACCTGGGAGGATTTGGTGAGGAGTTTTATAGCAATGGTTCAAGGGTGGGGTTGCTTATAAGGATTAGGGTGTGTGCAGGGCCTGCACTTCTTTAATCTGGTCTCAGGTAGTCTCTTGATGAGCTTCTCTGGTTCCTTTAATCTGGCCTCATGTCATCCTCTCTGGAATGAAGAATGCTAACATCTTCCATTTGTTGGGGGTTTTAGTTCTGCAAAAGAGCTCAAAGATATTGTTCCGCGTATCCCTTGAGGTGGAACCAGGACCCTGCCCCAAGGCTGCACTATTGTTTTTGGCTGCTCCTCCCTTATCTCTGCATCCCTTCCCTGATGAGCAACTGTTCGAATCTGCCCTTTGGGACTCAGGGAAGGTCATGGAGGATGGAGTCTACTCCCTGCAAACAAGGAATGGGGGACAAGGAAAGGCTTCCGTGCCCAGGAGCCCCACAGGGTCCTGCTTGGTTTCAACATGGCATGCATATTAACATGCTTCCTGGAATTGTACTCTACAATAACCCTGAAAAGCAGTCACATTCTGTGTGCACTTTGAAGGTAGAGATGATACATTGTGACAGGATGGATATGGGTTGTAAGAGAATGAGAGGAGTCAAAGATGACATCAAATATTCTGACTGAAGAAGAGTAAGGGTATAGCTGTCATTAACTAACCTAGTTAAAACTGAAAGGGGTGCAGGAATGGGGAGAAAAAGTAGAATCTCAGCCTTGGACATTTTGTGCTTGAGATATCCAGTAGAGACACAAATGAATATTGAATAGTCTGGTAGATATAGAAGTCCAGAGGTCAGAAGAGAGGAATGGGCTGGAGTCATACATTTAATAGTAATCAGCAAATAGATAAATTTAAGGATGTGTGACTACATAAGATCATCAAAATTATAAAACTAGAGTGAAAATATAAGAGGTCACAGAACTGAACTGTGGGGCACTCCAGCATTTGGAGGAGGTCTAGGAGAGGAGTAGCAGCCAGCAAATGAGACTAGAAAAACATGGTAAAGAATATTAGAAAAATTACATCACCTCTGTTCAATGCTGGTGACTTAATTTTTCATGAGCTTATAAAAATTCAAAACTGGGGGTGTGGGGGGTGTTCTCTGGTGGCCTAGTGGTTAGGATTCCAGGCTTTCACCACTGTGACCCGGATTCAATCCCTAGTTGGGAAACTGAGATCTAAACAAATTATATTGAAGTGATTGGCCAGTGGGTCACTATTGAAAATGCTAAATGTATCAATATAAAAATGTGAGTTTCTAAGTTAAAAAAGCAGAAAAATCAATACATTTTTACCTGAGATATATGTATGTATACATATGTATGTATATGTGTGTGTGTGTAAAATATATATTATAAAAATAGTAGAGCATAGAGAATTACATAAATAATTTTTTTTGAAGTTGTAGCACTGTGATTATTTTATTTTTTTAAGCATTTTATTTATTTATTTTTTTAACATGTTTATTGGAGTATAATTACTTTACAATGGTGTGTTAGTTTCTGCTTTATAACAAAGTGAATCAGCTATACATATACATATATCCCCATATCTCCTCCCTCTTGCCTCTCCCTCCCTCCTATCCTCCCTATCCCACCCCTCTAGGTGGTCACAAAGCACTGAGCTGATCTCCCTGTGCTATGCGGCTGCTTCCCACTAGCTATCTTCTTTACGTTTGGTAGTGTATATATTGGACTGTGGCTCCTTTTAATATTCATTCCTCTGTTGATGGACACTTAGGTTGCTTCCATGTCCTGGCTATTGTAAATAGTGCTGCTATGAACATTGTGGTACATGACTCTTTTTGAATTATGGTTGTCTCAGGGTATATGTCCAGGAGTGGGATTGCTGGGTCATATGGTAGTTCTATTTTTAGTTTTTTAAGGAACCTCCATACTGTTCTCCATAGTGGCTGTAACAATTTACATTCCCACCAACAGTGCAAGAGGGTTCCCTTTTCTCCACACCCTCTCCAGCATTTATTGTTTGTAGATTTTTTGATGATGGCCATTCTGACTGGTGTGAGGTGATACTTCACTGTAGTTTTGATTTGCATTTCTCTAATGATTAGTGATGTTGAGCATCCTTTCATGTGTTTGTTGGCAATCTGTATATCTTCATTGGAGAAATATCTATTTAGGTCTTCTGCCCATTTTTGGATTGGGTTGTTTGTTTTTTGATATTGAGCTGCATGAGCTGCTTGTAAATTTTGGAGATTAATCCTTTGTCAGTTGCTTCATTTGCAAATATTTTCTCCCATTCTGAGGGTTGTCTTTTCGTCTTGTTGTTGGTTTCCTTTGCTGTGCAAAAGCTTTTAACTTTCATTAGGTCCCATTAGTTTATTTTTGTTTTTATTTCCATTTCTCTAGGATGCGTGTCAAAAAGGATCTTGCTGTGATTTATGTCATAGAGTGTTCTGCCTATGTTTTCCTCTAAGAGTTTTATAGTGTCCGGCATTACATTTAGGTCTTTAATCCATTTTGAGTTTATTTTTGTGTATGGTGTTAGGGAGTGTTCTAATTTCATTCTTTTTCAACTAGCTGTCCAGTTTTCCCAGCACCACTTATTGAAGAGGCTGTCTTTCCTCCATCTGTATATTCTTGCCTCCATTATCAAAGATAAGGTGACCATATGTGCATGGGTTTATCTCTGGGCTTTCCATCCTGTTCCATTGATCTATATTTCTGCTTTTTGCCAGTACCATACTGTCTTGATTACTCTAGCTTTGGAGTAGAGTCTGAAGTCAGGGAGCCTGATTCCTCCAGCTTCATTTTCCTTTCTCAAGATTGCTTTGGCTATTCGGGTTCTTTTGTATTTCCATACAAATTGTGAAATTTTTTGTTCTAGTTCTGTGAAAAATGCCATTAGTAGTTTGATACGGATTACATTCAATCTGTAGATTGCTTTGGGTAGTATAGTCATTTTCACAATGTTGATTCTTCCAGTCCGAGAACATGTTATATCTCTCCATCTGTTTGTGTCATCTTTGATTTCCTTCAATAGTGTCTTATAGTTTTCTGCATACAGGTCTTTTGTCTCCTTAGGTAGGTTTATTCCTAGGTATTTTATTCTTTTTGTTGCAATGGTAAATGGGAGTGTTTCCTTACTTTCTGTTTCAGATTTTTCATCATTAGTATAGGAATGCAAGAGATTTCTGTAAATTAATTTTGTATCCTGCTACTTTACCACATTCATTGATTAGTTCTAGTAGTTTTCTGGTAGCATATTTAGGATTCTCTATTTATAGTATCATGTCATCTGCAAACAGTGACAGTTTTACTTCTTCTTTTCCAACTTGGATTCCTTTTATTTCTTTTTCTTCGCTGATTGCTGTGGCTAAAACTTCCAAAACTATGTTGAATAATACTGGTGCGAGTGGACAACCTTTTCTTATTCCTGATCTTAGAGGAAATGGTTTCAGTTTTTCACCATTGAGAATGATGTTGTCTGTGGGTTTGTCATATATGACCTTTATTATGTTGAGGTAAGTTCCTTCTATGCCTACTTTCTGGAGGGTTTTTATCATAAATGGGCATTGAATTTTGTCAACAGATTTTTCTGCATCTATTGAGATGATCTTATGGTTTTTATCCTTCCATTTGTTAATATGGTGTATCACATTGATTGATTTGCATATATTGAAGAATCCTTGCATTCCTGGGATAATACCCACTTGGTCATGGTGTATGATCCTGTAAATGTGCTGTTGGATTCTGTTTGCTAGTATTTTGTTGAGGATTTTTGCATCTATATTCATCAGTGACATTGGCCTATAGTTTTCTTTTTTTGTGACATCCTTGGTTTTGGTATCAGAGTGATGGTGGCCTCGTAGAATGAGTTTGGGAGTGTTCCTCCCTCTGCTATATTTTGGAAGAGTTTGAGAAGGATAGGTGTTAGCTCTTGTCTCAGTGTTTGATAGAATTTGCCTGTGAAGCTATCTGGTCCTGGGCTTTTGTTTGTTGGAAGATTTCTAATCACAGTTTCAATTTCAGTGCTTGTGATTGGTCTGTTTATATTTTCTATTTGTTCCTGGTTCAGTCTCAGAAGCTTGTGCTTTTCTTAGAATTTGTCCATTTCTTCTGGGTTGTCCATTTTATGGGCCTATAGTTGCTTGTAGTAATCTCTCATGATCCTTTGTATTTCTGCAGTGTCAGTTGTGACTTCTCCTTTCTCATTTCTAATTCTATTGATTTGAGTCTTTTTCCTGTTTTTCTTGATGAGTCTGGCTAATGGTTTATCAATTTTGTTTATCTTCTCAAAGATCCAGCTTTTAGTTTTATTGATCTTTGTTGTCGTTTCCTCCATTTCTTTTTCATTTATTTCTGATCTGAACTTTATGATTTCTTTCCTTCTGCTAACTTTGGGGGTTTTTTGGTCTTCTTTCTCTAATTGCTTTAGGAGTAAGGTTTGGTTGTCTATTTGAGATGTTTCTTGTTTCTTGAGGTAGGCTTGTATTGCTATAAACTTCCCTCTTAGAACTGCTTTTGCTGCATCCCATAGGTTTTGGGTTGTCATGTCATGTCATGTCATGTCATTGTCATTTGTTTCTAGGTATTTTTTGATTTCCTCTTTGATTTCTTCAGTGATCTCTTGGTTATTTAGTAGTGTATTGTTTAGCTTGCATTTGTTTGTATTTTTTACAGTTTTTTTCCTGTAATTGATATCTAGTCTTATAGCGTTGTGGTTGGAAAAGATACTTGATACAATTTCAATTTCCTTAAATTTACCCAGGCTTGATTTGTGACCCACGATATGGTCTATCCTGGAGAATGTTCCATGAGCACTTGAGAAGAAAGTGTATTCTGTTGTTTTGGGATGGAATGTCCTATAAATATCAATTAAGTCCACCTTGTTTAATGTATCTTTTAAAGCTTGTGTTTCCTTATTTATTTTCATTTTGGATGATCTGTCCATTGGTGAAAGAGGGGTGTTAAAATCCCCTACTATGATTGTGTTACTGTCGATTTCCCCTTTTATGGCTGTTAGCATTTGCCTTATGTATTGAGGTGCTCCTATGTTGGGTGCATAAATATTTACAATTGTGATATCTTCTTCTTGGATTGATCCCTTGATCATTATGTACTGTCCTTCTTTGTCTCTTGTAATAGTCTAGTTTAAAGTCTACTTTGTCTGATATGAGAATTGCTACTCCAGCTTTCCCAGAGGTCTGTGAGACTGTCATCAATTCTTTTCATTCTTTTTTCTTTATTCTGCTCTCTGGTAGTTATTTCCACTATTTTATCTTCCAGGTCACTTGTCCATTCTTCTGCCTCAGTTATTCTGCTACTGATTCCTTCTAGAGAATTTTAAATTTCATTTACTGTGTTGTTCATCACTGTTTGTTTGCTCTTTAGTTCTTCTAGGTCCTTGTTAAACGTTTCTTGTATTTTCTCCATTCTATTTCCAAGATTTTGGATCATCTTTACTCTCATTACTCTGAATTCTGTTTCAGGTAGACTGCCTATTTCCTCTTCATTTGTTTGGTCTGGTAGGTTTTTACCTTGCTCCTTCATCTGCTGTGTATTCCTCTGTCTTCGCATTTTGTTCAACTTACTGTGTTTGTGGTCTCCTTTTCACAGGCTGCATGTTGGTAGTTCCCGTTGTTTTTGGTGTCTGCCCCCAGTGGGTAAGGTTGGTTCAGTGGGTTGTATCGGCTTCCTGGTGGAGGGGACTGGTGCCTGTGTTCTGGTGGATGAGGCTGGATCTTGTCTTTCTGGTGGGCAGGACCACATCTGGTGGTGTGTTTTGGCGTGTCTGTGAATTTATTATGATTTTAGGCAGCCTCTCTGATAATGGGTGGGGTTGTGTTCCTGTCTTGCTAGTTGTTTAGCATGCCGTGTCCAGCATTGGATCTTGCTGGCCATTGAGTGGAGCTGGGTCTTTGCGTTGAGATGGAGATCTCTGGGAGAGCTCTCGCCGATTATATTATGAGGGGCTGGAGGTCTCTGGTGGACCAATGTCCTGAAGTTAGCTCTTCCACTTCAGAGGCTCAGGCCTGACACCCGGCTGGAGCACCAAGACCCTGTTAGCCACATGGCTTAGAAGAAAAGGGAGAAAAGAAAAAAAAAAAAAAAAGGAAAAAAGAAACAAAATAAAGTTATTAAAATAAAAAATTTTTTAAATTATTAAAATAAAACATAAAGTAATTAAAAAAAGAGAGCAACCAAACCAATAAACAAATCTACCAATGATAAAAACTCAAATATTAAACTAAGATAAACATAAAACTAGGAACAAATTAGATGCAGAAAGCAAACCCCAAGTCTATAGTTGCTCCCAAAGCCCACCACCTCAGTTTTGGGATGATTCATTGTCTATTCAGGTATTCCAGAGATGCAGGGTACATCAAGTTGATTGTGGAGATTTAGTCCGCTGCTCCTGAGGCTGCTGGGAGAGATTTCCCTTTCTCTTCTTTTTTCGCACAGCTCCTGGGGTTCAGCTTTGGATTTGGCCCCGCCTCTGCATGTAGGTTGCCCTCTGGCGTCTGTTCTTCACCCAGACAGGATGGGGTTAAAGGAGCAGCTGCTTCGGGGGCTCTGGCTCACTCAGGCCAGGGGGAGGGAGGGTAACGGAATGTGGGGTGAGCCTGCGGCAGCAGAGGCCAATATGATATTGCAACAGCCTGAGGCGCGCCGTGTGTTCTCCCGGGGAAGTTGTCCCTGGATCACAGGACCATGGCAGTGGCGGGCTACACAGGCTCCCAGGAGGGGAGGAGTGGATAGTGACCTGTGCTTGCACACAGGATTCTTGGTGTCTGTAGCAGTAGTGTTAGCATTTCATGCCCATCGCTTGTGTCCACGCTGATGGCTGCAGCTCGTGCCTGTCTCTGGAGCTCATTTAGTCCGTGCTCTGAATCCCCCCTCCTTGCACACCCTGAAACAATGGTCTCTTTCCTCTTAGGCAGGTCCAGGCGTTTTCCCGGACTCCCTCCCGGCTAGCTGTGGCGCACTAGCCCCCTTCAGACTGTGTTCAGCAGCCAACCCCAGTCCTCTCCCTGGGATCCGACCTCCGAAGCCTGAGCCTCAGCTCCCAGCCCCTACCTGCCCCGGAGGGTTTGCAGACAAGCCTCTCAGGCTGGTGAGTGCTGGTTGGCACTGATCCTCTGTGTGGGAATCTCTCCACTTTGCCCTCTGCACCCCTGTTGTTGCACTCTCCTCCGTGGCTCCGAAGCTTCCCCCCTGCCAATCCCCCATCTCCACCAGTGAAGGGGCTTCCTAGTGTGTGGAAACTTTTCCTCCTTCACAGCTCCCTTCCAGAGGTGCAGGTCCTATCCCTGTTCTTTTGTCTCTGTTTTTTCTTTTTTCTTTGCCCTACCCAGGCACGTGGGGAGTTTCTTGCCTTTTGGGAAGTCTGAGGTCTTCTGCCAGAGTTAAGTAGGTGTTCTGTAGGAGTTGTTCCACATGTAGATGTATTTCTGCTGTATTTGTGTGGAGGAAGGTGATCTCCACGTCTTACTCCTCTGCCATCTTGAAGGTCCTGCTGTTTTATTTTTTAATTCTTTTTGTCATACTGCTTCCTCCTGTACTTCCTAAAGGTATTTTTCAATATAGGAGTCAAATATTTTTTAACAGTCTTATAATTCTTAATTGAAAAATATTGGGAGCTGATAATTCTGACACCCATTGGTCATTAGAGGTATCCCAGGTATTGCAAAACCTAGACAGGGAATCACTAACCTAGAAAAACAATTGAAAGTAGTAAGCAATTCAATAGAGTTTAGAAATACTACATAATTACACAGTTGGCAGTATAGAATAGTGGTTAGCTGTTCACACTCTGAATTGTGGTTTTGAATCTTTTTAAAAAATTAAGATAAAATTCACATACCATACAAAATATTCACCATTTTAAAGTGTACAGTTCAGTGGGTTTTAGTATATTCACAAACTGTGCAATCATCACGGCTAATTCCTAAACATTTTCATCATCACTGTCCATTCCCTCCACCCTCCAACCCCCCTACCCCCCCCACCCCCCCCAGGTCCTTGACAAACACTAATCTACTTTCTGTTCTTATGGGTTTGCCTATTCTGGGCATTTCCTATAAAGGGAATCATATAATTTGTGACCTTTTGTAACTAGTTTATAGTTTTCCTGGCATATCCCATGTATACTGGAGGTATACATGCTATGAAACTTCTGTTTGTTTTTCTTCTGTTAATCTTTTACTACACGGGTGTCTCAGCCAAGAACCTAGAAAGATAGAGGAAAAATTATTTTTCCTACGCTCACCAGCAAAAGCAGAGGTACTGTTTGAAAGCAAAACAAAATTAAAAAACCAATCACAGGCCCAAAATGGAGTCACTTATGCTAGGCCACACCACTAACCTAACTGAAGGTCAACGTCCCCCAGAAATGTAGTCTTAACCAGTCAGTCAGGAATTTTCTGATCAGCACCAATGAGGTAACTTATCACAAGGGCCTTCTCCATCCCCCAGAGGAAGATGAGGTCATCTGTCCCATAGACCCCCTTCTGTACCCCATAGGTTGTTTGAATGATCTGAGCCTGAAGTGATTTTTTTTCATTTATGACTTCCTTGTCTTTAAAAACCTTTCCCTTTCTGTAGCGCTTTGGAGCTCCCCTCTACTCCTCAGATGGAATGCTGCCCAATTCACGAACCATTCAGTAAAGTCAATTAGAGCTTTAAAATTTACTCAGCTGAATTTTGTTTTTTAACAGTACTGAGCAGGTAGTTTCAATGGCCTGTTTGAGGAGTAATAAGGCCCAGTGGCTCAAGCAAAGGGAACAAAGGGAAAGTGAAATAAAAGGGGGCTAGATCATATAGTGCCTTAAAGGAATTGTAAGTACTTTGTCTTTAGTAATATGGGAAGCTATCAGCATGTTTGAGAAATGACATGATTTAACATAGATTTTAATAAGATCCCCATGGATCCCTATACTGTGTTAAGAATGAGCTGAAGATTGTAACATATTCTCCATGATCTCTGTGCTTCAGGATATCCTCCCTCCCTCATCTGAGTTATGCCAATTAATCCAAGATTAAGCTCATGTGTCTCCTTTCTGAAAAGCATTTGCTTTTTTTAAAAAAAATTGGATTATAGTTGATTTACAATGTTGTGTATGCATTTGCTGATCTCCCATTCAGGGAGAAGAAGTAACAAAGGTACAGCATTTAGGCATTTAAAGGTCTGTTAAAAAAGAAATAACAGGCCCCAAGTAGAGTCATTTACCCACCATGACAGTGTTAGCGAACACAAGTTCTTGTGCCTGACGCACAGTGAAGCCAAACAAACCGAAATGTCGGAGTTTGGAGTAGAGAAAGTTTTATTTCAGGGCCAAGCAAGGAGAAATGGATGGCTCATGCTCAAAACCCCCAAACTCCCCAGTGGTTTTGGGGGAGAAGTTTTCATAGGCAAAATTTGGGGTGAGGGCTGCAGGGTGTGTGGCTTTCTTCTGACTGGTTGGTGGTGAGGTAACAGGGCGGTGCTCCAGGAATCCTGTGCTCAGCCTGGAGTTACCATCCTCCACCTGGGTGGGGGCCTTGGTTCCTGCAGAAGGACTCAAAAATATTGATATGTATATATTCCTTGAGGAACTAGGATCCTGCTTTAAAGGCTGCACTATTGTTTCTCACTGCTTCTTTGTTTCTGCATTCCCTCCCTTCCTTGATTAGCAACTGTTTGAATCTCCTCTTTGGTACTCAGGGGAGGTCTAGGAGGCTGAAGCCTTTATCCTGTAAATAAGAAAACGGAGACAGGGAAAGGCTTTGTACTCGGGAAGCCCCGACAGGGTCCTGCTGGGTTTCAAGAGTAAATCAAGACTTAATTGCAGTTTTGACTTTCTGTAGATGGGTAATCTTAATCAACCAGTCTAAGAATTTTCTGATCAGCTTCAATAAGTTGATCTGTCACATAGACCCTCTCTATTCCCCCAGTGGAAGAAGAGGCAATCTACATGATAAAACCCTCGCCATTCCCTCCACCCCCCACCCCTCCCCCTGCCCCCAACGATGTCCTGGCCTAAAGATAATTTTTTTTTTCTCTTACTAATAGCTCCCTTGCCCCACTTTTCTTCCTATAAAAACCTTCCATTTTGTACAACCCCTCAAAGTGCCTTCTAGTTGCTAGATAGGATGCTGCCTGATTCATGAATCACCTAATAAAGCCAATTTGTTTCTTAATAGTTCTTCATTCTGGAAGTGTGTATATATATATATATATATACACATTCATTCATATACAATGCCATGATAAAATGAGATCTAGACACCTTCTAAATGCTATAATGATTGAACTAGATGAAATAATTTTGGCTACTAAAGCCCTAAAGGGAGTAATTCAGGGAAATTTTCTCAAATATGAAAAGAGAATGGTTGATCTGGTCCATTACCTTTAAACATGGTCTTTAATATTTGCACAATTGAAGTGTAGAACTACGTCCTAATGTTCAAAATATTACTGACTTTGAAGCAGTTTCAAGCATTACACCTCATCATTAAAACATATTTACAGAGTAAACTTTCTCTACCCCTCTATCCCACCACCATCCCCCTTGCATGTATGTATCTCATTCATGGATGTGTTTAGCAATTGTGCTGTATTCTCTAAAAGTTCTCTGCAAGATGGGCTAGGTATTTGGAATAGTTTTTCTACTGGAAAGTTACTTTCAATTACCAGTTCGGGCTTTAAATTTTCAAAAATAATCAGCAAATAGCCATTTGGGTTTTTCCCTCCAATATGACTTAACAGACTATTGTGAACATTCATAGCTAATTCTCCTAAGACTTCATTCCAAAATAAATGGCTGTTAGAAGAATTGATACACTCAACTTCTCCCTGACAGACGTTTTTTAGGGATCTTTGATTTCTGCCCTTTAACAGATATAGAAACTTTAGTTTTCTTCTAGGCTAACACGTTTCTGCAAATGGTTTATTATTAAAGAAGAATTAATTACTTCACATGAAGTCGAAAAGATAATTTCCAAAGGAAAATTCAAGTCCTAAAGTATGCAACCTGTAAGACAAATAAGGAACAAAAATTCCATGAGGAAAAAAAAAAGTCAACAGAAACTGCCTTCATCTACAGTGAATTGGGTGAATCTCCGAGGCTTTAAAATAAGAGAAAGGGAAAATTAAATACCATCAGCTGTTTCTTTTAACATGCATACCTTAATTCACTTAAATTTAAATTTAAACTAAATTTAAGCTAAATTTAAACTGCCAATTCAATGCAGTCATTAAGGAACTGTTTACTTTCTTGCATTTACTTTTCTTTTGCTTGTTTGTGGGGTTTTTTTGTTTTGTTTTTTTAAATATCCAGAATGCCGATTTTCTCTGCTTCCCTGCCCTACCTGCCTGGTTATCTTGGTAAGACAGAAAAAAAAAGAGACCATGACTCTGATGGCATGATCGTGTCAGGGAGGAAGAAATTTTCCTCTACCCTTCTAGGTTCTTCTGGCTGCTCTAAGAATTAAATTGACATGAGAGAAATTAACAGGAGAAAACCAAACAAAAGTTTAATAGCACGTTTACATGGGAGATACCCGGAAGAACTGAGTAACTCACCAAAATGGTGGAAGCCGTCACCTTTGTATCATCTTTAGCTTAAAAACAAAAGAGGATGTTGGGGGTAGTGGTTTGGCATTTCAAAGGGGAGGAAGGCAATTGACATGGAGATAGAAAATAAATGTTTGGCAAACAAATGTTTGCTGGGCCCTGCAGAGACAGTGGGACACTGAGAGAAATTTTAACTCTTTACTATCACACCTACTTTATATTATGCTATAGTTATCTATTGTGATGGTTCCCTTCCTAGAACAGATCCTCTCTCTGCATTCTTTTAGGCAATTAGGGGGAAGGTCAAAGATTTTCGGGGAGTCTTTTGGACCTTGATTGTTCTCAGCTCAAAATAATCCGCATGCTAAAGAGATGAATTTTGCGGTGGCAAATTTTTCTCCCCTACAATAACATACCCGAAGTTTATTTTTAAGGTGGTTTGTATTAGTAAAAGTTTGTCTACTTAAAGTGGGGTCCTGAGATTAGTAACATGAGTATCACCTGGGATGTTTTACAAACACCTGAGCCCCACCTACCGAGTCAGAGTCTCGAAGGGTGGGGCTCTCAGGAGTAATTGATTTAAAAATCTCTTCAAGTGATTCTGCACTTAAGGCTTTGAGAAGCCTTGATCTAGCAGTTGTGGGTCCTTTGAGAAAAGACCCGGAAGACGGGAATGCTTCTCTACCAAGCAGAAAACCAAAGGAAGTGAGCTAAAACGCGGGGATCTTAGTGAGAGGTAGATGAGCAAACTGGCCGGAGCACCATAAGACTGAAGGAGAAAGGAAAACCAGATTGGAGGGACTCCATGATTCCTCTCCAAGGTAGGCTCTTATGATCTGCTGTGGTGTTACCCCGTTCTACGTGTACAGTGATATTCTGAGAGTAATGTTTTATTTCTGGTAATGGGCCGTCTGTATCTTCCTGATATTTAAAATGTTACAGCTACTAATACATCAACAGAGTTGAGGTAAATGGATTTTCGTGATCCTTTCAACTTTAATTGCTTAAAAGTCTTTTTACATAAAGACATCATGTAACATTGTATTGCCAGTACACAGCACTGGCATACCTAAATGTTAAAGGGATGCTATTAACTGTTTTATGTGTTCACCAGCGGTGGTGGTAACTAAAATATATTTTCATAGCATTTATTACTTTACATAAAACATTCCTTTACATTACGTCATTTTGTCCTTACACATATAAGCTGTTAACTTTGGGGAAAAAAAAGATCCCACGAATGGCTCATTCTTTTTCCCAACAATATAGCTAGAAAATTGCAGACCTAGAACTTGAATCCATATATTCAGTCTGTGTTTAGACTTCTCCTTTGGCCCTCAAAATACGTTCCACCGAAGCCTCGGCATCAATGAGACCATTTTCAGGTGGTCTGTGAGCATAAGGAAATCAATAATTATACGGAAAAATTATTTCTCTTTTTCACTGTGTTAATATTTGCGCCAACGTTACAAAAGCAACAGGATAGAAGAGCTGGCACCTTAGAACAACTCAAGACAGTGGCACCAAAATATATGCACACTATTTAAAAAAAAAATGCTGGTTTCACTTAAAAATATTCTGGGAAAAGCGGGGAAAAAAATACTAAGTTTCCAAAATCTCAATTGCACATCTTTTAGCATTTTGTCTGTTGACCTGGGAAGTACGGAGAAAGCATTTCTGCTGTATGCTAAAGTAAATATTGTCTCAAGGGATTTGCGCGGTTGTTTTGTTTTGAGCTGAAGTAGATGTTTTCTTTTTCATGGAACATTATTTTTATTTTATTTTGAAAGAACTCCTGACAGACAAGAACTGGTTATTCAGACTTGGGCAGTTGGAAGATAATGTCTGAAAATAATTAAAAGTGAGACTGCCACTTAAAGGAAAATGATTGACTCTTTGTTGCCAAAGAAAAATTTTGAAATTTCATGCAAAAATTGGAATTTTGGAAAACTTGTAAATGCTTCCATAAGCTTGACACCTTCTCAGTACTTAAAGACTTTTCTGATGACAATACTGGTGATATTAAGATGATTTTTATATTGCATAATGAAATGTCAGTGAACCAGAATTCTCCAGGGATCAGTGTTTGATGTTACAAAATTGCAGGCGCATAAAAGATACTTTACATTAAAAGTGTAAGATATATCAATGGATTTTAATGTAACAGAGTACAAAAAGTCCATTGATAGTTCGATTCTGCATTGTAACTTTTATGAAACTATCACTTGTAAAGAATATCCAAAATTATCTTAAAAGGCTATTAAAATAGCCCCCCCTTTTCCAAATACTTCTTTATGAGAGGCCATATTTTGTTCATATGTGTACTTCTACCAAAGTAACATCACAACAGATTTAAAGTAGAATGTATGAGAACGCACTTGTTGTCTATTAGGCTAGACATTTAAAAGATTTGCAAAAATGTAAAATAGTACCACTCTTCTGAGTAAATGTTTTATATTTTGTCAAATATAATTCTTTAAAAAGTATCTTTAATTTGTTTTAATTTCTAATTGGGTAAATATTAATAAATATACCCCCTCCCCAACAAACAAAAACACTCTTTGAGGGTCTTCAATAATATTTAAGAGCGTGAAGAGGTCCTGAGACCAAAATGTTTGAGAACAGCTCTAGTGTACCTAGCAGTAGCAGTAAAAAAATAGCATCTTATATCTGTTTAGTTCTTCATATCTAAAATGTTTTCTTTTCAAGAAATTATTGCCTTTGGTTTTCAGATAATTTTCAGATAACTTTTATCTTAAGATAATCTGTTGCTTACAGATACATACACTGTTGCACAAATAATTTGTTTAAAGTAGAAGTATGAATTGTGGAGTTTGTCACATCTATGCTGTAAGTGTTAATTCTAGTAAGCCTGAAATTGGCCTGTGTTGTCTTGCTAAAGTAAGACCTGTACCTGCCCAACCCTGACCAATGGTCAAAACATGAAACATACTGATTAATAGTGTTGTTTTGTAACCATGGGTTCAAGAGGTAATTTGGGGCATTTTATACCAACTGTTCAGCATTATTTACTGATTACAGAGATTGATGGTTTACACCTGGTTTAGGGGAATTCTCCCCCCCCCCCCCCCGCCCCCTGCCAAGCCCTCCCAGAGGGCTCTGACACAAGCTGGTTACATAGCAAGAATATGCCTAAGTGAACAGAATTGTATAAGAAACCCAAGCTGAGACTCCCTTTGGGCTCCCTGATTTCAGGGTGTCCTGTATACATCTCAGTGGTTCCTGAGGGAAATGCTGTCTTGGTATAGCCATTACAGAGGGAGGATAATTGGTGCTTGAACCTGGCCTCTTCAGATCCTACTGTGAGGCAGTCTTTGGCTGTGGTACATAGCCTGGCTTTGATGCTGTTTCTGTATCATATCCTTTGCTCAAAATAAACTGTACGTTCATAAGCCATGCCATTTCAGTCCTGTGAGTTGTCTTTTGCAATCACATCCTTTCTGGTTGCCACAATTAGTACATGAGCCAATCAAATTTACTAAGAACAATAACCATGTGTTACTTCTTTAGAATCTATAAATACATGTAAGAAAATATTCTTTTAAAATACTAGCTGTTAACATTTCTAGATACTGTATGTTGAAGTATACACTCTAAAATATATCAAACCATTTATTAACATAAAATCATCTAGTAAATGGCCATAGAGATATATAAATATTGTATCCATTAGCGGAGTTTTGACATCAAGTACAGTACTTATCTTACCAAAAAGTCTGGAGAGAAGGATCTCCAGGATAAGTTGAGATGCTTAGCAATGTCATTAAGTAGACTCTTGCCAAAATGATTTTCCTCCACACTAGAGTACTGGCTTTTCATTCTCAGGATTGTTACTGCCTGGTGATACTCAGGCCATATAGGTGTCACATCCGCACAGTGTTAAGTAGATAAGGGTTTTTGTTTTGTTATCAGTCCTGACTCTGACTCTTAATCCTTCTCAGAGACCCTTCTCTCCTCTCTCACAGACTTGCCTTTGGGCAGAATTTAGTTAAATAGACACACTTAGCAGCAAGGGTGGTTGGGACCACGAAGATACGGCATTTCAGTCTCCATCATGGATGGCAGGCTTTGCTGGCAAGTAGGAGGAGGGAGAGAAAACACCCATGGTGTGCAATCGCCATTACTGCTGCAGTATAGTACACGTGTGTGAGTCCCTAGAGTCATATGTCAGGTGTAAAGAGGGGAATGTGTGTGGGATGGTAAAATAGGATGACAGCCCTCAGATCCAACTAACTGGATGACCTTCCTCTGTTTAAACACAGTCCTGGGTAGATTTTTTTGGAATTCTACTATGTGATTCCTCTTTTCCTTAAATAACTAGATAAATTGTATTTTGTCGACCAAGATATGCAGAAGCCTGCAAATAAGAACCAGAGTTTATGTGGAGTCTTGGGAATTTTAATTCAGGAGGCACTGATTTGAGGAGCAACCCAAATATGCTCTGAGGGAAACAGAAAGTGATGGGGGTTTCTAAAGGCAACAGACAAAGACATTCCAGAGAAGTGATATAGGTTATCTTTGCAGAACTACAGTAACTGCCGGCGAGCATTCAGGCATTTGCCAGCAGCAGCTTGGTTGCTATGCTGTGGTCTCTAGGGAATAAAAACAGCAAGTTCCAGGTGGTCTCAGGATGGCTGGGACAAAAGTTTGTTGCATTGGGGGTGGGGGTGGCGGCTTCCATTTTTGATCCTTTTGACATACGTGACTCCATTTTCATGTTCATGGTCCACACTCTAAAGGTCACATATCATTTCCTCTTTGAAATTCTCCTAGACACCAAAAGAAGGAAGTTTTTCTCTTCTGTGAGAACTTAGTTTTGTGTTCAAGCCACTATTATAGAACTAGTTGTATTGAAGTAATCTGTTTATCTTCTGACTGCTCCGGTAGACTGAGGTCCTATAGGAATAGAACTGTATTTTTATATGCATTATCAGCTTCCATGTAATGGGTATATTATTACATGTGGATCAGATGGAAAAACAGATGGTTGAAACCATCTTTTTCACAAAGACTATAAAATGGGGTTGAAGAAAACAGGAAAAAAACACTATTTATTCAACACCACTTCTTAATGACCATGCAAGGCTACATATCAAGATGTTATAGATAAATTAGGCCCATAGTGGGTTCTATACTAAAATGAATCTCTCCATCCGTGGGTTAAATACGGTGCAAACACCAATGATGTATACTTTGTGATTAAAAAGGTTTGATAATATATGCACCCCTTTCATGCATCAAGCACGTTTGACCTTTGGGTTTAACTGCTACAGTATACTATTTATATCTTTCAAAGTTATTAACAAGAAAATACCAGGCATCCTCAGTAGTAAAAATAGCTTCCTCAGCTAAAATAACCTGCATTAAAATAAAAGAGCTATAAATATGCATGCTTTACAATATAAACCCAAATGTCCCCTATGGTATAATTAACCAATCCATAGCATTTAGGAGAGGGCTTTTCATCTGTGGATCTAAAAGTGATTCCCACGTTATTAATTCCAGAAAAATGCCTCTAAGGTAGAAAAGCTATAGATTAGAAAACTGAGATTTTGTGTTTATTTGCTAAAGGCTATAACGCCGGAAGGCCTCAGAGATGGGTTTTAAGGCCAAATGATAGATATATTTTAATCCTCTTCTTAGGTCACTAGTTAGTGTTCTATAACAACATGTCTTAATAAGCAGCCAAGTGTCCATGGTACAGTGCTGGGCACTGAGCACGTTGAATGAACACAGGCCACACCACAGACTAAAATCTAAGGCAGAAAATGTAGATGCAGACAAATTTCAAAAAAACAAAAAACCAAAATAAAACAAGGCTTGTGATACAACATTTGTTGGCAGTGGAAAAATTATGAAAACATCAAGTAAAAATCTAACTCGTGTCTCACAGTATAATGGCTCCCTCATGGCATGTATATAGTTACATATAGTGAGAATTATGTATGAAGTGTTATAGATAGAAAGGGAGGGATAAGAGTGGGGGAGGGATGGAATGAGGGAGGCAGGGGCAGAGGGAAGGGAGAGGTATTTTGGGTTATTAATAAATATATTCTAAACATTATTTTGATTGAAATCAGGAATAACATGGAAATATGTGTGGTCAGGAGCACAGACTCAGGGGAGAACTGGAAGAAGTAAGATGGGCATGTAAAAATGAATGTATGAATTCAGATTTCTATACACACACACACACACACACACCCTGCACAAAGAGAAGTAAGATTTATTGTCTTTTGAGGAAAACTCATTTCATGCCCCTGTATGACCACTGTTATAGTCCAAAGCTGAAATGGAATTTTCCCTGCACCAGGAGATTAACTGCACTTAAAAATGATCATCTGTACCCATAAACCTCTTTATGTCTTGACTGCCAATGCTTGAGAAGTAAAATGCTTAGCAAAATGAATTTACGTTCTCACAAAATACTTGTATATGCTCTATACACTTTTTTTGAATTTTATTTATTTTTTTATAAGCAGATTCTTATTAGTTATCTATTTTATACATATTAGTGTATATATGTCAATCCCAATCTCCCAATTCATCACACCACCACCATCCCCCCCACCACTTTCCCCTCTTGGTGTCCATACGTTTGTTCTCTACAGCGGTGTCTCTATTTCTGTCCTGAAAACTAGTTCATCTGTACCATTTTTCTAGGTTCCACATATATGCGTTAATATACGGTATTTGTTTTTCTCTTTCTGACTTACTTCACTCTGTATGACAGACTCTAGGTCCATCCACCTCACTACAAATAACTCAATTTCATTTCTTTTTATGGCTGAGTAATATTCGATCGTATATATGTGCCGCATCTTCTTTATCCATTCATTTGTTGATGGACATTTAGGTTGGTTCCATGACCTGGCTTTTGTAAATACTGCTGCAATGAACATTGTGATACATGTCTCTTTTTAAATTATGGTTTTCGCAGGGTATATGCCCAGTAGTGGGAATGCTAGGTCATATGGTAGTTCTATTTTTAGTTTTTTAAGGAGCCTCCATATAGTTCTCCACAGTGGTGTATAAATTCACATTCCCACCAACAGTGCAAGAGGGTTCCCTTTTCTCCACACCCTCTCCAGCATTTGTTGTTTGTAGACTTTCTGATGATGCCCATTCTAACTGGTGTGAGGTGATACCTCATTGTAGTTTTGATTTGCATTTCTCTAATAATTAGTGATGTTGAGCATCTTTCCATGTGCTTCTTGGCCATCTGTATGTCTTCTTTGGAGAAATGTCTGTTTAGGTCTTCTGCCCACTTTTGGATTGGGTTGTTTTTTTTTTTTTAATATTGAGCTGCCTGAGCTGTTTATATATTTTGGAGATTAATCCTTTGTCCGTTGATTCATTTGCAAATATTTTCTCCCATTCTGACGGTTGTCTTTTCGTCTTGTTTGTCGTTACCTTTGCTTTGCAAAAGCTTTTAAGTTTCATTAGGTCCCATTTGTTTATTTTTGTTTCTATTTCCATTTCTCTGAGAGGTGGATGAAAAAAGATCTTGCTGTGATATATGTCAAAGAGTGTTCTTCCTATGTTTTTCTCTAAGTTTTATAGTGTCCGGTCTTACATTTAGGTCTCTAATCCATTTTGAGTTTATTTTTGCGTATGGTGTTAGGGAATGTTCTAATTTCATTCTTTTACATGTAGCTGTCCAGTTTTCCCAGCACCACTTATGGAAGAGGCTATCTTTTCTCCATTGTTTATCCTTGCCTCCTTTGTCATAGATTAGTTGACCATAGGTGCGTGGGTTTACCTCTGGGCTTTCTATCCTGTTCCATTGATCTATATTTCTGTTTTTGTGCCAGTACCATATTGTCTTGATTACTGTAGCTTTGTAGTATAGTCTGAAGTCAGGGAGCCTGATTCCTCCAGCTCCGTTTTTTTCCATCAAGACTGCTTTGGCTATTCGGGGTCTTTTGTGTCTCCATACAAATTTTAAGATTTTTTGTTCTAGTTCTGTAAAAAATGCCATTGGTAATTTGATAGGGATTGCCTTGAATCTGTAGATTGATTTGGGTAGTATACTCATTTTCACAATGTTGATTCTTCCAATACAAGAACATGGTATATCTCTCCATCTGTTTGTGTCATCTTTGATTTCTTTCATCAGTGTCTTATAGTTTTCTGAGTACAGGTCTTTTACCTCCTTAGGCAGGTTTATTCCTAGGTATTTCATTCTTTTTGTTGCAGTGGTGAATGGGATTGTTTCTGTAATTTCTCTTTCTGATCTTTCATTGTTAGTGTATAGGAATGCAAGAGATTTCTGTGCATTAATTTTGTATCCTACAACTTTACCATATTCATTGATTAGCTCTAGTGGTTTTCTGGTGGCATCTTTAGGATTCTCTTAGTGTCAGGTCATCTGCAAAGAGTGACAGTGTTACTTCTTCTTTTCCAACTTGTGTTCCTTTTATTTCTTTTGCTGCTCTGACTGCTGTGGCTAGAACTTCCAAAACTGTGTTGAATAATAGTGGTGAGAGTGGTCATCCTTGTCTTGTTCCTGATCTTAGAGGAAATGCTTTCAGTTTTTCACCATTGAGAATGATGTTTGCTGTGGGTTTGTCGTATATGGCCTTTATTATGTTGAGGTAGGTTCCCTCTATGCCCACTTTCTGGAGAGTTTTTATCATAAATGGGTGTTGAATTTTGTCAAAAGCTTTTTCTGCATCTATTGAGGTGATCATATGGTTTTAATTCTTCAATTTGTTAATATGGTGTATCACATTGATTGATTTGTGTATATTGAAGAATCGTTGCATCCCTGGGATAAATCCCACTTGATCATGGTGTATGATGCTTTTAATGTGTTGTTGGATTCTGTTTGCTAGTATTTTGTTGAGGATTTTTGCATCTATATTCATCAGTGATATTGGTCTGTAATTTTCTTTTTTTGTAGTATCTTTGTCTGGTTTTGGTATCAGGGTGATGGTGGCCCCATAGAATGAGTTTGGGAGTGTTCCTTCCTCTGCAATTTTTTGGAAGAGTTTGAGAAGGATGGGTGTTAGCTCTTCTCTAAGTGTTTCATAGATTTCACCTGTGAAGCCATCTGGCCCTGGACTTTTGTTTGTTGGAAGATTTTTAATCAGTTTCAATTTCATTACTTGTGATTGGTCTGTTCATATTTTCTATTTCTTCCTGGTTCAGTGTTGGAAGGTTATACCTTTTAAAAAATTTGTCCATTTCTTCCAGGTTGCCCATTTTATTGGCATAGAGTTGCTTGTAGTAGTCTCTTATGATTATTTGTGTTTCTGCAGTGTCCATTGTAACTTCTCCTTTTTCATTTCTAATTTTATTGATTTCAGTCCTCTCCCTCTTTTTCTTCATGAGTCAGGCTAAAGCGTTATCAATTTTGTTTTTCGTCACAGAACCAGCTTTTAGTTTTATTGATCTTTTCTAGTGTTTTCTTTGTTTCCATTTCATTTATTTCTGCTCTGATCGTTATTATTTCTTTCCATCTAGTAACTTTGGGTTTTGTTTGTTCTTCTTACTCTAGTTCCTTTAGGTGTAAGGTTAGATTGTTTATTTGAGATTTTTCTTGTTTTTTGAGGTAGGATTGTATTGCTATAATCTTCCCTCTTAGAACTGCTTTTGCTGCATCCCATAGGTTTTGGGTCATTGTGTTTTCGTTGTCATTTGTCTCTAGGTATTTTTTGATTTCCTCTTTGATTTCTTCAGTGATCTCTTGGTTATTTAGTAGTGTACTGTTTAGCCTCCATGTGTTTGTGTTTTTTATGTTTTTTCCCCTGTAATTGATTTCTAATCTCATAGCATTGTGGTCAAAAAAGATGCTTGATATGATTTCAATTTTCTTAGATTTACTGAGGCTTGATTTGTGACCCAAGATGTGATCTATCCTGGAGAATGTTCCGTGTGCACTTGAGAAGAAAGTGTAATCTGCAGTTTTTGGTTGGAATGTCCTATAAATATCAATTAAATCTATCTGTTCTCTTGTGTCATTTAAAGCTTGTGTTTCCTTATTAATTTTCTGTTTGGATGATCTGTCCATTGGTGTAAGTGAGGTGTTAAAGTCCCCCACTATTATTGTGTTACTGTCGATTTCCTCTTTTATAGCTGTTAGCAGTTGCCTTATGTATTAAGATGCTTCTATGTTGGGTGCATATATATTTATAATTGTTATATCTTCTTCTTGGGTTGATCCCTTGATCATCATGTAGTCTTTCCTTGTTTCTTGTAACATTCTTTATTTTAAAGTATTTTATCTGATATGAGTATTGCTACTCCAGCTTTCTTTTGATTTCCATTTGCATGGAATATCTTTTTCCATCCCCTCACTTTCAGTCTGTACGTGTCCCTAGGTCTGAAGTGGGTCTCTTGTAGACAGCATATATATGGGTCTTGTTTTTGTATCCATTCAGCAAGTCTGTGTCTTTTGGTTGGGGCATTTAATCCATTTGTGTTTAAGGTAATTATTGGTATGTATGTTCCTATTACCATTTTCTTAATTGCTATGTGTTTGTTTTTGTAGGTCCTTTTCTTCTCTTGTGTTTCCCACTTAGAGAAGTTCCTTTAGCTTTGTTGTAGAGCTAGTTTGGTGGTGCTGAATTCTCTTAGCTTTTGCTTGTCTGTAAAGCTTTTGATTTCTCCATCGAATCTGAATGAGATCCTTGCTGGGTAGAGTAATCTTGGTTGTAGTTTCTTCCCTTTCATCACTTTAAGTATATCATGCCACTCCCTTCTGGCTTGTAGAGTTTCTGCTGAGAAATCAGCTGTTAACCTTATGGGAGTTCCGTTCTATGTTATTTGTCGTTTTTCCCTTGCTGCTTTCAATAATTTTTCTTTGTCTTTAATTTTTGTCATTTTGATTACTATGTGTCTCGGCATGTTTCTCCTTGGGTTTATCCTGCCTGGGGCTCTCTGCGCTTCTTGGCCTTGGGTGACTATTTCTTTCCCATGTTATGTAAATTTTCGACTATAATCTCTTCAGATATTTTCTTGGGTCCCTTCTCTCTCTTTTTTCTTTCTTGGATGCCTATAATGTGAATGTTGGTGCATTTAATGTTGTCCCAGAGGTCTCTTAGGCTGTTTTCATTTCTTTTCATTCTTTTTTCTTTATTCTGTTCTGCAGCAGTGAATTCCACTATTCTGTCTTCCAGGTCACTTATCCGTTCTTCTGCCTCAGTTATTCTTCTATTGATTCTTTCTAGTGTATTTTTGATTTCAGTTATTGTATTGTTCATTTCTGTTTGTTTGTTCTTTAATTCTTCTAGGTCTTTGTTAAACATTTCTTGCATCTTCTCGATCTTTGCCTCCATTCTTTTTCCGAGGTCCTGGATCATCTTTACTATCATTATTCTCAATTCTGTTTCTGGAATGTTGCCTATCTCCACTTCATTTAGTTGTTTTTCTGGGGTTTTATCTTGTTCCTTCATGTGGTATAAAGTCCTCTGCCTTTTCATTTTGTCTTTCTTTCTGTAAATGTGGTTTTCCTTCCACAGCCTGCAGAATTGTAGTTCTACTTGCTTCTACTGTCTGCCCTCTGGTGGATGAGGCTATCTCTCTATACACTTTTTAGAAACAATTCTTTAGTTGTATGACTAGCCTTGAAAGCTTTTTTTCTTTTTTTTTTTTAATTTATTTATTTTTATGTATTTTTGGCTGCGTTGGGTCTTTGTTGCTGTGTGCGGGCTTTCTCTATTTGCGGCGAGTGGGGGCTGCTCTTAATTGTGGTGCATGGTCTTCACATTGCAGTGGCTTCTCTTGTTGCGGGGCACAGGCTCTAGGCACGTGGGCTTCAGTAGTTGTGGCACGCAGGCTCAGTAGTTGTGGCTCATGGGCTCTAGGGCGCAGGCTCAGTAGTTATGGTGCACAGGCTTATTTGCTCTGTGGCATGTGGGATCTCCCTGGACCAGGGCTCAAACCTGTGTCCCCTGCATTGGCAGGCAGATTCTTCAACAGTGCACCACCAGGGAAGCCCATAGCCTTGAAAGCTTTTTAGAGAGTATTTCACCATCTAATGTTTTTCTTGATGAGTTACTCCTTAGGTAAAACTTTACCTTTGCCCTGAAACTTCTTAAGTGATAGGCCCCCAGGGACTTTATCCACTAGGGTCCTGTCCTATCCACTTGGCATTTGGAAAATGCAGCTAATAGCAAAGTAATAACTTACTCCTAGAAATAACCCTGGAGTCTCAGGGGATGGATTCAACCTGCCATAAACCTCCTCCAGCACACAGTACACCAAAGCAGTTCACCCTTTGATCCTAACTAGTAACTACAAATCTCTCCAAGGAAAATTAAGCCTAAAGGAATGAAGGCCCAACTTAGGGATTCCCAGGAAGCCATTCGGCAAAACTGTTCCAGAACAAAGTCAGTAGCTATGCACTATGGACTGACTTCCTTCAAAAGGCTCTGAAATCTTTGAAGACACTGCCCTTCAAAGATCCTCACATCATGACTGATATAATTGTTGCTTTGCCAAATACTCATCCTCACAGTTTGGTACATGGGAAAATACGTTTATAATTTGAAAAACAAGTATATTTCTAAATATGCTAAATTGTAAGCAATTTATTGTTTTAAATTAATTGTGTAATTAAGTTACCCAATGCCATTTCTATTTTAATCACGTGGCTGCACCTTTGTGTTTATGTCTTACCTAGTGCATTTGTTCTCCAGTTTGGTGTAATTAATTGTTACAGACTTCGTGGTTTAAAATGAAACCCATGTATTAGCTCATCATTCTGTACGTCAGAAGTCTGAGCACACTCGGGCCAGGTTCTCCGCTTAGGGTGTCACAAGGCTGAAATCAAGGTGTCGGCTGGTTACTTTCTGGAGCTTGGGCTTCTCATTCAGGTGGTAGAATTTAGACTTAAACATAAGACCTGAGACCATAACACTCCTCGAAGAAAGCATAGGGGGCATTGGTCTTGGCAATGATTCTTTTGGATCTGACATTAAAAGCACAAGCAACAAAAGCAAAAATAAACAAGTAAGACTATGTCAAAAAAGCCTCTACCCAACAAAGGAAACATTCAACAAAATGAAAATGCAACCTGTGGAATGGGAGAAAATACTTGCAAATCATACATCCAATAAAGGGTTAATATCAACAATATATAAGGAACTCTTACAATTCAGTGACAAACAGCAAATAACCTGATTTAAAAATGGGCAAAAGACCTGACTAGACATTTTCCAAAGGAGACCTACAAATGGCCAACAGGTACATGAAAAGATGCTCAGCATCACTAGTCATCAGGGAGGTGCAAATCAAAAACAATGAGCTATCACCTCACACCTGTTAGGATGGCTATTATCAGAAAACAAGAGGTGACAAATACTGGTGAGCATATGGAGACAAGGGAACCCTGGTACACTGTTTGTGGGAACATAAATTGGTAACAGCTCTTATTAAAAACACTACAGAGGTTCCTCAAAAAATTAAAATAGAATTATCATAGTAGCCAGCAATCTCACTTCTGGGTATATTTGAAGGAAGTGAAATCACTATCTTGAAGAGTGATCTGCACCCCCATGTTCATTGCAGCATTATTTACAGTAGCCAAGACATGGAACCAACCTAAGTGTCCACTGATGGATAAAGAAAATGTAAGATATAAAGAAAATGTGAGATGTACACACACACAGTATTATACATGCACACGCAATATATATACATACTTTGTGTATATATATATACACACACGTGTGTACGTACTGTGTAAGTATGTACATATATATGTGCACTGTATGTATATGCATATGTATCTGTGTGTGTATATATATACATATATGTACATATATGCATACACACATTCAATGGAATATTATTCCGCTCTTAAAAAAAAAAAGGGAAATCATGCTATTGGCGACAACCTGGATGGACCTTGAGGGTGTTAAGCTGAGTGCTAAGTGAACTAAGCTATACAGATAAGGACAAATATTGTATGGTATCACTTATATCACTTAATGTGGAGAGTAGAATGGTGGTTGCTGAGTGGGGGTGGGGGTGGTGGATTAAGGAAATGTTGGTCACTTGTAAGTTCTGAGAATCTAATATTACAGCATGGTGACTATAGTTAATACTGTACTATATCTTTGTAATGTGCTAAGAGAGTAGATCTTAAGTGTTCGCATGAAAAAAAATTAAAAATGAATTCTGTGAGGTGATGTTATTAGTTAACTTGATTGTGGTAATTATTTCACAATGTATACATACATCAAATCATCACATTGTACACTTTAAATATATCACAGTTTTGTCAATTATACTTCAATAAACCTGAAAAAGAAAAAATAATTGAGTGCCTTGCTGGCTATAGGTTCCTAGCGTCCATTCCAAGTTCCTAGAGGCTGCTTACTTTCCCTTCAGTGCAGCTACCTCCATTCCCAAAGCCAGCAGTGGAGAATCTTCCCTCATTGTTCAAATTTCTGAATCACTCCGACTCTTACCTCTAGACCCAGGTTTAAAGGGCTTGTGTGATTAGATCAAGCCCATCAAGACAATCTCACTTTCTTAAAGTAACTATTCCCTATAACCCAACCTAATCACAGGAGCAAAATCCATCGTATTCCCAGTCCCAGGGATTGTGTCCATCAGTGACTGAAATCTTGGGGGATATCTTAAAGCCTGGTGCCTGGTACCAGGATTATTATTGCTACCTCTCTTCCTATCTTTAACAGATAAAAATCAACTTGGACTTTTTACATGTATCTGAATGTAATCTTGAAATCTGATTAACGCCCTTGATAGTGTTCTTTCAAAAAGCAAATTATGGGGACTTCCCTGGAGGTCCAGTGGTTAAGACTCCACGCTTCCATTGCAGGGGGCATGGGTTCGATCCCTGGTGGGGGAACTAAGATCCTGCATGCTGTGCAGCCTGGCCAAAAAAAAAAGGCAAATTATGAATGTCACTATTTCATTAAACATCTTTCTCCATTCATTCGCCTTAAGGAAGGCCAGGTGGTTAAATTTAACCCAGAAATAATGTATGTTGGATTTTGTTTCATTGTACTGAATCTCTCTTTTGTTTACACAGTATACCTAAAAGTCACAATAGTGTGTCTACAGTGTTGCCTCAGATAAGATATATGTGAATATTTTTTCTTCATAAGAAATATATCCTTCAAAAAATATATATCCTTCATTTAAAAATGATTAATTTTGCAGGAGGGCAGAACTAATTCTATAGTTTTTTAATATGAGTAATGCTAACTCATCCCATGCTAAATGTTCTGCTCCAGGCAAAGATATTTTCTCTTCACTTTTAAAATTGAACAAAAATAAAGTATAATTTCTCAAATTATATAAAATGATCATTATCACCTTAAAAATATCATGTCAGTGTCATTACAAGTTTAAGATTCTACATAATTGTTCTCTCTGAATACAGAAAGGAAAAACCGATTTGTTAAGGTACTGTTGAACAAGTAAAAATTTGTTGCCCTTGCCAATTTAAATCCGTTTGAATGAGCTATATGGAACTCTTATTACTACAGCCCAGATAAAGTTCTGAACATCAGTCGAGCATATTCTTTTAAACTTAACTTCCTTTTATTTTTACTTAAGTAGCATGGTTTAAGAAATCCTGATAAAGTAGAAAGAACTCCTGAAGGTGAATATATTCTCACTTTAATTTAAAATGCTATTAATAATTATCATCTATTGAGTGCTGATGTATGCTAAGAAATGTGCATTATTTCACTTAATCTCAACACTCTAAGGTAATATATCTGAAAGATTAAAGTTTTAAAAATTGTGACTGCTATATCATTAGCACACCTAATTTTTTTAAACTTTAATTTCTTAAAGTAATTAAATATCCTGTGTTTGAACTATCCCCAATATCTATATACAATTTGTTTGAATCAGAATCAAAATAATATCCACAAGTTGCAATTGGTTGATAATGCTTTTAAATCTATTTACTCTATAACCCCACTTCTTTTTCCTTTCAAATTTTATATTCAAAAAAAAAATAATTTTTTTTGTGTGGAGTTTTCTACAAGATGTACTTGGCTGATTGTGTCCACACAGTGTTGTTTATTATGTTCCTTTGTCTTCCCTATTGCGGGGCAGCTGGTAGTAGTTAGCTTGAGACAGGCTGGATCAACTTCAGGTTTGAGTTTTCTGTAAAACTACTTCATAAGTGATGAGGTACCTGGCTTTTTTGGGTTCTCTTGCTTTGAGACAGCTTTTAGTTGTGATGCATATATTGACTTAATGATTTTGCTATATTGTATCCTATTCCTGTAATAAATTGTGGATTTATAAGCAGTGACATTTTGGGTCCTGTAAGTCGTCTTTAGACAATTTAACTCTGTTTAATTGCCACCATTATTGCAAGATCTATAAATATACTCTGCCTTTCATCAACATTTTGTTACACTAAGCAGCAGTTTGTAAAGGAAGCATGAAAAATATTTGAGTCTTTTCCTTTATTTCACAATAATGACTTGGTTACTTAAGGGTCCTCCAAAGGTGATGGATGTACTTTCTTTTTCTTTTTTTCTTTTTTTTGAAGACTCAATTTCCTTTTTTTTAAAAAATTAATTTATTTTTGGCTGTGTTGGGTCTTCGTTGCTGCGTGCAGGTTTTTCTCTCTAGTTGCAGCGAGCGGGGGCTACTCTTCATTGTGGTGTGAGGGCTTCTCACTGCGGTGGCTTCTCTTGTTGCAGAGCATGGACTCTAGGCACACGGGCTTCAGTAGTTGTAGCACACAGACTTTAGTTGTGGCACACGAGCTCAGTAGTTGTGGCTCGTGGGCTCTAGAGCGCAGGCTCATTAGTCGTGGCGCATGGGCTTAGTTGCTCCACAGCATGTTGGATCTTCCTGGACCAGGGCTCAAACCCGTGTCCCCTGCATTGGCAGATGGATTGTTAACCACTGCGCCACCAGAGAAGTCCCTGTACTTTATTTTTCTTAAATGCCATTGTAATTTTTTTTAATATAAGCACACTTGAAATGTTCCAATCCACTTCAGTCTTCATTTTATTGTTGCTTAAATTGCGCCAACTTTGGCTAGTGGGAGAAAACTCAAGTTGGCTCCTGAAACACTCTGTTATGCCTTCAGTAATTTTTGAAATCTCCCTTGCTTTTCAGTATGACAAGATGATCTAGGTTACTCATATATTTCCTACACCAGACCTGGAATCGTCCATTTCTTTAGAGACCCCTGTTCCTATTAATAGGAAATTGTATTTAGAGACCACAGTCTGGGTGCTAGTAGTGCAAATTGCTGGGTTAGTTTTAGTTCCTAAATCTTTTCAGTGAAGAGAACTATGAAATACTTTTTTTTTCATGAATTTTACACCATGTCTTTCAATTCTTTCAAGTTCATAACTCTAAGAAGGTTTTGACTTAACCTTCAGAAATTTTGTATTTCTTTTTCTCCAACATCAAACAAACAAAAAAGAAATCCCAGTTACCAGTGGCACCAACATAATTTTTCGTTTTTTTAATCACACAGTACATGCACAACTATGTTTGAATTACAGTATTAACAAACATTGTAAAAACCTATTGACTACTGAAAACACTTTAAGGTTTTTGTCTTTTATTTTTGTTTCTGTTTTTTTTTTTTTTTTCAGTTTCTTTTGTCCTCAGAGTACATACCACTAGGGACATACAGTCAAATTATTGTGCTTACTTATTTCTTTTTCTTTCTTTTTACTAAGTTCTAATCTTGTCACATTTTTTGTACTTTTTGATTAGGTAAGATTTTTTTTTAATATGTATAAAAGATATTATATCTCATTCTGGTTCTTGTTTTTGCTTTACTTTCTTTACAAAGTACTGTGTTTTAAGTTCCAGCCATGTATTTATGACATCTAATTTATTGCTTCTGACTATTGCAAAGAACTCATTGGTGTGTAAAGGCTAGTTTTTATCTATCTACTCTTGCAGGTATGGACAGTCAGATTACCACATGATCTCCAGCTTCCATCAATTCCCAGATCCCACAAATAATAATTCAATGCAAGTCATCATGCCCATTCACCTTCGAGTGGAGTTGCTGCATTTTAGAGTATCCACCATTCTCTGCTCACACCAGTAATAAATGAAGTATCCTAAAGCCCATATCTACCAATATTTGGAATTATTCAACATTCTGATTATTTTTGCAGTCATTGAAATGTTGCTTTGTAATTGTACTGTATGTGAAGGTAATAGGCCAAAGAATGTGCACAGTTGAAGGCAGTGGCTTGCATTTTCCTCACCCCCACCCCAGTAGACTGCAGAAGAAAAAACATCTTAACTGGGGCTCATATGAGAGATTCTAGAGATATTTGTTTAACACATGGAAGCTTTCTTGGGGCTTCATTGTATAGTTTTAGGAGAGGAACTCAGGGAAAAGACTGGACCTCCAGCTAATGAAATAGATGGAGGCTCAGCACATCCAAATTTAGCTGTAGATAATACATTTGTACTCACAGGACAGTGAATCTAACAAAGGAACTAATAGTATTTTGAGCACTCATTATGTCCTAAGTATTTTGTTAGTTGTGTTAATATAAGGAATCTCTTTTGAGCCTCACAACAGCCCTCTAAGGCAGGGTTTTTAAACCTTAGAACTACTGATGTATCAGGCAGGATAATTCTTAGTTTTTGCTGGGGAGGTGGGCTGTGCATTGTAGGATGTTTAGCAGCACACTGTTCTCTACCCACTAGATGCCAGTAACAATCCTTCCAGTTGTGACAACCCAAAATGTCTCCACAGACATTCCCAAGTATCCCTTTGATGGTGGGACTGCCCCCAGTTGAGAGCCACTGCTTTCGGGTAATAATCATCATCCCTATTTGTCTGGTGAAGACACTAAAGTTGATAAAGCTTGAGTAACTTGGTCATAAAGCAAGAAAAAATATCAAAGGTTGGATTTGAACCCAGGTCTTCTTTGTTTAAAAGACCCTGATATTTTTTTTATTCTGTACTACCATCAATAACAATAATTTGTTTTACATTTATATAGTTCAGTTATTTTCAACCATTTTTTCTGCCCCTATACACAGGAAGGACATAATATAGCAAGAAAACCACTGCATTAGGTAATTAGAACAGTCTTTCCTCTCCACATTCCCATCCAATTCCCAGACAGGTAGCATGGTGTGTGCATGGGTTTTCACTGATGATACATATTAGTTCACCAAATGTTTGCCATCTTTTAAGGTAGCAAGGTCAATTGTTGTTTTTCTCCTTCTATAAAGAGAAAAGGAGGATCTAATGACAATCGAGATTATGACAGAGATGTATTAACCAGATCTTCAAAATCTTGGAACTCTATTTTTCTGACTATGTCATACTAACTAGGTAGAAAAAACTAAGATTAACTCAATAGCAGAAAAAAAAAAAAAAGGAAAAGGAAAGAAAACCCCAAACCGAATACTATCCCCCCCCCCAAAAAAAAATGGGCAGAGGACCTGAATAGACAGTTTTCCAAAGAAAAGATACAAATGGCTACCAGGTATATGAAAAGACACTCAACATCACTAATCATCAGGGAAATGTAAATCAAAACAGCAGCGAGATATCACCTCATACCTCTTAGGATGGTTCCTATCAAAAAGACAAGAGATGTCAAATTGGCAAGAATGTGGAGAAAAGGGAACCCTTGTGCACTGTTGGTGGGGATGTAAATTGGTACAGACATTATGGAAAACAATATGGAGGTTCCTTTAAAAATAAAAAATAGAGCTACCATAAGATCCAGCAATTCCACTTCTGGGTATATATCTGAAGGAAATGAAGTCACTATATCAAAAGAGATATCTGCACCCCCCATGTTCATTGCAGCAATATTCATAATAGCCATGATATGACAACAACCTAAGTGTCCATGGATAAAGAAGAGTAGTTTTTACAGACACACACAATGGCATGTTACTCAGCCATTAAGCTAAAGAGGAGGAAATTCTACCACTGGCAAAAACATGGACCTCAAGGACATTTGCTAAGTGAAATAAGTGAGACAGGAAAGACAAATATTGCATGATCTCATTTATATATGGAATCTGAAAAAAAGAAAAACCCTCTTTGTAACAGAGTAGAATAGTGGTTGCTAGAGACTTGGAATAGGGGAGTCAGAGGGACTTATTGTTAATTGGTACAGAGTTTTGGTTTTGTGAGATTAAAACTTCTGGAGATAGTGGTGATGGTTGCACGGTAGTGTGACTGTGCTTAATACTACTAAACGGTATACTTGAAAATTGTTAAGATAGAAAAATTTGTGTTATATGTAGTTTACAAAAACTAAAAATAAGAAACCCCTAAACATCATATTTGGTATTAATAATATACAAGATTTATGTCAAAGGGTGCTCTGCCTATGTTTTCCTCTAAGAATTTTATAGTGTCCAGTCTTACATTTAGGTCTCTAATCCATTTTGAGTTTATTTTTGTGTATGGTGTTAGGGAGTATTCTAATTTCATTCTTTTACATGTAGCTGTCCAGTTTCCCAGCACCACTTATTGAAGAGACTGTCTTTTCTCCATTGTATATTCTTGACTCCTTTGTCATAGATTAGGTGACCATAGGTGCATGGGTTTATCTCTGGGCTTTCTGTCCTGTTCCATTGATCTGTATTTCTGTTTTTGTGTTAGTACCATACTGTCTTGATTACTGTAGCTTTGTAGTATAGTCTGAAGTCAGGGAGTCTGATTCCTCCAGTTCCGTTTTTTTCCCTCAAGATTGCTTTGGCTATTCGGGGTCTTTTGTGTTTCCATACAAATTGTAAAATTTTTTGTTCTAATTCTGTGAAAAACGCCATTGGTAATTTGATAGGGATTGCATTGAATCTGTGGATTGCTTTGGGGAGTATAGTCATTTTCACAATATTAATTCTTCCAATCCAAAAACATGGTATATCTCTCCATTTGTTTGTGTCATCTTTGCTTTCTTTCATCAGTATCTTATAGTTTTCTGAGGACAGGTCTTTTGCCTCCTTAGGTAGGTTTATTCCTAGGTATTTTATTCTTTTTGTTGCAATGATAAATGGGATTGTTGCCTTAATTTCTCTTTCTGATCTTTCTTTGCTAGTGTATAGGAATGCAAGAGATTTCTCTGTATTAATTTTGCATCCTGCAACTTTACCAAGTTCATTGATTAGCACCAGTAGTTTTCTGGTGGCATGTTTAGGATTTTCTATGTATGGTAGCATGTCATCTGCAAATAGTGACAGTTTTACTTCTTTTCCAATTTGGATTCCTTTTTTTTTTATTATTTTTATTTTTTTAAATTTTAATATATTCTTTTTTAAAAAATTTTATTTATTTATTTATGGCTGTGTTGGGTCTTCGTTTCTGTGCGAGGGCTTTCTCTAGTTGCGGCAAGTGGGGGCCACTCTTTTTTTTTTTTTTTAATTTTTATTTATTATTTATTTATTTATTTATTTATTTATTTTTGGCTGTGCTGGGTCTTCGGTTCGTGCGAGGGCTTTCTCTAGTTGCGGCAAGTGGGGGCCACTCTTCATCGCGGTGCGGGGACCGCTCTTCATCGCGGTGCGCGGGCCTTTCACTATCGCGGCCCCTCCCGTTGCGGGGCACAGGCTCCAGACGCGCAGGCTCAGCAGCTGTGGCTCACGGGCCCAGCTGCTCCGTGGCATGTGGGATCTTCCCAGACCAGGGCTCGAACCCGTGTCTCCTGCATTAGCAGGCAGATTCTCAACCACTGCGCCACCAGGGAAGCCCCGGGGGCCACTCTTCATCGTGGTGTGCGGGCCTCTCACCATCGCGGCCTCTCTTGTTGCGGAGCACAGGCTCCAGACGCGCAGGCTCAGCAATTGTGGCTCACGGGCCCAGCTGCTCCGCGGCATGTGGGATCTTCCCAGACCAGGGCTCAAACCCGTGTCCCCTGCATTGGCAGGCAGATTCTCAACCACTGCGCCACCAGGGAAGCCCTGGATTCCTTTTATTTCTCTGTCTTCTCTGATGCCTTAGGTAGGACTTCCAAAACTATGTTGAATAATAGTGGCAAGAGTGGACATCCTTGCTTATCACTTTTGACCCACTTCCTAGGGAAATGAAAATAAAAACAAACAAATGGGACCTAATTAAACTTAAAAGCTTTTGCTGGACAAAGGAAACCATAAACAAGATGAAAAGATAACCCTCAGAATGGGTGAAAATATTTTCAAACAAAGCAACTGACAAGGGATTAATCTCCAAAACATACAAACGGCTCATGCAGCTCAGTATTAAAAAAACAAACAACCCAATCAAAAAATGGACAGAAGACCTACATAGACATTTCTTCAAAGAAGACATACAGATGGCCAAGAGGCACATGAAAAGATGCTCAACATCATTAATTAGTAGAGAAATTCAAATCAAAACTACAATGAGGTATCACCTCACACCAGTCAGAATGGCCGTCATCAAAAAATCTACAAACAATAAATGCTGGACAGGGTGTGGAGAAAAGGAACCCTTTTGTACTGTTGGTGGGAATGTAAATTGATACAGCCACTGTGGAGAAGAGTATGGAGGTTCCTTAAAAAACTAAAAATAGAATTACCATATGACCCAGCAATCCCATTCCTGGGCATATACCTGGAGAAAACCATAATTCAAAAAGGTACATGCACCACTATGTTCATTGCAGCACTATTTACAATAGCCAGGACATGGAAGCAACCTAAATGTCTATTAACAGGAATGGATAAAGAAGAAGTGGTACATATATACAATGGAATATTACCCAGCCATTAAAAATAATGAAATTGTTCCATTTGCAGAGATGTGGATAGACCTAGAGACTGTCATAGAGTGAAGTAAGTTAGAAAGAGAAAAACAAATATCGTGTATTAATGCATATATGTGCAATCTAGAAAAATAGTGCAGATGAACCTCTTTGCAAAGCAGAAATAGAGGCAGAAAGGGGGGTGGTGGGATAAATTGGGAGATTGGGATTGACATATATACACTACTATATATAAAATAGGTAACTAATGAGAACCTGCTGTATAACACGGGGGAAAAAAAGAAGGTACAATCTGTTTGTAGGACATATATTAAGTTAACCTTAAACCTTAAAAATGCATTCCAGTATGCATTAAGTGCAGACAAATACTGTTTGATTCCACTTATGCAAGCTACCTAGAATAGTCAAATTCATAGAGTCAGAAAGTACATTGGTAGATGCCAGGGGCCGGGGGTTGAGGGGGCATGGGGGGAAATGGGGAGTTAGTGTTTAATGGGGACAGAATTTCAGTTTAAGAAGGTGGAAAATTCGGGAGATGGATGATGGTAAGAGTTGCACAACAATGTGAATGTACTTAGTGCACCGGAACTAAGTTAAATATGGTTAAAATAAATATGTACAGTTAAATATGGTTAAAATAGTATGTTTTATATTATGTGACTTTTACCACAATAAAAAAAATTAAAAGAAAAAAGAATATACAAGAGAGACAAATTTTCGCTTATCAAAGAAGTAGTTAGCTTTATTTTACCATAACACTAAAGTACCCGAAGTCATAGACAAGACAAAAAATTTACATAATCTGGGAGGCCTACCAAAATGTTATTTTAAGAGAGAAAACACAAGAACAGTGTAAAGCAAGTTATTGTAATGTAGGCCTGTTGCTTTATATTTAGTATGTCTGCCCTAATTCCTTTTTAGTTGTAAGGCACAATTACTACTGTTTTTTGCCAGGACTGTGTTATTTATGGGCTGAAGTCCCATCAAGAGGGTCTTCTTTCTCTGTCAGCAGTGGCTTAATGCAATAGCCTTTCACCTTTCGAGACAGGCCTTTAAATTCTCTCTGTACAAATGGAAGAGCTGTAGGTCATTTTCTTCTAATTGCTTGTGGACAAGGATTGACAATCCACCACACAATTTAGCTTGATTGGCAGATATTTCTCAGTAGTCCAAGCCTGAACCAGCAATTTCAGCACAAGATTTAGATGTCTTGTCAGTGCTTGGTGGTAAAAATTAGCCTCCTTCTGACTCTCTCAAAGAATTCTTTTTAAAAGAAAGAGAAGTATATCACAGTTCTTTAACAGCAGGTAGGGAGTTTTGTTTGACCATCCTATGAAATAATTTTGATAAGTTGCTTTGTATTTGCCATTTGGTGGCTCCTTCATAACCCTCAAGTGAGAAACATGCAGGAAAAATACTTCTGAGTTCAGATTATTTTAAAACTACATATTATTTAAAGTATTAAGATTAAAATTATTGATTAAAAAATTAAGATTTACAAAATATTCAGTATATATTAAATTGTGATATGCTGTAAGAAATGGTTAAGGGTAATGCATAAACATATGTAACACTTTTTCTCTGACAGAAATGCTGCTCTTCATTTCTCAGTATTTCACCCATGGTTGCAAATTGCCAAAAGTGTTGAACTTACTACCATGTGTGCCTTCACTTTGGATCAGATCTTTTAAGGCACATTCTGAAAATAATAGAATTACATATTTGTTTTATTTAAAAGAAGGTCAAAATTTTTGAACCGTTACAAAAATAACAAAGGTCAAAAGTTTTGAGATAAAGAACAGATAATCGTCTTTAGATTAGCAGTCCTCAAACTCTTTGGCCTCAGGAAAACCATTTAAACTCTTAAAACATTAAGGAGGATCCCCAAAGGCTAGTGTTGATGTGGATTAAACCTATTGATATTTATCACATTAGAAATTAAAACTGAAAAGACTGTGGAACATATTATTTTAAAAATAGCAATAATAAACCCATTACCTGTAGATAGAATTTTATTTAAAAACGTATCTTCATAGTAAAAAATTAGTGCTAAATATGGCATTGTTTTACATGTCTGAAAATCTCTTAAATATCTGGAATTATTTTATTAGGGGAAAAAATGGTGCCCACTGGCTTTCGCAGAGTAAGAGCATGAAAATGACACCCCACAGCCTCCCTCGCCAAAGAGTGTCCCAGCAGGCCCCTGCCCCTCTGGTGAAGGCTTAAGATTAGGAAATGAATCTTTTCCACATGAAATTTGGGTGCTTTTCAAATGGCTGCTTCTACTCTGGACCCTGGGGTGTGTGGGTTCAGGTGCAGGCCCTTTAAGAGCTCTTAGATCCCTACAGCTCTTTGGGTCTCGTGGAGGTGACCCCCAGTGTTTTTGAAAGCCAGATATTCTGGGGGCTCGTCTCTCAGGTGCAGGTCTTAGAAGTTGGGGTGCCCAGTATAGGGTATGAACACTTAACTCCTCAGGTGTGTGAAGCTCCAGGTTCGCGAGTTCCCTCCCTATTATGGGTTGCTCCCCAGGATGGAAGGGAGTGTGTTATAGTAAGATTGGTTCTCAGCCTCTCTTACTCGCTTCAATGTGGCTTTTTTTCTCCTTTGCCTGATGTGATGCTCAGCTAGTTTCCAGGTCTTTTTCAAGAGAAAATCGTTCCGTAGATTTGGTGTATTCGGGGAAGGAGGTGAGTTCAGGAGCTTCCTAAGCAGCCATCTCGAACCACGTGGCTTAATAGAAGGCACTTGATTTCTCATATACGTTTCTGTGTCTGTTGCAGCATCATGTGTCACAGAACCACTGGGCAACTTGATTGTAATACTTGAAAGAGAATGAGACTGGAAAAAGCAAATGACATAATTATTATGAAAATAGATTTGCTTGCAGACCCCTGGGAGGGTTTCAGGGAAGGCCAGGGGTCCCTGGACCACCACACTTGTAGAATCCATGCTTTAGACTGAGATTTATATTCCGTAGAAGGTGAATATGTTTTATTTTTCTATTTGAAACGAATAAAATGTTCCCTTTGTTTGAGGCTAGCATGAGAAGTGTAAGTTTTTGAGACCAATTTTATTCCTTCTTTATTTGATGGTTGTATTTCACCTTCTGTAGAAAGCCTTCTCATATTTGGGCCAACGCTGCCACTGACAAGAGTATTATGGGGATGGCATTCGTAGCGTGGTAGAGAACATTGTTCTTAATAAGACACTGAAGGCTGCTGAACCATGAAACAAATCCAATTCCATCAAAGATCAAAAAAGAAAAGCACCACTATTTATATTGTATTTTTTAGAAATACTCTTTTCATCTGCTCATCTGTGAGGAACAGCAGTAGTGCCCAAAGATGACCCTGAGGGCCAGGAGAAATAAAGCTAAAAATCGTGGGCTCCCATTTGTGTATGGATGGAATCAGCCCATTCATTTGTTTAGATTTTATATAGGTAGCGGTCATACTATTGGTAATTTTTTTCATAGAATATTGCTTGTTTGTTATAATCTCTTATTCTAGCATTCCTGGAACTATCTGAAATAATGACAATTACTCTTACTACAGATTCCTATAAATTAATATAAAAGTAATTTTGGTGATTGATCTACACAGTTTACACATACCTTTACCCCTAAATAGCAAAATCCCTGACCTTGTGCTTACCTCACCTAGATTATGGCAGCCATATTTATGGCTTGGCTCTACATTTTTATATCTTCTTTCAAGTTCCTGCTAAAGTTTGTGTCACAGTCACCTAAGGATCTTTTTCAAAACTCAAAAGTCAGACAAACTTCCTTCATGTTCCTGTTGTAGACAACTCCCTGATCTATTTTACATCCACCTTTTCTGCAATTCATAAGACATGTAAAGAATTATAGACCACCTCAGTGGTGTGCTGACATGCCTTGTATCTGAAATCCACTGCTCAGGAACTAATACATACTTACCACCATCTCTAGGGGAAAGGGTTATTTATTTATTTATTTATTTAATTTTTTTAAAAAAATTGAATTATAGTTGATTTACAATATTGTTAGTTTCAGGTGTACAGTAAAGTAATTCAGTTATCTGTTTTTCATATTTTCCATTATGATTTATTATAAGATATTGAATATAGTTCCCTGTGCTATACAGTAGGTCCTTGTTGTTTATCTACTTTATATATATAGTAGTATCTGTTAATCCCATACTCCCAATTTATTCCTCTCCCCTTCTTCCCCGTTTGGTAACCTATGTTTGTTTTCTATCTCTGTGACTCCATTTCTGTTTTGTAAATAAGTTCATTTGCATTATTTTTCAGATTCCACATATAAGTGATATCATTTGATATTTGTCTTTCTCTGTCTGATTTACTTCACTTAGTATGATATTCTCTGGGTCCATTTATGTTGCTGCAAATGGCAATATTTCATTCTTTTTTTTGGCCAAGATGAATGGATAAAGATGTGGTGTATATATGTACACACACACACACACACACACACACACACACACACACACTGAAATATTACTTGCCCGTAAAAAAGAATGAAAGGGATTTTTAAATGTTTCTCACCAGACCAGATATCACTTCCCATTTCCCAAGGAAGCAGTTTCTTTCCAACCAACTCCACCCTTTGCTATGGGAATACCTGCAATTCCAGTGTATATTTGCTGTTTGCTCTAGTGTAGGATTATATTGATCATCTTTAAGGAATCTGAAAACCATTTTCTAGGCATTTGAAAGAGAGGAAGATTTTTTTTTAAATTTATTTAATTTATTTAATTTTTGGCTGCGTTGACTCTTCGTTGCTGTGCGCAGGCTTTCTCTAGTTGCGGCGAGCGGGGGCTACTCTTCGTTGCAGTGCGCAGGCTTCTCACTGTGGTGCCATCTCTTGTTGCGGATCATGGGCTCTAGGCCTGTGGGCTTCAGTAGTTGTAGCTTCCGGGCTCTAGAGCACAAGCTCAGTAGTTGTGGCGCACGGGCTCAGTTGCTCTGTGGGATGTTCCTGGACCAGGGCTTGAACCCGTGTCCCCTGCATTGGCAGGCAGATTCTTAACCACTGTGCCACCAGGGAAGCCCCGAGGAAGGTATTTTTAATGTGGTTGATATGAGAATCCCCTCTAGGGGATCCCCATGTGTAATCAGAGGATGCTTGTATTTCCCCAAACTTGTAATTGGAGGAGGTGATGAAGGTGGGTGAGTTGGAATGCAGTGCTGCGAGTGGCATCATAAGGCCCCTCTCATTATTCTCCCGGGGGAGAATAATCTGTCAATAATACTATGCTGGTTACTAAGCACTTATTTGACGGTTTTTTGTTTTGTTTTTTTAATTTGGGAGGTTGAAATCAATATGTGCTAGATTCTATCTATTGGTAGTTGAAGCAAACACATAAACTACCTGCGTAGTCAGGATTTGGATAACGAGGTGCTAGGAGAGACCTGAGATCCTTTTGTTTACAAAAACAAAGCTTTAAGAATATGGTTCAAAGTCCTTGAGACTGTTCCATGATGATCACTGTATACATGCAAAGTTGAATTATGTGGTTATGAATAACATCGCCCTGGCAAGTGCAAAGAGTGGTGTGACCTTCTGGCGTAGGTAAAATCAGCTACTAGATACAAAAGTGAAACCTGAAAGGCCACTGTTGGTGTTCTGAGATGTAATGGCAATGCATCCATTGAAATGTGTGCGGGGGGGGGGGGGCTTCCCTGGTGGCGCAGTGGTTAAGAATCTGCCTGCCAATGCAGGAGACATGGGTTTGAGCCCTGGTCCAGGAAGATCCCACATGCCACGGAGCAACTAAGACTGTGAGCCACAACTACTGAGCCTGCGCTCTAGAGCCCACGAGCCACAACTACTGAGTGCACGTGCCACAACTACTGAAGCCTGCGTGCCTAGAGCCCATGCTCCACAACAAGAGAAGCCACCGCAATGAGAAGCCCACGCACTACAACGAAGAGTAGCCCCCGCTTGCCACAACTAGAGAAAGCTCGTGCGAAGTAACAAAGACCCAACACAGCCAAAGATAATAAAAATAAATAAATAAATATAACTTATAAAAAAGAAAAAAGAAATGTGTGCGGAAATCACTTCTTTTGTTAGACAAAAGAATATTCCTTTTGATATTGTTCCTTCAGGAGTTTCTTTTTACCTTGTTTTGCTTATTTGAGCTGGTGGGTAAATAATAATTATGCACATTGAGAATTCCCTGGCAGTCCAGTGGTTAGGACTCTGCGCTTCCACTGCAGGGGGTACAGGATCGATCCCTGGTCGGGAACTAAGATCCCGCATGCTGCGAGGCACGGCCAAAAAAAGAAATTACGCACATTATCTCTTCTCCTTTTGTTTGCTTGTTTTATCTCTTCTTTTACCCTGTATTTTCAGTATTTCTGTTTTATGGATAATACTGAGACCCACAAAACCCTGGTTTCACCTGGCTAATAAGTGATTGGCTTGGTATCTTCACCCTGAACCCCTCTCAAACCCCAACTCCAGTAGAATCTGGTCTCTGTTATCCATTTATAGAAAATTAGATATCTGAAAAAATTTAACAATATAAATTATATAAGGCCAATTTATTGATCATCTAAGCTTAGTAGGAGCAAAAGAGAGCCTTTGGTTTTTAGCTCTTGAACCAAATCACCCTTGATTTTAACAAAAATAGAAATACAAAAATGGCAATTGAACGTTTCAGTTTGAGTTCACTTGGGTATTTTGTGATATTTTAAATATTTTCATGATTTTGGTATAGCCATGATTCATGGGGAGTTTCTTCGGCTCATTCTCCTTTTTTAGCATGAGTCAGTGTTTATTTTATACACATAGGTGCCCTATTCTAGAAAAAAATCTCAGGAGAATAATTACCTTGCCCTGTTGACAAATTATTTAGCCTAAATAACAGTGCCATCTGCTGAAAAGGACTAGTGAGTCACAGAAAAGTTTTCAGAGGACTCATTTTGGTCGGAGATACAAGGGCTGAAAATTAAAAAAATAAAAAGACACCAGAGGAGGTGAAGTCAAACAAAGGCTAAACCTAGAGGGAGAGAGAACTTCAGGGTACAAAAACCTCCCCCCAATGGTGAGGAACTTTACAAGCCTTGATATGATATAAATTAAAACAGAGAAACACTTCAGTCATGTTGAGAATTTCAAGACACTGTGATTGAAATCATAATTGTAATACAAGTGAAACATTACAGTTAATCGAAAGATTTGAGGAAATGTTATGATTTTATTAAAAATAGGTCAATGAGAATAGGTTCTTATTGCTCTTAAGCCTCCTCAAAAATATTTTGATGAAAGATTGTTGATAGATGGCATTATTAAGACATTACGATTAAGAAAGAAACATTAATTATTGCTTCTCAACAATACTTGAATTTTACTGATGTGTTCTGCAGTTTGTTAAAGGCATATCAAACAGGTAAATTCATTTTCAAAGGACTGTCTTTAAAATAAACTTCTTAAATATCATGTTATTACTTTCCATAATATTTGTAATTTCTAGTTGTCTCTTTTCTAACCCTATCTCAATGACAGTTCAGCAATTACTAACTGGTGTTCTGAGCATGAATGGATGCTGTGATTATAATGAAAGGTTTGTCCTAGAATGCTTTTGAATCAAAATAAGTAGTATGTGGCCCCTTTTATTACCATTAAAAAGAGAGAATCTAGAATGTACTAATGATAAGACTGCATTTCAAGAACTCTATATCTCTGTGTTAGAAGTAATGTAATCCTGGAAATATAATATATGGCCAGCAGTCTTAAAATAGGCCTATTGAATATATATTGATGAAGTTAAATGGATCATTGCATTTTTCCTTGTTTTAATGTATTTCCCTACTAAAGTTTTATGTTTTTCTTTTATGATATTATACAATGCCAAATATCTAAAGGGAAACTGAAAATTTAGAGAGAACCTCCTGAACTCTGCAGTCCTTTTATGCACATCTTTTAAATTTTTTTAGTTTTCTGAATTTATTTGTTTTAAGTTTATCTTTTACATACAGCATATTATTGGATTTAGCATCGTTAGTGTGAAAACATTTATTTTTGATTGGGTGAATTCAGCCCATTTATACTTCTTGATATGTTTCTCCCTCTCTCTCTCTCCTATGTTTTTTATATATTTAGTCTCCTTGGCCTCCTTTTTATTTGGCTATACTTTATTGGTTCCCAACTATGAAATTAGTTTTAGCTAATTAATACCTTCTTTTCTATCTCTTCCCTTTCTCTTAACATCAGATTTGAAATAGTCATTTTTCTTTTATTTAATGCTTATTAAGCAATCTATTAGTTTATTTTACTTTTCATGTACTCTCCCCATCTCTCCATTTTATTTTATTTTATTTTAATTAATTAATTAATTAATTTAGGCTGCGCCAGGTCTTGGTTGTGGCACGCGGGATCTTCGTTGTAGCATGTGGGATCTTTAGTTGCAGCATGCAGACTTCTTAGTTGCAGCATGCAAACTCTTAGTTGCGGCATCCATGCGGGCTCTAGTTCCCCGACCAGGGACTGAGCCTGGGCCCCCTGCATTGGGAGCACGGAGTCTTATCCACTGGACCACCAGGGAAGTCCCTCTCTCCATTTTAGTTGAGAACATCTGTATTTTCAGAACATATTGGCCATTGCATATTATATTGTTACCCTTATAACCAACCTATGGTCTTAAGTACAGGTAATACTTAATTCTCACTACTGCTCTCTCCAGTCCTTTGAAATGTCTAAAGTTAATTCTCTGGAACTTTGCTAGATAAAGTCTCATGGTAAAAATATTTGCTGAGTTCTTGATTGTTGAAAAGATTGTCTCTGGCCCTGGCCTTAACACTTAAGTATTTACTGGCTGGATACAAAATTCTTAGCTAAGGTTTTCTTTACTAAAGTGTAATAACTAGACATTTCCATTGCCTTCTGGCATTAAGTATATACTCTGTGGGAAAATCTGACAACAAATTATCTTTCCCTTATATGTGACTTTGAATTTTTGCCTGAATATTCCTTTTTCTTATAGTCCAATACTTCCACTCAAATTTGTCAGTGTTGATAGCTTTGGTCAGTTTTTCCGTTTATGTTGTGTGTATTGGTTCTTCGTCACATTTCTTTGATTTTCTTCCTCTATTTTTTATTCTCTCCAATTCCTTATGATAACAAGTCCCTTCTTTTCATCTTGTTTCCATAAGGCAGCATTCCTGTGTTTATTGGTTTTCCTTCCAGCTTAGTTTTCATATCTGAAATATTTTTGATTTAGTTATAATTCTTTTCTGAGTCTTGATGCTTCTTTTTCCAAATCTTCCTTTTCTCCAGTCACCTCATTACTAAGTTCTTCAAATTCGTGACAAGGTATTTCAAAAGATGCTCGACATCATTAATTATCAGGAAGTTGAGAATCAAAACCACAATGACATATCACCTCACACCTGTTAGAATGGCTACTATCGAAAACACAAGAGAAAACAAATGCTGGCAAGGATGTAGAGAAAAGGGAACCCTTGTGCACTGTTGGTGGGAATGTAAATTGTTAAAGCCAGTGTGGAGGTTCCTCAAAAAACTACAAATAGAACTACTGTTTGATCCAGCAATCCCACTTCTGAGCATATACCGAAAGGAAATGAAATTATAATCTGGAAGAGATATGGGCACCCCATGTTCATTGCAGCATTATTCTCCATAGCCAAGATTTGGAAACGATCTAAGTATTCATGTACCAGTGAATGGATAAGGAAAATGTGGTGTATATATACAGTGAAATAATATTTATTGAAAAAAGATAATCCTGCCATTTGCAACAACACAGATGGACCTTGAGGACATTATGGTAAGAGAAATAAGTCAGAGAAAGACAAATCCTGTATGATCTCACTCATATGTAGAATCTAAAAAAAAAAGCTAAAGTCATAGAAACAGATGATAGAATGGTGGATGTCAGAGACTGGGGGCGGGGGTAATGAGGAGATGTTGATCTAAGGGTACAAACTTCCTGTTGTAGGATAAATAATTTTGGGGTATCTAATGTACAGCATGGTGACTATAGTTGAATAGTTGAATGTTGCTAAGAGTAGATCTAAAATGTTCTCACCATAAAAAATGTGATCATGTATGGTGATAAATATGTTAACCTTATTATGGTAAACATTTCACAGTATATACCTGTATCAGATCATCACACTGTATACCTTAAACTTACACAATGTTATGTCAGTTTTATGTCAGTAAAGCTGAAAAAATAGGTTTTGAGTGAAATGTAAGTTGCTTTTAAAAAATCTACTTTGTGGGCATGCTTTTCTTTTGTACCTTGAGTATCTATACATTATTTTGTTCTTTATTTTTTTTCATATCCTAATTTTGTATGGTGTTTTAACCAGGATCCATTTTTTGTTTGGTATTTTGAAATCAAATTTCTTTTTCTGTGCTTTAAGAGAGTAAACTGGCCAGGATATCTTTCCTAACTTCATCATCCTAGTGTTTGTTCTTCTACTGTTTTCATGAATTAACAATAAATCCTGCTTCATATATTCTGGGATCTGCTTCCTCTGTTCCACTCCTTAAATTTTATTTGAAACTTACCTTTTCTTTGCTCCTATTGGTCCTGTCCTCCTTAACTTGGATTATATTACCGGTAATTTGTCCTCATTGATGGGCTTTATTCTGGTAGAAAGTTTGTTTAAGCAGTTGACAGTGCTCACAACACTGTAACCCCTTCATTTCTTATTTCAGTCCTTTTATACTCAGTCATAAATTTAAGGATATGGAAATATGAATATATGCATAACATTTATAATTTTGTTTCCTTTCAGTATATCCAATCTTTTATTACGATATCAGTCATGTGAAAATATATTAATAAAATATTAATATATTAAAATATATTAATAGCTGTTCTAAGACACTGCATATTCAATGTAGGTGTCCAAATATTATTTAATATTTGAAATTTGTAACTTTTAGAGAAGTCTTAGAAATATTTGCATTAAGTAGCTATATGGCTTTTGTTTCAGTCATGTGCACTGAGGATCAAAAATTTTAATAATTAAATTTAGTTATTCTATATTTGAGAGTCAATGTGTGATGAAGTTAGATTAAAAAGTTAGATAAAATTATCTTAGGTACTCTTTGATATTATCTCCTAAGGAATCCTTCCCAAAAATGCCAACCCAAAATATCAAGTCTGAAAATGGATGTTTAAATATAAAAGTAAATTGATTGGTAGTGAGTGTGAAGGGACCAGATGAAACGTGTGCGATAAGAGGGTAGTTCTGGCTGACTATATTTGAACTGAAACTTCCCCTGTCCCTAATGTTCTTTGGAAGGAAATAAGAGAATGTCTTAGTAGTTTATTGCAAATAATATTCATTGATTGCAATAATGTTTTTTGTATCAAAGAACAAGTGTTATTTTTATTTTTGTCTTTATTGTTTTATGGTTTTTTTTTAGTATGTTTTACTTTCATGTATTTATTCCCAGGTATTCCTAAATGGGCTTAGGAGATTAGCATGCTTCATTTCCAGAATGTTTCTGCAGTGATTCAGGTAAGGAAACTGCTTTATTATTTATTTAAAAATTTTTTTTGTTAATATACTTATTTTGTGAAGAGTCTGTTCACAAAAGAGACTTTTGAGTTGTAAGAGTCCTTAATACACTCTGGATACAAGGTCTTTGTGAGATATGTGTGTTGCAAACATTACTTTTTCTTTTTCGTTGAGTGCATTTATTGTCTGTCTATATCGGCCTTAAGACTGTAGAGATCTTTTTGAGTTTTTTTTTTTTTAAGAAGCTTTATAGTTTTAGCTTTTACCTTTATGTCTATATGTCATCTTGAATTCATTTTTGTGTGTGAGTAGAGGTTGAGGCTTGTGTTTTCTTTGATGGATATTCAGTTGTTGCATCATCATTTGTTGAAGAGTTTTTTTCCTGGTTGAATTGCGTTGACACTTTTGTCAAAATCAGTTCATCTATATATGTGTATATTTCTGGACTTGATGTTGTTCTATTGATCTAATAGTATAACCTCATATAAGTACCACACTGCCTTGACTACTGAAACTTTATAGTAAGTCTTGAAATCATGTCGTATAAGTCCAGCAACTTTGTTCTTTTCAAAATTGTTTTGGCTATGCTAGGTCATTTGCATTTCCATATTTCAGTAAAGCCCACTGAGATATTAATTGGGATTGTGCTGCATCTGTAGATCAATTTAGAGAGAAAGGACATCTTAGTAATACTGAGTATTCAAATATATAGACTTGGTATAGATTACATTTATTTAGCTTTTCTTTATCTTGGAAGTGTAGAGGAGTGATATATCCTTTGTTAAATTTATTCTCAATATTTACATTTTATGCCATTTTAAATAGAATGGTTCTTTCATTTTCCACGTTTTTTCTTTCATATGGAAATAAAATTGATGTTTGTATATAAATTGCATATCCTGCATGTTATGTGGGTAAAATCCACATTTTAACTCTCATAGGATTTTTTAGACTCTTTAGGGCATTATATGTAGGCGAGTAAGTTGTTTGTGACAATTTTGCTTATTGTTTGACAAATGTTACAGCTTTTATTTAATTTTCTTGCCCTACTACACTTGCTGTGACTTCCAGTACAATGTTAAATGAAAGTGGTAAGAGCAGATTTTCTTGTTCTATTTCCGAGTTTAGTAAAGAATGTTCAATGTAGCATGATTAAGTAAGAAAGTAAGATGTTAGTTGTAAATATTTCATATGTGTCCTTTATCAGATTGAGATACTTTTAAAAACTTTAAAGAATCATGCTTCCTCTTCTAGGACTGAAAAAAAGCTATTCATGAGAGTTGCAAGGGGACTCTCTAAGATGTTTTAAAGAATCCAACAGAGATGAAAAACCTAGCTACAGTACCATTAATTGATAGGTCCAAGATACGTATTTTTCAGCACATCTCTTTAATACAAAAATACTAATAAGAAATTCTGTACTTCACAGTATATATTCCATAAACAAACCCACAGTGTAGCCACACTTAGATACAAGCAAATAAATACAGGTTTTTTCCTGAACATGATGTTTTAAAAAAGCAGTTATAGGTATTCTGTACTTACAATGATGATATATCTTTACAAGATATGAATTAAATAAAAACAACTTAAATAAAAATATTTCTCCACTGAAATCTTATCCTGCAAATAGATTAATTCAATGTTTTTAAAAAACTACCTTCAAAATTATAATTGTAACTTACTTAATGAATATTATACATTTGCTTTCTTCATACCCAGGGCTAGTAAGATCTATATTGTGATATAATGTGAATATTTAAGAGTCATTGTGATTTAACTAACATTACTGTAATTTTGTGAATATTTAATATTTAAGTAGGTAAATTAGCCACACAAGTTAAAATATAGCTTCAACATGTCTTCATATATTTCAAAAATAAAAACTCTAGACAATTTATAAGCAAAAACATTAGTAGCATGATTCCTTATGCTCCACATAGAGTATTCCCTAACAGGGGTCCCCTCAAGGGGTAAATAGTAGGTAAATTCTTCATTGTTTGCCTACACATATCTCTAAATAAGAAGTTTGGAAAGTCACATTTAATACATAGGAGATGAAGCTAATGTGACAGCCCTGGGAGAAAGAAAAATTAAATTCATCCTATCAACAAAATCACAGTGAAGCCCTGTATTCAGTTTTTATCCAGAGCTACTGCTGCAAATAGGCAACTAATAGCAGCCAACAATTTAGACTTGGATGAATAAAGGTGATATATTGAGAGAAAAATTACCTTCACTTAATTCTTTTGTTGTTTTAGACAGATGCTGAGTTCAAGTGGGAACCAAACTCATAGAAGAAACATATCCTAAGAACAAAATCAAACCCCCTTACTGTCATCAAAACAAAGTCGAATGAGTGGTTAGCTAAGGTACTTCTAAAAGGTAAAATAAAGAGGAGCAAATTTTAAAGGATTAAGTGAGAAGAAGTTTAAGCAAACCAAATGAGGTACATAGTGATTATTAGTAGAAATTTATTCTAAACATGCATAAGCGTGTCTAATATGGCTTATCCCAATTTGGACAATCCAGGTACCACAACTATGTTATAATTAGAAAAAAATTCATATTGTTTGACTTTGTTTTTAATATATTTATTAATTCATTTAATCCCTTCATTCAACAAATGTCTATTGAGTGTTGGCCACATTTCTGGTACTTTATATAGTGCCACTGAAATCATCAGGGGAACAACATGGCCTAGCTTGTGCCTATCACACCAGTTACCATAATACCAAGACCTAATTGTTGGCATCAGGACACCTTGTAATTGCACTGAGGCCTGGTGGTGAGTGCTTGGATGTCAGGGGCTGATTTTTTCCTTTGGCTTATTTGTGCGATTAGCAAGAAGGTCAGTTGGCTGCAGTTGAGTGAGTGAAGGGAGAGAAGTAGAATAAAATGTCAGGGGAGTCTCAGAGGACCAGATCGTGTAGAACCTTGTAGATCAGGGGGAGCGTTTTGTTTCTATTCTGAGAGAAATGACAGGAATGGGAAGAACAGGTTTGGCAAGTGGGGGATACAGGGACTTCAGTTTTTAACCTAACAGGGTTGAAATGTCTATTAGACATTCAAACACAGATGTCAAGTGGGTAGTTAAATAAATGAGTCTGACATTCAGAGGATATATGAATTGGAAAGTTAGCCTGAGTCTGTTTGAGATGACCTACCACAGACACAGAAGTAATCAGAAGACTCAACACTAAGACCCTCCATCACTAGAGGATGGGAAGATAAGGAAGAATTGCTGAAGGTGACTAAAAGTAGGCAGAGGGTTGGAGGAGAACCCAGAGTGAAAGGTGTCCTTGAAGTGAAAAAAAAAATGAGGAAAAAACGGTGTCGAATGCTGTCAGTAAACCTAGTAATTTAAGACCTGAGAGTTGGCCAATAAATTTGTTAATACTGAGGTTTGTGACCTTGGCAAAAATAAGTTTTTGTTATAGCAACCCCCAATCTTCTGTGGCATGAAACCAAGAAAGAGTCAGAGGAAAGGAAGTACAAGCGGCGAGTATAGACAATTTTTTGAGGATATGTACTGTAAAGAAAGCAGAAAAATTCAGCCAGTAGTTAGGTGATATTATAGCCTATTCCACTGCGATTCGAATTATCTCATAGAGTTAGAAAGGAATAATATGAAGTTAAGAGAACTGCAGAATAAAAGAGATGAGTTAGCCTTAACCAGGAGCGCAGCAAATTCATTCATACTAATGGGAGAAGTCCAAGTACATGGGCATTGATTGGGAAATAAAGATCACCAGGAATTATGAAAGAAGTAGTTTTAGAATGAAAGTGAGCCAGCTGCTAAACGTGTTAAATAATGAGAGAGGGGACCTGGGTGCATGTGATGATAATAATAATAATAATAATAATAGGAAGTGATATGTCAATGGTATTTACCTTTAAACTTGAAATTTCCAGAGATAGGGAGTAACAGTACAATTGCCTGGAAGTGGCAATAACAAACAAGGAAGACATTGACCCCACTTCTAGGCACAGTGGTAAGGTAACAAACTCTTGAGAAGACTACATGGGGAACAGTGTCCTAAGAGGAATGTGTGCTTTCAGTTCGAGGAAGAACATTCAGGAAAGATGGGATTTTCCAGAGAACAGAGTGAAACAATGTTGAATGTTGGAGAGCGGTGATAATGGTGTAAAATTAGAGGGTGTCCAGAATATATGGGATGAGTTCCTGGTGATGGGAAATAAAGTAGGGGTCTTGGGTTTCTTCTTACTGATTACATGTAAGTATATTGAGAGTGCCTAGTGATGACCTTCCTGGTAGTTTTGGTGGTGAAGTTTATTTTCTGAAAAGGTGGTAGTTTTCCACACCCACTTCTCCTGGGATGGGTAGGCTCAGAACAAGGCTGTGGTGGTGGTATGGAGAGTAGGGGGCAGGGTATGTTTCAATTACTTTTAGTCACGTGTCTCTGGAGAGACTTGAAACTGAAGTCTCAGTTTTCTTTTGGTTGAAAAAAGTAGGGTTATTACTGGCATTAAATAATGTTTTGGGTTTTTTCTGATAAAGTGTTCAATACATAACCTGACACATAGTAGATGTTCATTAGCTAGTGGCTTTTAGATATTATTGTAATTGCTGAAAATGATTTTAAGGACTTGATATTTAGTGAGCTTTTTGGGTTATTAAAATGTGTAGATATGCTTAAGATAGCATGTTCTAGAAAAGCAAATGGATGTAGTTTCTGATGATGTATGCAGCATTAAAAAATTTATTTATGGATTTATTGACGTCTCTGCTTGTCAGAGTGCCTTTTTTAAGCTGTTCAAAGAGCATGTCTTTGATGTAACAGTAATAGGGCTTATAACTAATTATAATTCTGCATACCACTGTAGTTAATTCAGTGAATCAACAAGGTGATGAATCAACAAGCCCTATGATGTCTATAAGGCATTTCTGACACCAGCACAGCCTTTAAACCCCAGTATTTGGTCATTCAGTTTTCTTCTGCATGTTTGATTATATTGATTCTATGGGTTTCTTTGATAGGTTATTAAAGACATTAATTTTTCCATTTTACTAATTCTGATCTAAGAAATGAAGCTTCTCAAAGGTGGGAAACTAATTATAGTCTATTTATTTAGAAACCTTTTAAGTATGCAATGATATGCTCTCAACATGTACTTTAGAAATCTCTCTTTCTCTCAAAATCTTTTGCTCTGCCCATTCACTTGGTGCTAAGCATTTAGGCCCTGACAAATAGTGACCTAAACTGAGTATGAATAGAAACGATTGGATTGCCCTGCTTTCTTGAAATAGTAACCTTTGTAAATGCATGACAAACTTTGCAAGTCTTTTTGTGTTTCTTTCCGGAACAATTTATCATTTTTGTCATATTTCTAGCCATGGCTGCTTGCTTTTGGAATCCTTAGAAATTGTGGACTTACGATCCAAAAAGATCTTAGCTTTTTTAACAAAAGAAGATAAAACCATCAAGTGGATGCTCTTTATGAATATTATAAACCTGGACATAAGATGAACCATGTAGTCAAGGTTAATAATTCTCATTATTAGCCTGAAAATGTATCATGATTTCTTATGGTTACAATGCTTGGGAGTATACCAGGCACTTTCACCCACACTGTCTCTGATTCTTAAAGTCATCCACTGAGGCGTGTGTTATTACTCTGATATTACAGATCACAAAACTAAAGCTCAAAGAATCTAAGTGATAATGCTTAAAGTTTCACAGAGAACTGAACAGTGAGGCTACAACACACACATACACATAGTTTTGCCTGTGCTCCTTCTCTAGTCCTGTGTTCCTCAGATCTTTCCTTCATACTCTCCACCAGATCATTCTTTATAAAATATGGTATCATATAGCTTTGATTTTTTTAAATTTGGGCAACACATTATTCTTAAAATAATATTCAAACCTGAAATGGCCTAGAATTCTATTCATCGACAATCTGGTTAACGCCTTCAACCTTAACCTCTATAAACCCCCTTTTACTCTATAAACCCCTTTATTCCAGGCCTGGGAAAAGAGAAAAGGGAAGGCCACATGCCATGTATCAAAATATTTAAAAGATGTCACTCAAGTCATATAGTACATAAAATATATTTTATGCTTTTATTTTGATATGCTTTCTATCAATGAAATTGAAAAATAGGTGCAAAGCTATGTTTTTCTAAGACTTAAAATGAGCAAAATATTAAGGATGACTAAGTTTCATTTTACACATTTCTGGGTGTTCCTATGGAATGGGGAGTTCTGGACTCATAATTATTATATAATTATCAGTTTACTTTTCTTGCCTTTATTTTGGCAAAGTACTGATTGTTTAATGTACCATAAAATCTTTTTCATAATTTGTGTGAATAGAAAGTAATACCAGAAAGTTGTGCTTTTCTTAAAAAAAAATTAATTTATTAGTTATATTTGGCTGCATTGGGTCTTCGTTGCTGCGCGCGGGCTTTCTCTAGTTGTGGTGAGCGGGGGCTACTCTTCGTTGCAGTGCGCAGGCTTCTCATTGCGGTGACTTCTCTTGTTGCTGAGCACGGGCTCTAGGCCGTGCGGGCTTCAGTAGTTGCAGCACGTGGGCTCAGTAGTTGTGGCTCGCAGGCTCTAGAGCACAGGCTCAGTAGTTGTGGTGCACGGGCTTAGTTGCTCCATGGCATGTGGGATCTTCCCGGACCAGGGCTCGAACCCGTGTTCCCTGCATTGGCAGGCAGGTTCTTAACCACTGCGCCACCAGGGAAGCCCAAGCTGTGCTGTCTTATACAGTAGCCACTAACCACAACACATGATTATTCACATGATATTAACTAAAATTAAAAAGTCGTTTCTCAGTCACAACAGTCACCTTTGAGTGGCTTAATAGCCACATATCACTGGTAGGTACTTATGGGATGTGGCAGGTAGAAAATACTTTCTTCATGGCAGAAAATTTTATTGGAAAACATTGATTTAAAAGGTTAAGAAGTTAAACATTATTGTGTTCAGAGTTGATATAATTTGAATATACAGTCATCGGAAATTAAAATTAAATAGAGAAACTCAAAACATTAAGTTACTTTTCATGTTTCATATGTTTTATAAAAGGTGGTTTTTCTTCCAAAATGATTTTTTTCATTAAAAATCAGAAGACAAAATATAATTTGTAAGTGATGAGTATAAAAATTTTAAATCAAAATTATTTAAAACTCAGCTTTTAATTTAAAAAATGTATTATTGACTCTTAAATATTTTATACAATATCAGCTTTTTGCACTTCTAGTGTTTAGTGTCTATCCACTTGACAATGTAAACCATGCTGTGTCTACGTCTACACGTGTACAAATTTAAGAATAGTATAAATTTTGTAATATTGCCAAATATTCCTCAGCTGTCATGTGCAGCTTTGGAGAATCCCACCCTAATTCCTATGTACCTCTGGAACCATAAGTTGGAACATTCAAAGAGGCAGAAGATGGATTCTTTGAACTAGTACTGGGAGATTCTATTTCAACAGGCAGAACCTATCTGCATTCATGCTGAGGGAAAGAATTTAACAAGTTAATTAATTTGCCTTTTCTCTTCCTTAAATGCTTCTGCCACTCAAATCCTCCCCAAACTCTGAAGCAGTATTCATTTTTCACACTGGCAGTAGCCCAGCTCCTAAACCTTCATGGCATTTGGATACAGTAATCTTTTTTTATTTTACTGGATTTTTTTAAAGACGATCTGGGGGAAGAGCTTGCCTTGGGGCCTGAACAGAATTTGATAAGAGCAGATGTTCCGGGTGTAAAAGTTATTCTGTGAGCATCAGACCCCAGGTGACATAGCCACCCAGGTGTGATATAACCACTTTATTTTTGCATGTCTATGACATGTGGGGCCTAACCAGAGTCCCACATCCTCTTGCCCAGATCTATGGGGGCTACTGTACTACAAGCCTTCCAATATAAGCATACTGGTACCTTTGTCTGCCTTTAAATTTTCTGATTTTTAGGTTCCTCTGCTTATGAAATTCGATTTGTAATCTTATAGCTTTAAAACATTTCTGTTTTCCAAGGTCAGATACAAACACCAATTTTTATTTTTAATTTTTATTTTTTTATGTTGTGTCTACTACAGGCTTTTTAAAAAAGTTTTATTTTATACTGGGGTATAGTTGATTAACAATGTTGTGTTAGTTTCAGGTGTACAGCAAAGTGATTCAGTTATACATATGAACGTATCTGTTCTTTTTCAAAATCTTTTCCCATTTAGGCTATTACAGAATATTGAGCAGAGTTCCCTGTGCTGTACAGTAGGTCCTTGTTGGTTATCTGTTTTCAATATAGCAGTGTGTACATGTCAATCCCAACCTCCCAATCTATCCCTCCCCCCACCCTTCCCCCTGGTGACCATAAGTTTGTTCTCTAAGTCTGTGAGTCTGTTTCCAAACACCAATTTTTAATCCTTACCAGAAGTTAACATTCTTTTTGAATTCTTAGGCCATTTATGCCTCTACTTTAACTCAAGTTTACCTTAGGCCATGGAGGAGTCCCAAGCAGCAGGATTTCAAGAACTTTCCCAGCCACCTTTAGTGAGAGGAGTTATGTTTTCTTCTTTTATTTATTTTTTACTTGTTTGTCTTTTGCAGTTGAGACATCCATTTAAGTTATTTAAAGAAAAATAAAAAGAAATCACAAATCACAGTACCTTTTATTATTATATTGACTTATGCACATTACACATTCCATCGTGTACTAGACTGCCACATCCATCAAGGAGAGAACAACGACATATCACCACTTCTTTGCTCAAAAACGTGTGTTTCTTATTGAATAATACCATTATCTCCCCATCCAGTGCTCATGGTCTCATATTCACAATCAGACAATCTCTATTTGGTCCCTATGATTCACTAAAGATTGTAAGAATGTGGACAAGAACAGAGTTATGAGTTCTGAGCCAAAGAATCATCCAAGTCACATGCTGTGCGTTGATATCTTTTCAAAGAGGGTCTCGATGCCTGAGGAGAATGACTAGGAGGGTCATTAGTGAGTAGTCAGGGAGGACGTTTTACAAACACGTGTTCTGACAAGGCAGATTTGGGCTACCATTAAAAGGTCAAAGCAGGGTACCAGCTTGACCGTGGTGTCTGGCCAGCAGCCCAAGTTGCAGCTCCTCCAAACCACACACAGATGGAACTCTGATAGCGGGAGAAAACAAAACGAAACCTCAAACCTAAAAATATGCAAACTCATTACACTGAAACTAGTACTACCAGTCAAGCTATTGGCAAAATCTTAACGTTAAGAAATCAATCCTTTTTCTCCCCCTTAGTGCATTGGTTTTGAATCTCAGTTAATGTAGTAAGTTATCCTTCCAATTGTAATCATGTATACCTTGTTCTAAGTATTTCTTAGCTACGTTTTCTTCCCAAGCAGCCTAAAGCAACCCTTGTAAGTAGGCTTCCCAGTCAAATGTCACTTTCAAATAAATAATGGATACTTCTGTAGTATAAGTAAGTCTCAAATATTTCATGGGACATAACTATACTAAAAATATGCATTGCTTATCTGAACTTTAAATTTTAGACTTTTTTTTCCTTTCTTTCTCTTCATACCTTTGTTAGTCTGGTTAATGTTTATTTTCTAGTTTCAGAGGGGGAGCTAGAGTAGGCTCTTTTCCCTCTAGTTTAGAGATTTGAAATGATGGCTATGTGTTTGAACCACGGGAAGAGCTTCAAAATAATGTGCTTTACCAGGAACCATCTAGGTCTGGGATGAGATCCAGGTATTTGTATTTTTAAAAGCTCCCAAGTTTACAGTAATACACAGCTATTATATTAAGAACCACTCACAGAACTTAATGGCATCCTCCTACCCACCTAAGACCTGATAGAAAAGAAACAATATGTCCCCTAGCTAAAGAGGGGACTAAAGGTTATAATTTCTAAATACCATTTAGGAGTTGGCCCAAACTAACAGCAGAAAACTATTGTGTAAAGGAGCAAAATTTGCCACCCTAAAATGTCTCTTTGGGGAGCTGAAAACAATCAAGGCCCCAAAGACCCAGGAAGTCATTCTTTTTTACCTCTCCCTCAACTGCCTAAAGAATTTAGATAAGGGCTTCCCTGGTGGCACAGTGGTTAAGAATCCACCTGCCAATGCAGGGGACACGGGTTCGAGCCCTGGTCCAGGAAGATCCCACATGTGGCGGAGCAACTAAACCCATGCACCACAACTACTGAGCCTGCGTGACACAACTACTGAAGCCCACGTGCCTAGAGCCCCTGCTCTGCAACAAGAGAAGCGACTGCAATGAGAAGCCCGCACACCGCAACGAAGAGTAGCCCCCGCTCGCCACAACTAGAGAAAGCACGCGTGCAGCAGCAACGAAGACCCAACATAGCCAATAAATAAATAAATGAATGAATGAATAAATAAAATAAAATTAAAAAGAATTTAGATAAAGGGCCTGTTACCAGAATAGAGCTATCAGGGGAGGTATCTGCAAAGAATATGGGCTAGGTGTGGTGGGCCAGCAAACATTTGTTTACCAAACATTTGCTTTTCCATCTCCTTGTGAATTGCCTTCCCCCCCTTTGAAGTCGTAAACCACTCCCCACAGCATCCTCTTCTGTCTTTAGCTGCAGGTGGTGTTCAGGGTGAGGGTTTTAGCCATTTTGGTGAGTTACTCTGTTCTCCTGGATCTCTCCCATGTATACATGCTATTAAACTTTTGTTTGATTTTTTTTTTCTCCTGTTAATCTGTCTTATGTCAGTTTAGTTCTTAGACCAGTCAGAAGAACCTCGAAGGGTAGAGGAATATTTCTTCCTCCTGGGCAATAGATATGTCTCATCAGAATACAAATTGTTCCTTCCTAGTCTGGCTAGAACAAAACCAACACTGTGTTCCTGGATCCCAGGAGATAACGTAGCAGCAGCACAGGACATTTGCTTGTCTGTCCTGCTCTCTTCATATGGCTAAACAGGTGGGGGCCGTGCAAGCAGGACCTGAGCACTTTAGTCACATAGAAGCTGGCCCATTGGGCTTCCCCAGCTCACGAAGGGTGGCAGGATATTTAGAGACTGGTTTCCACAGGCAGAAATAAGTTACCAAGTCTTTTAATACTATAACTAAAAGCACTCTTTCATTTCAAACACAATGTTGGTGTCTAAATTTAAAAGGTGCATTATAATCAAGTTGCATTAGTTCATTTTATATCTGTAAACTAAAGACTTTAGTTATATCAGTGAATGATCTGGTGACTCCAAAAGCAAAGTCTTGTTACTATGTTGTATTTGTTCCAAGTATCATAGAACCTTACTATACAAATTTTGTTCAGAAAAGCAGCTGGACACCATCTGGGACCTTTTTAGAAATGCAGAATCTCGGGAATTCTCTGGTGGTCTAGTGGTTAGGACTCTGCACTTTCACTGTGGAGGGCCGGGGTTCGATCCCTGGTCTGGAACTAAGATCCCACAAGCCATGCGGCATGGTGAAAAAAAATAAATAAATAAAATAATAAAAAAAAATAGAAATGCAGGGTCTCAAGTCCCAGCTAGGAATCAGAATCTGCATTTTAACAAGATCACTAGGTGATTTGTATGTGAATTGAAGTCTGAGAAGAATTGATCTAGACCCTTGTGTGGATCACAGCCCAGAGACCTCTATCTACCACGGCAGTGTCAAAGCACGGTACAGTAGGGAAATAATATATACTTAAGTACTTGGTGATTAGTAACATCTTATTTTTTAAAGGGTCTTTAAAATGCCAGTTTTTTTCAACTTTGTCAATCCAGTGGTATCCATGCAAAGTAAACTGTATTTATATTTTATATCAAATACATCATAAGTTATAGAGACCTTATAGAAAATAAAAACATGTTTTCAATTTATTTGCAGATATAGACATAGAATTTGAGTTAAGCAAATGGACCTTAGAAGTGACACTATCCAGCCCATTCATTTTATTGATAGAGATATTAAAAAAACTTGCTTAAACTTGCTTTAAGGTCAGAGTCAACATTGCCAATGACCAGTCAGTACTCATACTTGTATAATATGTATCCTTTTCCCATGGTTGCATCATGAAATATTGGGAAACTACTCTTACATTCTTGATTGACCAAGGCCCTGGCCTGGCTATATGTAAAATGATTGATTGATGCCAGTTCAACCAATCCCAAGGTTTGGGGGATTATAAATTAATATAAACTTTCTGGAGGGTCATTTTTCCATATGGCATCAAAAGCCTTAAATTGGACATGTCTTGCTGAAGCAAGTTTATTATTTATGCTAAACTTTATACTAAAGAAAAACACAGGGTTTTTTCCCTCCCAAATGCTATAACCCTTAGGTTATAGAATAGGAAACCTCATATAAGGACTGCCACTTCAGAGTGCGTAAGTAATGTAACTGAGAATTATGATATGGTTTTACATAAATCAGAAGGAAAATTAAAGTGCAATAATGAACTGGGAAGAGGTTTAACTGATAAATGACAAAGGAAAAGTTTCAAGCATATGAAAAATATTAGTAATCAAATATCAACTAAAGGAAGAATGGCAAATTACTTTGTCAAATAACACACTGAAACTTAATTATTTAACTGGGCACGGTGCTGTGTAACAGGTGCTGCCCTGCATTGTTGGAAAAACCAATGATTAAAAATTTCTGGAGGATTGATTTTATTTTTTTCATCAAGCATCAAAATCCTTAAACAGCATGTCTTTTGCCTAATTAATTCTATTTATAGAAATTTATACTAAATACTCGTGGTTGTTTACAAAGAGATGAATTTAAGGGTAATTAGCAAAAGTTAGTGTTGAATAATCAACTTTAAGAGCAAAAATATGGACATTCATCAAGTAATCTATAATACATCTTTATAGATACAACTTAATGGAGCCGTTAAACTGGATGTTGTACAAAAATAATATATTGCAAATATTTATAGAAATTAACAAAAAAGGAAAAAATTTTGGAACAAAGTATGTTCCAGATGTTACATACAAAGAGTAAATATCAACATTAACAACATACATACTCTGGAAGTTAGATTATAAATGATTTTATTTCCTCTTTTAGGATTTTTGAGATTATCTTGATTTTCAGCAATCAAAAGTAATAATAAATTATATTATCTATATAATAACTATATATTATCTAAATAACTTTTTATATTAGATTCAGGTGTACAACATAGCAATTCAATATTTTTATAGGTTATACTTCATTTGAAGTTATTACAGAATAAGGGCTATATTTCCTTCTGCTGTACAATATATCCTTGTTGTTTATTTATTTTATACATTGCAGTTCATACCTCTAATCCCCTACCCCTCTCCCCTTCCCTCCCTGCTGGCAACCACTAGTTTGTTCTCTATATCTGAATCTGTTTCTGTTTTGTTACCAACACTCGTTAATTTTTTAGATTCCACATATAAGTGGTAACAGTACTTGTTTTTCTCTGTCTCGCTTATTTCACTAAGCATAATATCCTCCATGTGCATCAATGTTGTTGCAAATTGCAGAATTTCATTCTTTTTTATGGCTGAGTAATATTCCATTGTATAAGTATACTACATCTTTGTCCATTCATCTGTTGATAGACACTAAGGTTGCTTCCAGATCTTGACTAAGGTAAATAATGCTGCTATGAGCATTGAGATTCATGTGTCTTTTCTGATTAGTGTTTTCATTTTCTTTGCATATGTACCCAGGACTGGAATTGTGGGATCATAAGGTAGTACTATTTTTAGTTTTTTGAGAAATCTCCATACTGTTTTCTACAGTGGCTGCACCAATTTACATTCCCACCAATAGTGGACAAAGGTTCCCTTTTTTCCACATCCTCACCAATGTTTGTTACTTGTAGTCTTTTTGATGATAGCCATTCTGACAGATGTGAGGTGATAACTCATTGTGGTTTTGATTTGCATTTCTCTGATCATTAGTGATATTGAGCATCTTTTCATGTGCCTGTTGACCATCTGCATGTCTTCTTTGGAAAAATGTCTATTCAAGTCTTTTGCCCATTTTTTTTTAATTGGGTTTTTTTTTTTTGATAATGAGTTGTTCATATATCTTGGATATTAACTCCTTATCAGTCATATCATTAGCAAGTATTTTCTCCCATTCAGTAGGTTGTCTTTTCATTTTGCCAATGGTTTCTTTTGCTGTGTGAAAGCTTTTAAGTTTAATTAAGTCTCATATTTTTGCTTTTATTTCTTTTGCCTTAGGAGACAGATCCAAAAAATATTGCTCTAATTTATGTAAAAAAATGTTTTACCTATGTTATCTTCTAGGAGTTTAATGGTTTCAGATCTTACATTTAGATCTTTAATCCATTTTGAGTTCAGTGGATATTTATGTAACTATTTGTTTATTAAATGATATATTTTCAGACAGATTACAATAGGAAAAGGACTCGACAAACATATTTGAAAGCTTATATTTGCATGCATGAAAGAAATAGTAAAGAAGGAAGCAGTTGGAATTAAGGAAAAATACCAGGTTTTTTTTTTTGTCATAAAAATAAGGCTTGATACTTGAGATCTGCTACTCCCTCAAAGTCTTAACATCTTTGAGTTTCAGTATTTTCCCTCCCTTTTAAAGTCTGAAATACTTTGCAAGGTTCTCAAAGCAGATTATATAATATAATTTGGTTTATATTTATAAAATAAAGTACCCTTGTAGTTAAGTGAACAAAAAATTTTAAGCTATTTGACAGAAAAACTTGAGTTGCATTTAGTTTAATATAAAGTCATAAATTGTTTAATATGAAAGAAAAATGATACTCCCCTTGAGATATTCCAAGTTTATTCTGCATTGCCACATTCCTGCCTATAAAATTCCAAATAAATCTGTGTTAATATTGCTTTGGTCTCAAAAAGAGACATGATGGCAATTTTGTGAATGTTTGTGGCTGTATCAAGAACTACCACAGTTCTTCATCTATTTGTTTTTCATCTATTTGTTCTTCATCTACAGTAGTGAAACTCTTGAGTTTTAGCTAGGTATGTAGTACACCAGTTACATTTTGCATCTTCCATTGCAGGTAAGTGTGGCTCTGTGACTAAGCTCTGGACAACTGAATGTATTTTAGACTGGTATAAAAAAAAATTCTGGAGAGTTTCCTTAAAGGGAGAATGCTACTTTAGAGGAGGAATCCTTCATTTTTTTCTTTGTAGTTAGCTGGAAGGCAGCCATCACACATAAGGCTGGTAGCACATCACAATAGCCTTCTGTACCTGCTATATAATCTTTGGAATAACTGTCTAGACTATTATTTAAAAGAAAAATAAACTTCTGTCTTGTTTTACCCACGGTTATCTAGATTCTTCACCATCCACAGCCATGCCTAAGTTTACCTGACAGAGTGATCTTTTGGATTACCTGCACCTTTTTTGTTTTGTTGAAAGGACAAAGGAAGTAGCATCTGACTACTCTTCCTAGAAACTCTGTTCAATCTCTGGCAATTTATATGTCCTATTCCACAGTAGCCTGAGCTTGATCTTCTATTAGAAGTTACTGCTGTTATTTTTACCACTTCGTAACTGAAGCTCCTCTAGAAACAGGATTAGACAGATCCTGTCTGAACAGAGTAACAGAGCAAACAGCGTTTTGTAACTTGCTGATAGAGTCTTTCTTTCAGCTTACAAAATAAGTCTCAGGAGTAGTGGGTAAAAACAGCTATAGTTCAAGAGAGTGCTTTTTACAAGCCTTTATAAACATCCAGCATTATTAATTTATGCAGTACCCACCTTGATATTATTTGATAGGGGTGGGAAAAAAAAGGATAGCTAAAACTCCTGAGTAAGCGAAATCGTACTCAACTGAGTTTTGTAATATATGGAGATGTTAAGCTATCATGATTTAACACTTAAACAAATTACCTGCTTAGAAAATGTACTTCAGTCTATTAAATACTGGTCTCAAAAACTAATTGAGACTACAATTGCTGTGAAAATATGAAGATATTTTTATGCTGTTTGAACTATACATATTTAATGATGATTAATTTCATATTCTTATGTGCATGATTTTCCTTCAGTCAATTATTATCTGTGATACTAGTCTGAAAAAACAGGTCAACGTGAAAGAGAAATACTTTGCATCATGATAATGAAATAATGAAGGTAGTGTCTGTTACGTTAAGGTTGAAATCTGAGTTAAATATATTCATTTAAATGAGGAAGCATTTATCATAGTGTGCTCAATACCTGAAAACAGAGATTGTCTGTTTTTCCACTTTTAATCATCTACACCTTTATTCTACACTACAATCCTTCAGAACATAAAACTAAGATTAGTGTATTATTTCAGTTATTTGTTTTGAAAATGAACTTCCTAAAGGGAGGAGAAAGACATAAAAACGATAACATAATAAATATTTTTGGAAAGCATTTTTAGCTCTGAGTCATAGTTGCACACTTGTAGGTATAAACATGACACCTATTAATCTTTCTTTGCAATAATATAAGAATGAAGAATAAATACTAATGTTATTGGACATTGGTTAGCAAACACGTATGGTTAGTTGATTAGCTGCTAAATAAGAACTTCTTATTTGTTTTACTGTATTCCTTACAACAAGCACAAATTAACAAGTAATTCATACCCTATATTCTTTTGTCCCCAAGGAGACTTTTGAATGTTGCTTTTAGATAACAGTCACAGAGACTCACAGCTGTTATACATTCTGGATCCCCAGGGACATGCTTGTTAGCACATCAGGAGTATTGTTTGCTTTATATACATTTGATAAAATTCTCCTGTATTTTCCACCAGCCCCCCTCTTGTGAAAAAGATGGGGAGGAGGTGTGTGTGTGTGTGTATATATATATATATGTATATATATATACATATATATATATATGTGTATATATATATGTATATATACATGATTTTTTTAAGCAAAGTGAGCTTTTGTCTAGCTATTCTGCCAAAGAAGATTTGAGAAGGAGCTATAAACTTTGACCCTCGCCTATGTATTTAGCTGGAATCCTTCAAATGAACCAAGGAGTCGAGCACTGCACCCTCCAGCCCTATTGGCTGCAACAATTTTGGATGAAAACGTGAAAACGATAGCCAGCATGCTCTAATAGAATTAAGTCTAGTCAATGCGGAGATTCTCTACAAAAATCACAACTTTATTTGGAAGACAAGATGTTCAATTACAAGAGATGGCACATAAGAAAACTATTATGGCATTTACTGATTCTCTGTTCAACTGAGAACTAATGAGGTTTTATAATGTTTTTAAAATTTACAATATTTATTACAGAGTATTTCATGTTTCTTATAGTAAAATTAGCATGTAGCATAAAGGGGACAAAAAGGAAAAATTCATACAAAATACAACCATTCAGCTCATCACTGTAATCTATTTGGAAAAATTTTTAGAAAATACATATACATGTACAGTTGAATGATTATGGGATCTCATGTTCTGACACATACCACAAACATTCTTATGTTACCATCTTTTTTTTTTTTAATTTTTAGGCTGCGCCGTGCGGCATGTGGGATCTTATTTCCCCGACCAGGGATCGAACCTGGACCACCAGGGAAGTCCCACATTCTTATATTACTAAATACGTATCTAAAGAATCTTTTTAACAGCTGCCAATGATGATGCTGGCTGAGCCACTCTGGGCAAGAAATAAAATCCCATACCCAGGACAGGTGTTCATACCTAAATGAATATAACACCCGTTTTTTCTGGAGTCTCCACAAGGAGTACTGTCATACAAGGGGTTTGGTGCTGGTATCTCTTGCTGGCATTCAGAGGCAATCATAGCTAGATTAGCCTTGGTAAGTAGGGAGACCATGTTGCTGAGCCCATGCTACCCTCCATCTCTGCCACCATGATCATCCACTTGTGTGCCCATCATGGACAGTTATGGGGTGGCCAATGTTGAACATTGGCTAATGTCATTTGGGCACGTTATTTTGTCATTTGGTTGTTTAGTGCCTCCTTCAATGGAGGATGCTTTCTGGAGGGTGTTAACACGTAATCAAAAGACACTCTCATTCAGTTCTCACGCTCCTGTCTATCCACGTGCCTTTATGCCAGTCCTTCTTGTCTCTAATCTCCCAATCATTCTCCTTCCACAACCCTGATCAGCTGACCAGGCCATTTGCCACTGCCCGTGAATACAGACAGATTCTAACTTGTGGTTATTTCTTATTTTACCTAAAGTGAATGACTAGGTGAATTGCTCTCAGTTCTACCCACTGGGAAGATTTTCTCTCCTCAGTCTTTTAAGATCATTCCTGAGAGTGCCTGTAATATAGCCATTATCCCTGTTCAGAACTGTCTCATATTCTGAGCTGACATCAGCAGAGCAAGCCCAGGTTTTTCTTCTTTCAGCTCATCATTCAAGGCCTCTTATACAGAGTAGATGTGAGCTGCAAAAAGACCCATGTGGCAGTGGTGGGGAGTGACATATTAATCTGAGCGTATTTTCTGGGGATAAATAAGAAGAGTAGGCTCAACTCAAGCTGAGTTGACCTCTAAAGGTGCTTACAGCTGGAGACGGCCTGCTAACCACAGTCCTTGCTACTGAGCAGCGAATCCTTTCATAAATCTAAGCTAATGTCATTTGTATTCTTTCAGATTAAGTTCAGAGTCAGTTTTCCAGGTTCCAAATTCTAATGTAATTTAATTACAATCGGAATTTAGGTATTGATTGGAGATAATTTTTTTTTAAACAATGTTGAATCTTTCTAAAAAAGATCATGATGTGTCTCCGTTTTACCAAACCTCCTTTTGTCTTTCAGTAGTTGTAAATTTTTATTCATATTCCTGTATACATTTCTCATTTGATTTATTCCTCTTTTATTTTTTTGTCCTCTCAGAAAATGTTTTTTATTGGTTATTGATTTTAAAACAAAGGGTTATTTGCAAGTAAAAACATATTTAAATATTGAATAATTATTACATGAATAGAGTAAACCCTACCTGATCATAGTGCTTTTTGCTTACACATAAGACATATATTTTTTCTTTTATAAAAAATATGAACTTCTACACCAGTTTTATGTACAGGTTGCTACATCTTTCTTCTAATACTGTATATCTGCGTTTTCTGTTTTGTGGGTTTAGTTTTGCTAGAGACTGTTATCAGTGGTTCTTGAGCTTTTCTCATGCCTGTTCCTAACACACTCAGTGAATTCAACTTCCTGGGTTTCTGCAAGAAGGATAAAGTTTTCCTTTAGACTCATGTTTTATCAACAAATCCATGTACATTTTGCAACATTCTATGATATATACCCATTTGTTTTGATAATGAAAATAAGTACATTTGTTGTTTTCTTTTGCCTTGTTTCCTCTGAATAGTCAAGGAATATTGGATAGTTGTTCATGTCCTAAAGGCTTTTGTCATCCTAGAAAACTAATAGTCATTCTTGTTAAGAACACTCAGTCTAATCCAGAAGTCGGCCAACTAAGGCATACAGGCCAAATCCTGCCTGTTGCTTGTTTCTGTAAATAATTTATTGGAACATGGCCACACCCATTCATTTACATATTTCCTCTGTGTTCATGCTACAATGACAGCTTTGAGTAGCTATGTAGTATGGCCTGCAGAGCTTAAAATATTTACTGTATGGCCCTTTACAGAAAAAGTTTGCCAATTGTGGATCTATTAATTTATTAAAAAAAAGGTTCCTGTATTTTTCAAAAATGTAATGTCTCTCTGTTTTCTAATGAATTCATATCTAATTATATTTTTATATTATCTCTTTTAATTTTCTTGGTTTTATTTGATCATTGCTTTTCTAACTTCTTGGAGTTAATTTTTTTTCACTTTTTATTGTGATTTATGCATAACTGTAAAATTTCTATTTTCTTCTTCCAAAATATTTTTGGAAAAGTGTTTTCCCTCAAATATTTTGATATTTTAAATTTAAAAGTTTGTTTTGATTAAAATCCATGTTTGGAAATGGGTTTTACTTATGGCCTATGATGTCATTTTTGGAATATTCTAAGAATATTTAACAAGATTTTGAAGTCCCTGGAAGGGAAAAATTTACAAGTACATCTATTCAATTACTCTACTTGTCTACTTTAGTTGCCAAAGCCTGTAAGATACATGTTAAGCATTTCTCAAGCTACATCTAGACCTTGTGAAATGGCCTAAAGCTTTGTCCAACTGAGTAAGAAAACTTTATTAGGTTAGGAATGTGGAAAGAAAATGACAAAAAGGAGTTTTGTAGATAAAACAGGACAAGTCCATGTGTTGCCAAATCCATATTAAGACAAATGCACCACGATGGCATGCCTGTGGACACTTGCCTGTTCTTCAGAGTTTTAGGATCAGAAACCTGCCATTCACAGCGCCATTAGGGCCCCAGGCTGCCAAGGTAATATAGTTCTCTTTCTGATTACAATATCCTTACATTAGTAGAAAACTTAGATCCTGGTAATGAATCTTTGAACCTATCTTCTATTCTTAAAAACATTTGCTTTGACCTTCTGATTCTTCCCTTATTGATTTAAATACATGGCAATGAGTTCAGAACCGGCAGTTAATTTAAATCTATGACATGAAATAAAGACTAGACTGGGGAACCATTTCTTAGCTATTTCTTCTTATAGCAAAATAAAAAGGTTATTTGCCTCCTGAACATAAATTGTTATATTCATCGAGTCTAGTTTTTGTAACATAAAGAGTTTTATGAGTACTTGGATAATCAGCTGACGGTAATAATTTACCTTTTATAAACAGTGGAAAACTAAGATTTCATATTGGTAGGCCGAAAAAAATGGTAACTTTTTGAAACAATAAAATAGAATTTACATATTAGTAGTTATAAAATAAATATGTAATATCCAAGAACCGCACTACTTTGACTTCATGAATCTATCTTTTAGAATGAGATATAATGAGTATTAGGTAGAACTGATGTCACAAAGATGAACATTTATAGAAATGAATTAATGAATTAAGAGTTGCTTTTAGTTAAGGAAAACTCTAATCACAGATGCTGGAAATAATTTACTACTGGGCATTTTAAGAATGAAATTTTTTTTTTTTTCATATTTTAATAGAGTTTGCAAGGATTGCTTCCATTTCAGTAAGGTTTCAAATACCCTTTCTTCAGGGGGATAAAGTGTTTAATCACCATTTACTTTTATTTGAAATCAGTGCATAGTAATGCTGTATAATACGGAAAGGCAATTAAGAGGGAAAATATGCCAAAAATCGGTACAAACTGGCACTATTGCCAGTAGAAGACAGATGCAATGCAAAATATTTTTATTATCTTTAAAAAATGGAAAGTAGGATTAAAATTAAGAATCAGTCTATGGAAAACTGCCACAAATCCACATTTGAAAAAATAGTTTGTAAGGGTGTCTAGCATCTCTTTAACATCTTGCAGTGATACATCAGCTCCTCCTAGAAAATATCAGTGGTAAGTCACAGGGCCTTTCCATGTCTTTTAATTTAACTTTTAAAATGCTCTTTTTACAAAAGGAAAAAACATGGCATATTTTTCAAATTAGTGCTTCACAATTTATCCTATTTAGGTACAGCAGCCTTTTCAAGATATGTTTTAACATTTAACTTAAAAACATGATTGGCCAAAACTGGTCCTTTTACTTTCTCTTTGTGTACAGCAGCACAGTTGACTCTTGAACAATGTGACTCTGCAACCCCACCCCCACCCCCCAGCCTCCGGGCAGTTGAAAACTTTTTACTCCCCCAAAACCTAACTACAAATAGCCTTCTGTTGACTGGAGGCTTTACTAATAACATAAACAGGTTACATGTATTGCATACTGTATTCTTACAATAAGGTAGAGAAAAGAAAATGTTATTAAGAAAATCATAAGGAAGAGAAAATACATTGACAGTATTGTACTCTACTTATCAATCCTGTAAGTTTACGTCCTGTTTATAAGATGTATCGTCAGTACCTACATCCATGTTGTCTTATGTGATACAAAATACTCTAGATATTATGTGTATAATTAACACTAGACATCAAAAATGAAAAGATAATATGAAAAATTCATATTTACAGGTATAACTATTCATGTATTGATAATGAAGACGTGGCAGTATGATTGCTTTCTGGTAGCCTAGTGTAATTGATACAATTACTTCATGGCAGCCTAGCCTATACAGTAATGAATGAATCATTATAAAATTTTTATGGCATACAGTATTACAGTCATATTCATAATACAGTATTGGAAACATCGTTGCATTTTGTCAAAAACCACTTACCTGTGATGATAGGCTGATATGCAGTTTCTCCATTCATAACAGAAGAGGCATACTGTACAGTAATACAATTCTTTGAAAGCAAATTATAAAACAGTAAGAAGATGAACGCGTTATTAATTTATATTAAATATCACTCACCTTCTGCCTAGGTAATGGTAGGCTATCCACATCAATACAAGTCTTGCATACAATGTTCTACATGATGAATACTTAGGTGATGACGATGACGCAAAGACATCTCATACAGTTCTTGCCACACAGTTATTAAATTTTCACACGAAGACACTCATATACACATACTCAACAGATAAATTTATTAACTGTATGGCGTGATGATTATTTACTACTCATTGAGTGGAAGTGGATCATCATAAAGGTCTTCATCCTCGTCATCTTCATGTCGAGTAGGCTGAGGAGGAGGAAGAAGAAGGAGGGGTTGACCTTGCCGTCTCAGGGGCGGCAGAGACGGAAGAGGTGGAGGAGGTGGAAGGGGAGGCAGGAGAAGCAGGCACACTCGGTGTAACTTCACGGAAATACATTGTAATTTCTGTCCGACATTTTTGTGTTTTCATTTCTCTAAAGAGGTTTCTATACAGTACCAATAGTTTTTCTACCATTTGCTTTAGTTTTAGTGCCTGTACCATAGAAAGGTCCACGTCATAAAAGACGTCAGAAGCAGTCTTGAATAATCAGAACCCTCCTGCCAGACTGTTTAATGTCAATTGTTTTCGGGCACTGCTTCTTCTAGTTCTCTTCCTCACTGTCTGGCTGTGGATTGGAACCACTTATCTCCAGCCCAAGTTGTATTCTGTTAATTCCTCTGCTGTAGTGTCTATTAGCTCTTGGATTTCTCCAAGATCATCTCTTGGAACCCTTCACCCCCCCCCCCCCCCACCTTTTTTGCCATATCCAAAGTCTCTTTCATGATTTCCTTAATTGGCTCTGTCACAAATCCTGTGAAGTCATGCACAACATCTGGATACAGTTTTCTTCAGGAATCTGTTGTTTTGAGCGTGATGGCTTTCACAGCTTTTTCTATAACAACAATGGCATCTTCAGTGGTATAATCCTTCCAGACTTTTGTGTTGTTTTAGCGGCGTTCTCTTCTATTGTGTTGACAATCTTTTCCATAGAGCACCATGTGCAGTGAGCTTTAAAGGTCCTTATGACCCCCTGATCTACAAGCTGAATTAGAGATGTTGTGTTTGGGGACAAGTAGACCACTTTGACACCTTTAATATTGAACTCGTGGGGCTTTGGGTAGCCAAGGGCATCGTCCAATATCAACAGAACTTCAAAAGGCAGTCCCTTACTGGCAAGGTACTTCCTGACTTAAGGGACAAAACATTGATGGGACCAATCCAAAAAAAGGGTTTTTGTTGTCCAGGTCTTCTCGTTGTACAACCAAAAGACTGGCAGCTGGTGTTTATCTTTTGCCCCCAAGCCTCGGGGGTTAGCAGCTCTATAGATGAGGGCAGTCCTGATCATAAACCCAAGTGCATTTGCACAAAACAATGGTTAGTCCATCCCTTCCTGCCTTAAATCCAGGCACTAGGTTCTCTTCCTTACTAATAAATATCCTTTGTGGCTCCCCCCCCCCCCCCCCCCCCCAGAACAGGGCACTTTCATCTGCATTAAAAACCTGTTCAGGTAGATCTTTCTCCTCAATGATTTTCTTAATAGCATCTGGGAACTCTTGGTCGGCAGAAGCTGCTTCTCCTGTTACCTTGACATTTTTAAAGCCAAACTTCTTTCTCAGATTATCAGACCATCCTTTGCTGGCATTAAATCCTCCACCTTTAGATCCTTCACCATCCTTTTGCTGTAGGTTGTCATATACAGTAATGACTTTGTTTTTCTCCAATCATATTAGAGTCTATGGGTAGGCCTTGCTTATAGCAATGCTGCACACATAAAAGCTGCATTTTCAATATGAGATAAAAAGATATTTCTTGTAAAAAGTGCAAGGTACAGCTGCAGCTCCAGCTTCATGAATTTTTCCTTCCTTCCTTCCTTCCTTCCTTCCTTCCTTCCTTCCTTCCTTCCCTCCCTCCCTCCCTCCCTCCCTCCCTCCCACAGTGGTCCTTATGCTGGATTCATTCATCTTGAAATGGTGGCAACTGCAGCTACAAACTTCAATCTACGGTACAAATCAAGCGATTCAAATTTATCTTGTAATGTCATGACTTTCCTCTGCTTCTTGGGAGCACTTCCTGCAGCACTAGGGGCACTTTGTATGGGTCCCATGGTGTTACTCAGCGTTTATGGTATCGTACTAAACACGATGAGAAATACCCAAGAACCACAGGGGATCACTGTTTACTGAAATACACAGTTTAGGAGGGATAAACACACATCATCCCAGGACATAATGAGTGTCACATGTCGTTTTAAGCAGATACTCTGGATCCTTGAACTCAGTTTAATAGCAACAGGAGACAGATAGGGAGTTATTACAGTAGAACAATATGCACTACGCAGTTATGACGTAATACTGCATCTTTACGTTTGTTCACATTTCTCTCGACTGCGAATGGTGCTATGCATGTTCTGTAAGTGTGTGTGTACATAAGTTTTGATGAATTTTAACCTTTAATGATTTGCGTATATTTTATGGTAGTAAATGATAAAATAGACTAGTATCTACACATATTGTATGCATTCTTGACTTACCTAACTTGAGATATTTCTAGGCTACACGGTTTGTCTGTGAATTTTTTCAAATTGTCACCTATCTCCAAAACGTTTTCCAATATTTATTGGATTAAAAAAACCCCATTTATAAGTGGACCCACACAGTTCAAACTTGTGTTGCTCCAGAGTCAGCAGTATTTTCAACAAATCACAGATTTTACCAATGATCTGGGTTTGTAAATGTGTATATTAGTTTCCTCAAAAAAAACGATTAAACTTCAGTTGTCTAAAATATCCCATCAGGAAAAATCAAAGTGATCTAAGTGACAGCAAATCCCTAATCATCTCAAACACCAAAAATAATTTTTGTCTTAATGATTATTTTGTCTTTTTGTAACCAGATATTTGCAATATGGCATAATAAACTCTTGATTTCTGTGTTGCAAATTAACAGAAGGTTTCACCACAGATAAGGAGTTAAATCTGTATTATGAACACCAAACAGGCTTCCCCAAACTTTAAGATGTTGAATAGTATTTTGTTCTGGTTTGTCTCAAGAGAATGGGACAACAATAAATGGGCAAATAATCTAGCCAAAAATAAAATAAATAAAAAAAAAGAGGAGGAGACAATTATATTGGAAGGATTCAAGAGCCCTCAGTTATTTTTTCTTAAATTGCAAAACCTGTATCTCCTACTTTTAAGGGATCATTGAAACTTTTGTTAGCATTTTAGTAAATTGAAAGAAAAACAATACTCAACTCAGATTGCTTGTATTGCTAAAGAGGAAAGAATCACATAACTTATTTACTTACTTTCAGACATAAATTCTTTTAAATCCATGTGTCTGAAGGAAATTTTTTGTCTGAATGAGATACTCCAGAATGATCTCTGTGTAGAAGATTTCTCTAAGGCCATGTGGATTTTATACATAATACATTGTAAAGTTGCTTTTTTGGGGGAAATGGTGATTTTAACATTCTGTTTCACACACATGAGCAGTTCTATGAATGGACTTATCTGATGGACAGTGTTACTAATTCTTGTTTGTTTGTGAATGGGCCACATTACGTAAATCATTTTTGAGATTTTTCACATTCAGGTCCTGAGCATGTGATTGAAATCTTGTCAGGGCCAAGAGATTTATCAGTACCTAAAATAAAATTTTAAAAAATTTAAGTAGATAACAGTCAAGGCAATTTACCAAGGGTTCACTTCTGAAGTCTGGCATTTACTGTGCAGTAATTATAGAATATAATTTTAAAAATACATTGAGTGTCCCCAGATACATAGTACTTAAGCACTATGTATGATATTTCCATTTTTCTTTTTACATTGTTGGATCTTATTCCGGTCAGCGAATAGGAAGGAGAAAAGGGAAGAAAAATCTGTTTAAATTCTAGAACAAAGTACAAATCCTTACCAATACAATGCTGGGGGTTCTTGCTATAATTTTTCTGAATTGAAAAGCCTTATGTGTTTGGGAGCGTGTGTGTATGCATGCATGTATATTTAGAGGCTTGGGATGGGGGCAAGAGAGGGTGAAAGAGAAATCAGATAGATTTCAAGAACTATGAATATTGGAAGTTACACTGAATGTGAACAGACATCAACAAGATGGCCACATGTGGAGGAAAAATGAAAAACCAAGGGAACACATCAAAGTGAATCACTGAGAAGCAGGAAGGGAATATTTAGAATGTTATTATGTATATGTACTTTCACTCTTTGTGTCTTTGTTAATGTTGCAATTAGGGATAATATTGACTTAAAATCAATTGTCTACATTTAGAATTACTCACAGAATCATATCTAAGATTAATTTTTAGTTCAGAAAGAGCTTTCCAGGGGTAGTTTCCTATTGCTGCTGTAACAAATTACTGCAAGTAATTTGGAAGAAAATAACACTATTTTCTTCCAGTTCTGTGGGTCAAAAGTCCAAGAGGGGCTCTCACTGGGCTAAAAATGCGGTGTCAGTAGGCCCATATTCCTTCTGGAGGATCTAGGGGAGAATGTTTCTTTATCTTTTCTAGTTCCTAGAGGCCGCTTAGATTCATTGGTTCATGGCTCCTTCACCACTTTCAAAGCCACCTTTGTAGCAGTTATTCTCCTTTCCTGACCTCTCCTCCCATCATCACATCTTTCTGTGGCTCGGACTCTTCTTTTTTTTTTTAATGGATTTATTTTTGGCTGCGTTGGGTCTTCGTTGCTGTGCGCGGGCTTTCTCTAGTTGCAGCAAACGGGGGCTACTCTTCGTTGTAGTGTGAGGGCTTCTCATTGCGGTGGCTTCTCTTGTTGTGGAGCACAGGCTCTAAGTGTGCAGGCTTCAGTAGTTGTGGCACACGGACTTCAGTAGCTGTGGCTTGCGGCCTCTAAGCACAGGCTCAGTAGTTGTGGCGCACGGGCTTAGTTGCTCCGCGGCATGTGGGATCTTCCCGGACCAGGGCTCGAACCCATGTCCCCTGCATTGGCAGGTGGATTCTTAACCACTGCGCCACCAGGGAATCCCTCCAGACCCTTCTTTATCTGTCTTAAAGGGACCCTTATGATTATACTGGGCCCACCTAGATAATCCAGGATAATCTCCTCGTCTCAAGATCCTTAATCACATTTGCAGAGTCTCTTTTGCCTATAAGTTAACGTAGACACAGAGTCCAGCAACTAGGATGTGGGCATCTTTTTTTGTTCTTTTTGGCATGTGGCGGGGGTGGGGCGGCGGCTGTGGGGGCATCATATATCCCACAATATCTTATACCCCTTTTATTCTCTCATTGTACCCAAATATCATCCCTCGTAGCCATCATCACTTTCTGTCTTTTGCATTAGACTCTATGAGGGTTGAGGACTTTTGGGGTTAGTTCACCCTTTTATTACCCCAGTGTGTGGTGCAGTGGCTGCCATACAGCAAGCACTCTGAAATCCATCTTGAATGGACAGCCAAAATATATCCAAATCGCAGATGTCTTGATTCCCAGCCAGAGGCTCTATCTAAAACATCATAATGCTGCTTTTTTGATTAGTATTATTATTGTATTACAAATATTATTCTGAAAGTAATTCCCATAGATTTTTTTTTTAATAAAGTTATCTATTTTATTACTTATTTTTGGCCGCATTGGGTCTTCGTTGTGGTGCGCGGGCTTCTCATTGCGGTGGCTTCTCTTCTTGCGGAGCACGGGCTCTAGGCGCGTGGGCTTCAGTAGTTGTGGCTCGCGGGGTCTAGAGCGCAGGCTCAGTAATTGTGGCGCACGGGCCTAGTTGCTCCGCGGCATGGGGGATCTTCCCGTACCAGGGCTCGAACCCGTATCACCTGCATTGGCAGGCGGATTCTTAACCACTGTGCCACCAGGTAAGCCCTCCCATAGATTTTTAATTATTTTTGGCTGCGTTGGGTCTTTGTTGCCGTGCGCGGGCTTTTCTCTAGTTGCGGCGAGCGGAGGCCTCTCTTCATTGCGGTGCGCGGGCTTTTCATTGCAGTCGCTTCTCTTGTTGTGGAGCAGAGGCTCTCGGTAGTTGCTGCACGTGGGCTCAGTAGTTGTGGCGCATGGGCTTAGTTGCTCCGCGGCATGTGGGATCTTCGCGGACCAGGGCTCGAACCCGTGACTCCTGCATTGGCAGGCGGATTCTTAACCCCTGCACCACCAGGGAAACCCAGTTCCTATAGATTGATTCTATATGTAAACTAAATAAAATGCCTCCTCAGCTTTAGCACAACTAAGAAGGTGCTGCATGCTCACGTGTAATCTGCATCAAGTATTCTTAGGTTCAGATTGTAGTTAAACTGGATCATGACCCATGCTAGAGAATTTAGTCAGTTAGTCCTATTTTTACTTCTCATAGTTTACCAAGGTAAGAGAAAACATGCCGTGTTAAAGAAATTGCAGTTTTGTTTTGGAAAACATTTTGAAAACTATTGAAAAAAGTGAATTGAGAAGAGTCACTTTTTTATACATATTTAATTAGTTTAGATACTATTAAAGTATGCAAAATAATATAATTGGAGCTATTTCAAGTTTTAGGAAAATACGCTCCTGCTATATATCTGTAGTAAAACAATTTTTATCTGAAAGGTTAGTCTAAGAAGATTGAAATTCCTTTAACTCAGGAGAGAAAAAATGACATGCTGCATCCACAGGTTGCCATGGTTTCAGTTTAGCAAAAAAAACAAAAAAAGAAAAAAAAAAAGAAATTGGAAGGTCACCAAAAGTTCTGAGCATATTCTTTTTTACAGAAAGAAGTCATATCAATGCAGTGTAAAATCCTAACAAGATTTGGAACAATACAGGCACTTTGAAAATTACAAAGCCATTAGTCAATACATATTAAGCTGACATTACCCTCTAGTGTCACAGCCTTTTAGCTGCTGATGGGGATCCAGTTAAGAAATAAGATTATGACTCGTTTCTTGAGGTTTTCACACGCTATTTTTTCAGAAAATAAAGTAAATTAGACAATAAATCATTGTTCATATTACTTCTCAACTACTACCAATTTAAGAGGTTGATATTCAAGCTGAAAAATGTTTCCCTTTCCCTGTATCAAAATCCTGTACAGTCACTTGCAGGCAAATGATGCAAAAGACTCCTTGATTGCAAGGAAGAACACCCCATTTGAGCTAGATTAAAGAACAAAAGAAATTTTTATTTTTAAATTTTTGAATTTTATTTTATTTACTTTTTTTTACAGTAGGTTCTTATTAGTCATCAATTTTATACACACCAGTGTATACATGTCAATCCCAGTCGCCCAATTCATCACACCACCATCCCCACCCCTCCACGGCTTTCCCGCCTTGGTGTCCATACATTTGTTCTCAACATCTGTGTCTCAACTTCTGCCCTGCAAACCGGTTCATCTGTACCATTTTTCTAGGTTCCACATACATGTGTTAATATACGATATTTGTTTCTCTCTTTCTAACTTACTTCACTCTGTATGACAGTCTCTAGATCCATCCACGTCTCAACAAATGACCCAGTTTTGTTCCTTTTTATGGCTGAGTAATATTCCATTGTATATAGGTACCACATCTTCTTTATCCATTCGTCTGTCGATGGGCATTTAGGTTTCTTCCATGACTTGGCTATTGTAAATAGTGCTGCAATGAACATTGGAGTCCATGTGTCTTTTTGAATTATGGTTTTCTCTGGGTATATGCCCAGTAGTGGGATTGCTGGATCATATGGTAATTCTATTTTTAGTTTTTTAAGGAACCTCCATACTGTTCTCCATAGTGGCTGTATCAATTTACATTCCCACCAACAGTGCAAGAGGGTTCCCTTTTCTCCACACCCTCTCCAGCATTTATTGTTTGTAGACTTTCAAAAGATGCCCATTCTAACTGGAGTGAGGTGATACCTCATTGTAGTTTTGATTTGCATTTCTCTAATAATTAGTGATGTTGAGCAGCTTTTCATGTGCTTCTTGGCCATCTGTATGTCTTCTTTGGAAAAATGTCTATTTAGGTCTTCCCATTTTTGGATTGGGATGTTTGTTTCGTTAATATTGAGCTGCATGAGCTGTTTATATATTTTGGAGATTAATCCTTTGTCTGCTGATTCATTTGCAAATATTTTCTCGCATTCTGAGGGTTGTCTTTTCGTCTTGTTTATGGTTTCCTTTGCTGTGCAAAAGCTTTGAAGTTTCATTAGGTCCCATTTGTTTATTTTTGTTTTTATTTCCATTACTCTAGGAGGTGGATCAAAAAAGATCTTGCTGTGATTTATGTCAAAGCGTGTTCTTCCTATGTTTTCCTCTAAGAGTTTTATAGTGTCCTGTATTACATTTAGGTCTTTAATCCATTTTGAGTTTATTTTTGTGTTTGGTGTTAGGGAGAGTTCTAATTTCATTCTTTTACATGTAGCTGTCCAGTTTTCCCAGCACCACTTATTGAAGAGACTGTCTTTTCTCCATTGTATATCTTTGCCTCCTTTGTCATAGATTAGTTGACCATAGGTGTGTGGGTTTATCTCTGGGCTTTCTATCTTGTTCCATTTATCTATATTTCTGTTTTTGTGCCAGTACCATATTGTCTTGATTACTGTAGCTTTGTAGTATAGTCTGAAGTCAGGGAGTCTGATTCCTCCAGCTCCGTTTTTTTCCCTCAAGACTGCTTTGGCTCTTCGGGGTCTTTTGTGTCTCCATACAAATTTTAAGATTTTTTGTTCTAGTTCTGGAAAAAATGCCCTTAGTAATTTGATAGGGATTGCATTGAATCTGTAGGTTGCTTTGGGTAGTATAGTCATTTTCATAATTATGATCCTTCCAATCCAAGAACATGGTATATCTCTCCATCTGCTGGTATCATCTTTAATTTCTTTCATCAGTGTCTTATAGTTTTCTGCATACAGGTCTTTTGTCTCCCTAGGTGGGTTTATTCCTAGGTATTTTATTCTTTTCATTGCAGTGGTAAATGGGAGTGTTTCCTTAATTTCTCTTTCAGATTTTTCATCATTAGCGTATAGGAATGCAAGAGATTTCTGTGCGTTAATTTTGTATCCTGCAACGTTACCAAATTCATTGATTAGCTCTAGTAGTTTTCTGGTGGCATTTTTAGGATTCTCTATGTATAGTATCATGTCATCTGCAAACAGTGACAGTTTTACTTCTTCTTTTCCAAGTTGTATTCCTTTTATTTCTTTTTCTTCTCTGATTGCCATGCCTAGGACTTCCAAAACTGTGTTTAATAATAGTGGTGAGAGTGGACATCCTTGTCTTGTTCCTGATCTTACAGGAAATGCTTTCAGTATTTCACCATTGAGAATGATGTTTGCTGTGGGCTTGTCGTATATGGCCTTTATTATGTTGAGGTAGGTTTCCTCTCTGCCCACTTTCTGGAGAGTTTTTATCATAAATGGGTGTTGAATTTTGTCAAAAGCCTTTTCTGCATCTGTTGAGATGATCATATGGTTTTTATTCTTCAATTTGTTAATATGGTGTATCACATTGATTGATTTGCGTATATTGAAGAATCCTTGCATCCCTGGGATAAATCCCACTTGATCGTGGTATATGATCCTTTTAATGTGTTGTTGGATTCTGTTTGCTAGTATTTTGTTGAGGATTTTTGCATCTATATTCATCAGTGATATTGGTCTGTAATATTCTTTTTTTGTAGTATCTTTGTCTGGTTTTGGTATCAGGGTGATGGTGGCCTCTTAGAATGAGTTTGGTTGTGTTCCTTCCTCTGCAATTTTTTGGAAGAGTTTGAGAAGGATGGGTGTTAGCTGTTCTCTAAATGTTTGATAGAATTCACCTGTGAAGCCATCTGATCTTGGACTTCTGTTTGTTGGAAGATTTTTAATCACAGTTTCAATGTCAGTGCTTGTGACTGGTCTGTTCATATTTTCTGTTTCTTCCTGGTTCAGTCTTGGAAGGTTATACCTTTCTAAGAATTTGTGCATTTCTTCCAGGTTGTCCATTTTATTGGCATAGAGTTGCTTGTAGTAGTCTCTTAGGATGCTTTGTATTTCTGTGGTGTCTGTTGTAACTTCTCCTCTTTCATTTCTAATTTTATTGATTTGAGTCCTCTCCCTCTTTTTCTTGATGAGTCTGGCTAATGGTTTATGACTTTTGTTTATCTTCTCAAAGAACCAGCTTTTAGTTTTATTGATCTCTGCTATTGTTTTCTTTGTTTCTAGTTCATTTATTTCTGCTCTGATCTTTATGATTTCTTTCCTTCTGCTAACTTTGGGTTTTGTTTTTTCTTCTTTCTTTTGTTCCTTTAGGTGTAAGGTTAGATTGTTTATTTGAGATTTTTCTTCTTTCTTGAGGTAGGCTTGTATAGCTATAAACTTCCCTCCTAGAACTGCTTTTGCTGCATCCCATAGGTTTTGGACCTTCGTGTTTTCATTGTCATTTGTCTCTAGGTATTTTTTGATTTCCTCTTTGATCTCTTCAGTGATCTCTTGGTTATTTAGTAATGTATTGTTTAGCCTCCATGTGTTTGTGTTTTTTACGTTTTTTTTCCCCGTAATTGATTTCTAATCTCATAGCGTTGTGGTCAGAAAAGATGCTTGATATGATTTCAGTTTTCTTAAATTTACTGAGGCTTGATTTGTGACCCAAGATGTGATCTATCCTGGAGAATGTTCGGTGCGCACTTGAGAAGAAAGTGTAATCTGCAGTTTTTGGATGGAATGTCCTATAAATATGAATTAAATCTATCTGGTCTATTGTGTCATTTAAAGCTTCTGTTTCCTTATTTATTTTCATTTTGGATATTCTGGCCATTGGTGTAAGTGAGGTGTTAAAGTCCCCCACTATTATTGTGTTACTGTCGATTTCCTCTTTTATAGCTGTTAGCAGTTGCCTTATGTATTGAGGTGCTCCTATGTTGGGTGCATATATATTTATAATTGTTATATCTTCTTCTTGGATTGATCCCTTGATCGTTATGTAGTGTCCTTCTTTGTCTCTTGTAACATTCTTTATTTTAAAGTCTATTTTATCTGATATGAGTATAGCTACTTCAGCTTTCTTTTGATTTCCATTTGCATGGAATATCTTTTTCCATCCCCTCACTTTCAGTCTGTCTGTGTCCCTAGGTCTGAAGTGGGTCTCTTGTAGACATCATATATATGGGTCTTGTTTTTGTATCCATTCAGCAAGCCTGTGTCTTTTGATTGGAGCATTTAATCTATTTACGTTTAATGTAATTATCAGTATGTATATTCCTATGACCATTTTCTTAATTGCTTTGGGTTTGTTTTTGTAGGTCCTTTATTTCTGTTGTGTTTCTCACTTAGAGAAGTTCCTTTAGCATTTGTTGTAGAGCTGGTTTGGTGGTGCTGAATTCTCTTAGCTTTTGCTTGTCTGTAAAGCTTTTGATTTCTCCATCGAATCTGAATGAGATCCTTGCTGGGTAGAGTAATCTTGGTTGTAGGTTCTTCCCTTTCATCACTTTAAGTATATCATACCACTCCCTTCTGGCTTGTAGAGTTTCTGCTGAGAAAGCAGCCGTTAACCTTATGGGAGTTCCCTTGTATGTTATTTGTCATTTTTCCCTTGCTGCTTTCAATAATTTTTCTTTGTCTTTAATTTTTGCCAACTTGATTACTCTGTGTCTCGGCATGTTTCTCCTTGGGTTTATCCTGTATGGCACTCTCTGCGGTTCCTGGTCTTGGGTGGCTATTTCCTTTCCCATGTTAGGGAAGTTTTCGACTATAATCTCTTCAAATATTTTCTCTGGTCCATTCTCTCTCTCTTCTCCTTTTTCTCTCTCTTCTCCTTCTGGGACCCCTATAATGTGAATGTTGTTGCGTTTAATGTTGTCCCAGAAGTCTCTTAGGCTGTCTTCGTTTCTTTTCATTCTTTTTTCTTTATTTTGTTCCACAGCAGTGAATTCCACCATTCTGTCTTCCAGGTCACTTATTCGTTCTTCTGCCTCAGTTATTCTGCTATTGATTCCTTCTACTCTAGTTTTCATTTCAGTTATTGTATTTTTCATCTGTTTGTTTGTTCTTTAATTCTTCTAGGTCTTTGTTAAAGATGTCTTGCATCTTCTCGATCTTTGCCTCCATTCTTTTTCCAAGGTCCTGGTTCATCTTCACTATCATTATTCTGAATTCTTTTTCTGGAAGTTTGCCTATCTCCACTTCATTTAGTTGTTTTTCTGAGGTTTTATCTTGTTCCTTCATCTGGTACATAGCCCTCTGCCTTTTCATCTTGTCTTTCTGTGAATGTGGTTTTTGTTCCACAGGCTGCAGGATTTTAATTCTTCTTGCTTCTGCTGTCTGTTCTCTGGTGTATGAGGCTATCTAAGAGGCTTGTGTAAGTTTCCTGATGGGAGAGACTGGTGGTGGGTAGAGCTGACTGTTGCTCCGGTTGGCAGAGCTTAGTAAAACTTTATTCTGGTCGAGTGCTGATGGGTGGGGCTGAGTTCCCTCCCTTCTTGTCATTTGGCCTGAGGGAACCCAACACTGGAGCCTACCTGGCCTCTTTGGTGGGGCCAATGACAGACTCCAGGAGGGCTCACGCCAAGGAGCACACCCCAGAACCTCTGCCGCCAGTGTCCTCGTCCCCACGGTGCGCCACAGCTAGCCCCCGCCTATGCAGGAGACGCTCCAACACTAGCAGGTAGGACTGTCTCCGTCTCCCCTGGGGTCACTGCTCCTTCCCCTGGGTCCTGATGCGCACACTACTTTGTGTGTGCCCTCCAAGCATGGCACCTCTGTTTCCCCCAGTCCTGTCAAAGTCCTGCAATCAAATCCCAGTAGGCTTCAAAGTCTGATTCTCTAGGAATTCCTCCTCCTGTTGCTGGACCCCCAGGTTGGGAAGCCTGACGTGGGGCTCAGAACCTTCACTCCAGTGGGTGGACTCTGTGGTATCAGTGTTCTCCAGTCTGTGTGTGAGTCACCCACCCAGCAGTTATGGGATTTGATTTTACTGTGATTGCACCCCTCCTACCATCTCATTGTGGCTTCTCCTTTGTCTTTGGATGTGGGGTACCCTTTCTCGTGAGCTCCGGTGTCCTCCTGTCGATGATTGTCCAGCAGCTAGCCGTGACTCTGGCATTCTCACAAGAGGGAGTGAGAGCACATCCTTCTACTCCACCATCTTGGTTCCTTCCGAGAATTTATTAAAAGAACAATATCTCCCTAGATTACATTCTAATAGTTTCATTATGAGTCTTCAATATGAAAATCCCATGGAAGGTTTTAAATACCCCTATGTGGGTTCCTACTTAGGTCACAGGCCTCCCTACTCTACTCTTCACCAGGTAACGAATATCTGATGATTGGCTTAAGTTCACTCAGTTGCCTTTTGCTCACCTGTCTGATTGTGACCAAGGTGGCCTTTGTTAGCAAAAAGGTATAGTAGGTAGAATAAAAAAGATGTCTATGACCTAATCCCCCAAACCTGTGAATATATTTGGTTATGTGGCAAAGAGGCATTAGGTTGGCAGATGGAATTTATCAGGTGACCTTAAAATAGGGAGATTATTCTGGGTTATCCAAGTGTGCCCAGTGTAATCACAGGGATCCTTAAAAGTGAAAGAGGGAGACAGAAGAGAGGCAGAGAAAGAGAAGTGATGATGGAAAAAGGGCCATGGAGGTGCTATGCTACTGGCTTTGAAGATGGAGGAAGGGAACCATGAGCCAGTAGTAAGAGTGGCCTCTAGAAGATGGAAATGGTAAGGAAATGGATTATCTGCTAGAGCGTCCAGAAGGAACAGAGCCCTGCTGATAGGTAGGTGGGTGCATGCTCGCACATGCACACACATACCGACTCACTCACTAGGGGTCAAGAACAAATTCTAAATTGGCAATAAAAATTAAAATGTTGCCTTTTCAGTTTAAATTTTATGTTTGTTATAAATGAATGTAATTCGACCAACGTTTCTGTCTTCTAATTTCTCTCCCATTTCCTTGATTTTCCGCAATAAGGAGCCTGGGGGTTTGGTTGGGTTTTATTTACTGTCATGGGAAAAAAGGGAACCTTGCATTCACAGAGAGTATGGGAACGTGGATGATTTGTTCTCCTGGCAGCAGAAGGGAGTAGGGATTCAGTTTCAATTATTGTCCTGTGGGTTCTTTCTGGTCTCAGATGAGCAGCAGCTGATCTCGTTTGTGGACTGGTGATCATGTTTAATAAAGAGATCCCAGATCTGACATTCAGAATCTATGATAACAATCATTTGTTCTCTAACAGTCACTTCATCTACCTTTGCGTCCACTGGGCCTCTTAGCACCTCTGAGTCTTCTTGCTAGGGCACTTATCTTGCGCCCAGGGCTCAGGCTCTTCTCTCTAGCCATCTCTCTTTAACACCACTCTGCTCTCACTTGAAAATTGTTGGCGTTTGGTCTAGAGAAAGGCTTTTCAGGTATGCCCAGGCTTTCAGATTCCCCCAAGCTTTACTCAGGAGGAAATACGTATTATCTCCCTGATGTTCTCAAGATCTCCATACTTACCTCGGTGTTTCTGAAGCACTCCCTTCCCTGGTTTCGTCGCAGTCGTGAGTGGATTGAAGACACCTTTTCCCACTACCATCTCTCTCCCACTTTCCACAAACCACTGTGGAAGAAGAGAAGACTTACCACTTGTTTTATATTATATTAATTGCCCTAGATTGTATCTTTCTTCTTCCCTGTAGACACTAAAATTCACAGCTCTAAAAAGGATGAGATTTCTCTATAATCTAGTCTTCCAAGTCCATCTCTTAATATGTTAATGGAACCTAAATGACTGTAAAAATCCTTGTCTTTCTCGATGTAACTTGGCTTTTAAGATTCTTAGCATGCTTTTAACTCAAAGCAAGTCAATTTTGGATTCCAAAAGATGGCTGTTGATCTTTGTTTCTCTTTGTAGTTCTGTTCCAACAGTTCTAATCTTTCCCAAGTCAAATGAATGCCTGTGACTGAAAAGGGGGAAGTTGTAAGCATAGGAACGTAAAAGATATATGAAAATGTATGTATTTTTGTGAAAATGTTATGTCTAGTACATGTCAACACATTTTTTTTTTGCCATAATATTTTAAATGTTTTCAAAATACATTCATATTAACACTTGTGGTTTAAGGAAACTCAAAGTATTAAAGTCCTTTAATGCTTTATGTACATGTGAAGATTGCTCATGACCCCAAAGATTTGGCAACCCTAAGGTCACATATTCTTCACCTCTGAGTGCCATGAATCCCTCAGTGAGCATACCTCATTGGTATGCTCTCTCCCATGAGACTAAAAACTAAGAGAACCTTTAACCTGGTTGCCACGTGGATATTTTTGTATGGCGGGTTAGTGGGGTCAGAAAGTGGCCGTGACTCAAAGGGACAGTCACTCAACAAGCAATAAAGAGAAACAATGGAGAAAAAAGTGAAAGGGATTCCAAGTGGCAAGTGTTTTCTGCTAAGCAATATTGAGAAAATATAAATAAAATATAAAATCTTGAACACAGTAAAACCCCCCTAAAATAGTAGAACAGTGTGAACTATTTTGATTCCATTATTACCAGTTAAATGTAAATGGCCATGAAAAGTACTGAGTCTTACCTGATACTGTCTTAGATTATTCCATTGGTTTTGGGTACCAGCAGCAACAAGAACCACCACAAACATTTATTGGATGCTTATCCTGGGCTTGGTGCTTTTCCAAGCGCTAAGTATTTTCATTTCTAATACTCAAAACACCTTGCAAAATAGTTATTATTATCTCGGTTTTACAGATTAGCAAATTGAAACACAAAGAGGTTAGGTAGCTTTTCTAAGGGCACACAGATAATTGATGTGAAGCTTGAATTTTGATTTATGCACTTGACTTCCTGCTCTTAATCTGTAAACTGTGCTGTTTCTCCAGAGGCACTCATCTGGTTGATGGAGAGTTATAGACTTCAGAGTTAGCCCAGGTATGACCAGGTGGTTGTGCATGCAGCATGACTATAATATCTCTGGGTGGATTCCTCAATTATTATTATTCTACAGAATCCTTAATTCTTCCTCATTTAGACATGCATAATCTACTATTATTCAAAGTTGATCAGTGATTATCACTGAGAGTATGACAGTCTGTAATTCCTGGTGTTGGGCTTTAATGAATAGGGACAGCCTCCAGGACTCAATCCAAAACTTAATAAACTACAGCATGATATGGCAGGAGGCTTCTCTGGAGGCTTAGTCATCCAAGAGAACTATCCCAAGTTTCCCACTTGGGATACTAACTGATAACTGATTCAGAATACCTACCATCTGCACTGCTACTGCAGAAAGTGACCAAACTTCTGCCAGTCTCCCCTTTGCCCAAATAACTGTGGTTTTGTGGAGGACAAGGCTCTGCCACCATTTAGGGTCCAACCTAGAGTCTTCAGAGGTCGGAGGACAAGTGCCCTGGCTGAGAAAACTAGTCCCCAGGATTCCTCATGGAGACAGTTTTGTGAATAAATTTATCCTCCATTTATGACTTTTCATAGGATGGGTAGTTCTGAATACCATAACAAAGTAAATTAAAATTAACGATAGAAAATTAAAAAAAAAAAGAAGAGCAAAAAAAATCAGAAAATAAAAACCCACTTTCATAATCAGTTTGTAAATAGAAACCAGCTACATGGATACGTAAGTTTTACACATATATTTTACTTTGGGCATTCTAATTCATAACAAACAAATTTAACAATATTGAGGGAAATGTGATGCAACAGAGATGATGCGATTTAGTTGAGGTTTTGTTTAGGAATTTAGGGTTATTAACTAAATTAGAAATAAAGTTATAACCCAAATGCTAAAGTCTTTATATAAACTAGTATGAAATTTTGATAAAAAATTACTTTTTTATAATTTTATATAATTGTAAATCTCTGACAAAGAAATCATCTTATCAATTCAAGTTTTATTTGTGAATTTAAGAGATTAAAACAAACGAGTGGCCTATGATAAATAATATCTATTGTGCATTTAGTGTCTGCTGACTGCCACACATTATAATTATCTTCTTAACCGTCTCAAGAATCCTAAGGTAGCATTATCCATGCAATTTTATGGATACCAAAACAGAGGATTAAAGTGAAGTCATTGACAGAGGCAAGATTCAAACTCAGACCCACTTGACTCATTACCATTAGTAGTATTGGTAAAGTGACATTCTAGATACAGATGAGGGAGAAGAGTCATTGATTGGTTCTATAAACAAAGCACATTCCTACAAGAGAAGAGGACTGAAGGTTTATTTTTATTCAGGTGAAGAATTTCTCAGAAAACTTGTCTCAGATGGCATAGCCTATGAGGAGAAATCAAAGCAAAACAAACAAAACAGAGGTGGCGGATGTAGAAAAAGCGAAGTCCTGAGCTGGTCCAAGGGTAATTGTTACATCACACCTGTTACCAGTCAGCTTTAACCTGAGAAAGAATGTTAGGATGAAAGAATGTCTTTCCTTGGGATTTTGAGCCTCGAATTGGGCCTGGAATATAAAACTCAAAATTTGTTACTGTATTTTTGTTGTTGTTCTTGCCTCCATTGCTGTTGTGATTGTCACTGTTTTCAAAGATGATTGCAACAAGGGAATAAGAAAGATGGGCAAACCTTACCACATCGCTTTTTGGGTTTTGTTTTGTCTGCATCCACAATCTATTGAGTTAAAAGAGTGCTTTTTAAAAAAGTGCTTGTTGTTGAATATTTAATTCAGTTTAATCCTGGAGTGAGGGCACATGAGTAATTTCCAAAAGGATTTTCAGTCAATTACGCAAGCTAGTTCAAAAGGCATTCCAAGGGGGTATGCTCAGTGGTACAGCATTTGATTGCAAAAGGCATTCCAGGACCATGGGCTGGAAAGAGTGGCCCATCCCTGCCTTGCAGTACTGGAAGGGGACTATCCTCCAGCTGGAGAGCATGTGACTTACTGTAATCCATGGCTCTTCTTTCAGACAGAACTTTTTGTCAGACAGGTGTACACACACACGCTCACATATACACACACGGGCGTGCACACACACAGGAATTTTCTTATCAAGTCTGAAAACCCTTGGTACAGCCAGACATAATATGGCAGAAAGAAGACAATGTGATGACCACACGTTATAAAGTCAGATACCTTCTGTTTGGATGGTGTCTCTCCCCCTTTATTACTTTATTACCAGCCTTATTATTCCAAGTAGTTTTATAACATTATAAAATAGTTATAATACCTCCTTCCTGTAGTTGTTTTGAGGACTAAATGAGATAACGTGTAAAATATTTAGTAAAATATCTGGAATCACTATTAGCAATCAATGGTATATAATAATGAAGGTATTTTTATTGTTGGCTTCTGACGGGAACTCCGTTTTGGGTTTTGTTTTGTTTTGTTTTTTTGCTATGGCTACCCCTGTTTCTCCCTCCATGAATGAGTCAGACTCAAATTCAGATAAGTCCATCGTTCAGAAGAATCACTACAGTTTATGGGCATAAATTAGACTGTTTTTCCAATTGGAATTTTTCATTAAAGATGAACACCACTGCGCTGGTGGGTAGGGTCCCTGTTCTCAGTCTCCCAGGTGGCAGGAAGGAACAGTGTCAACATTTCAGATGTCAAGAAAAAACAAGGATAAAACTTAGCCACTGAAAATATCCTCCTTTGAAATTTGTTCTTCCATTACCTCACTCTTTTCAGGAATTCTTCCAGTTCCCTGTTGGGGTTTTTTTTTTTTTTTCATCCTCTGTTGGCTCATCTTCCTCTGCCCACTCCTGTACACAAAATGTCCCCAACTATGTTTCTCACAAAGAAAAGTCTCCCTGGTCAGGTATGTATAAGAGAGGCTGCTCCAGACAAACTTACATAAATGTTCTGTGCCTCAGCCTGGCTTTATATAGTTATAAAAAATGGCAGTGGGTTTGAAGTTACAGACGAGGTCTGGGAGCGCAGCCACTCCGTTTTGTCACTGAGGTGTGGAACCGTGCCCTTTAGGAACCCACACAGCTGAGCCTAGGCTGGACATTCTTTGGTGAAAATTAACGCCCCTAACAAGAGCATGTCCCTGAAGGGAAAGTCATTTTATCTGCTCCCAGAATTTAACCTAGAGAGGATTTAACCCATAGAAAGGGACAAGATTTTTCCTAGCAATGTTTATGGACTTAACAATATCAAGTAAACAATTGCTTCAACAGTTTTTCAGCCGTTGGTTTCTCTTTACTGAAGAGAAAACAAAATGAAATAACTAGAACCAAGTATCTAATTTCTAAAATGAAAAGATAGCAATAATTAAGCAAAAAATAAAACACATTTAGTTTTGCAAAAAGTAACTTTTTACTATAACATGTAAAATAAAATCTGTTTTTACAGAGATGGCTAATACCTTTGGTATAAAGCCCTTATCGCTCACCTCCTAATTTGTAGATGGCAATGTCAATAGCAGTATTTAAATACCATTTCATACAATTCTCAAATATTAGAACATCTTGAGGTATCTACTACAGTGATGAAATGGTAATAAAATAAATTCTCCATGTCTACTGGCATTTATTTTTATCCACCCTTTTTTCCTATTCCTACATGATCTTTAGGATCCAAACTGAGTCACCAATATTTAAGACAGTGTCATTCTCCCCACTCTTTGCTCTGTCTGCTTGAGACCTAGCACCAAATAGCCTTGGAGAACCAGCAGAGATGAAGGTGAAATCTATAGATGTTGACAGAGATTAATCAATGTGGGCTCTAAGAAGTAGATGGCTCTCTTGCTCAAAGTCATTTTTTCACTTCTGAAGTGTACAACACTTCCATTCACCATTAAAATCAATAGTCTTTGTAAGTGTTGCAGCCATGGGCATTTGAGAAGGTACAAATGAGCTGATCCGCATACATCATTTACGTGAATTTATATTTATATGCGTATTTCCAAATGTCCTTAAATGCCACTACCAACAAGAGGGGTTCCAGAAGAGCAGGACCTAACAAAAGGAAACATGAAAGAAACTTGAGAAAAATAAGAGTTTGCAGTAAACTCTGCTTCTTTCTATTATACTTTGATTCACTCAGTTGTAAGAATGATCCTGCCAGATGAAGGTTTATGTTTTCAGATATGCAGAATGATAAGAGAAAGTTCTCTTGGTTTAGAGAGGTTGTTAGTTGAGGTGGTAGGGGAAAAAAGCCTACAGGCTTGATTTGGGCATCACGGCATGGGTATACTGTTGTTGATTTTTTTTTTTTTTTTTTTTACACTGGTAGGAAACATTCTGCTATCTCTGATATTGTTCACTAGATATTCTCTCTTTTTTTAGAAAAATGACCTGGTCTCTTAAAGTACAATGAAGTTATTTTTATCCTTCTAGTAATTTTTTGAATCTGTAATTTTTTCAATAAGATATGTTTAAAAGAAATAGGAAGAGAATGTATAGTTTATTACAAACATTCCCATGGTTTTATATTTATCCAAATTGAATACCCATATACAACGTTTAAAGGATTTGCTACTTTAAAAATATTCATCAATATATGAAGGTGATAGGCTTTTTTTTTTTTTTTTTTTTTTTTAGGCTGCACTGTGCGGCATGCAGTATCTTATTTCCCTGACCAGGGATCGAACCCGTGTCCCCTGCATTTGGAGCATGGAGTCTTAACCACTGGATCACCAGGGAAGTCCCATGAAGCTGATAGGCTTGATAGGTCTCCACATGGCTAACACAGTCTATCCTTATGATATTATGCATTTGTATATTTATCCCTTTATTCATAATTGTGTATTATTTCCCTAAGCTAATATATAGAGACTGTAGACAGAATCTCTGTGGGAAGAAAGATAGATAAACCCAAACATATTCATATAAGATAAGTGTGTGTACAAGGTGAGGAGGGGTTACAGAGGAGTAACACCTAACTTTTGAGAGAAAGTACAAGAAATCAAAAATGGATTCTGAGATGACACAGAGCAAAGCATGAAGAACCAGAGGGAGTTTGAAGTAGATTAGTATTCTAGAAGGAATAAAATTGAGTGTACAAAGATATCTTTGACAAGAGGTCCTCCCTTTTCATTTCTTATTGGATTAATACAATTATGACTTTATCTCTAATATCAAACCTAATATCTCTAATATCAAAATACATCCATTTTCCCAAAAGCTAATGGGATAACTTTTCAAAAATCAAATCTGATATTACTACCATGGGTACACATTTGCAATTGCTCACTATAGACATTAGGAGAAAATGCAGTCTTTATAAGTCCTGTTATGACTTTGACCCATGTTCTATTAGCACCGTTTGTAGACAGCTTTTACAGACTTGAAATTTCATTTAGTGACATTAACTTACATCTACAGACTTATAAGAAATATTTCTTTAAACCCAATAGCTGCATTTATTGTAGAAACGTTGAACGCAAATATTTCTATGAACCCAACAGCTGTATTTACTAGAGGAATGTTGACAATATTGTACATTACATTGTATGGGATTCTTTCTATGAGGACTTTTGAAAGAAATATCTCTCTGGTCTCAGAGTTAGAAATGGTTGTGTTTCTTTAGAGGAACTGTTTGACTTCCTCCTCTTACATACATTCTGGATCATGTAACTAATAGTTTACCTCTTTGACTGGTCTAATGGAATGCTTAGAACCCAGAATATATTATCTTCATTAGGAAATGTTTAGGATATTAAGACATTTAAAAAAAACTAATCTTACTATTTACCTTTATCTTATTTATCTTATTTCCCATTGTAATTTACCTTTATTTTTTTCTCATCTCTTTTCTCATTTTTTTTTCACGTAGGCATAGCATAAGAGTCTTTGAAATTCATATCGAATTTTCTGAAACAAGATATTACTTGAAAGGAAGGGAAGGGGAGGAAAGAGGAGGGAAAGGAGATAGAAAAGTACACAGTCCTCCCGACTTTATAACTTTTAAAGAGTAAAAGTTAAAGGGGAAGAGAAAAAACTATTCCTCTATATTCAAGTTATACATGTAAATACTAGGCTTCTCCTCTTTGTTTCTGAAATGTATCTTTTATAAGACTTTTAAAAAGCATGGAGACATCTGGCCTTGGCAGATTAGCTGAAAGAGATCTTTGATCTGTTCAGAAATTCTTTGGGGGGGGCATGAATCCCCTATTCTCGGTCCAGATGATTCTGTAGTTGCCCAGCTGACCCCCAAAAGCCAGGAGAGATCACATAATCTAGTCCAAGCCATTTAGAACATCCCAACCCCCCAAGTAAAAAGATTGATTTGGAAATAAAGTCACGACTCAAAGCTAGCCAGCCAGAGCCTTCTGTGAGACTTTCAGTAGAACTTGTATTACAGACAAGAAGAATGAGGAAAGCCTAGAGCAGCTTCTGGTTCTTGTGTTTCCATTTGCAGAATGGAATTAGGCCATCTCTGTTAGGATGGAAGACTGAAAGCAGTAGTAGAAACTTAAACTAATGCAATTAGACTTTCTAGATACATAAGGCAATTATTATCTTTATTGCTTAATATCATTTGAATTAAATCTTTGTCATTTGCAGATTCAAGTGTCACAGCCAACAAAACTCATATATAGATCATTGATTTAAGCTGAGGAAAAAGGTCTTAGAGTATAATAATAATAATAATACCCAAGGTTTAGAAGCTATTTTCTCCCCTCAATGAACATACTATCTTTCACATTCTTTTGTTTAATATAACAAAGTAATACTTCCATCTACAGTTTCCTTCCTCAGGTGTAGTATGTGAATTACTACAAAGGGTTTAATTATTAAATCAGGCTCACACTAATAATAGATCTTATCCAGCACCAACTATACTAACAATTCAAAGGATACAGATAAGCATCAAGAAGAGATGGAATTTTGTTTCTTTGGAGGAGCCCAAAGTTGTCAGGTGTCCATTTTCTAGTGAGTTGTGATAAATTTTGCTTTTGGATTAACAGATGAGATTTTGAGAGTTTTTGACTCCTCCATTTTATACACTGTTAATTTCACAAGGAGAAAAATGCCCACTTTACCCCCTACTCTCCAGCCAACCATGCTTGTTGTTTATTTACAATAAGCAATATAGATCATAAGTATGTTTATAAGACAAGCTAGTCATCACCCATCTCCTCTTGTTCCAGGTGGGAAGGGAATAGATGACCAGTTTATTTATTTATTTTTCACACACACACACACACACACACACACACACACACTGTATTTTATTTTTACAAGAGATAAATAAACTGACACCAAGCATTGTAAATAGATGACCACAACAAAAGCAACAATGATTGCAATTACCAAACACGAAACACACTCATACTATAGATGACCAGTTTATGACTAGCTCTGAGTGCCTAAGCACCTAACATAAAGCCTAGATGATATATGGGATTGATAACAATATTACATATGTAGTACCAACTTTTTACTGTGCACTATGCCATAAATAGAGGCTCACTTACAGCTGAAGGATGGCCCCTTGTCTTTACAGAACTCATAGTCTAGTGGAAACAATACATAAGTAAACAATACAATACATTTGCAATGAGGGCTAAAATTGGTACCAAGTTATTAAGTTAACAAAGATGAGGGATACCCAAATCACACTGAGAAATTCATAGCACAACCTTGAAGAGAGGGTACTTGAAACGGAGTCTTGAAAGATAATAATGACTTGGCTAAGAAAAGAGAGGATAGTCATTCCATACTCAGAAAATAGTAAAGGTAAAGGAAAGAATGTGTGATAAGCCAAGTGATTTATGGTGTAAATAGTTTGTTATGATGAGAGCAGAAAGAGTTTGTGAGAGTGTGTTAAAGAAGAAACCAGTGAAGGAACTAGGACCTGGATCTAAGGTTTTTATTTTCATTTTGGAACCTAGGGGTAACCAAAGAAAAATTTTAAGGTCAGAAGGGACATATTATACCTATATTTCCATTTACTCTTTCGTTATTTTCTATTCAACTATTCATTTATACTTTCAGCAAATATTTATTGGGAGCCAAGCACTGTCATAGAGCTGATTTTACAAGGATGAATGAATGAGACAGTCTTTGATTTTACAGATAAGTGGATAAGGAAAAACAATTGAAAAGTAACAAATACTCATTATTATAAAATATGACATTTGTGACAAGCACAGACAGGGATCTCTGAGAATAAAAAGACCAGGTGGGAGCTATCCAGGAGAGTTTGTCAGTGAAGGCCTCTCTGTGGAAGTTGCATTAAAAATGATACATGAAAGAAGACAGGAAACCAGTCTTTGGTGACTCTGCATGACAGGCAGAGAGAACTCCATGAACTTCTAATGAAGAAAACAATTCGGTATATATAAGGAACATATAGAAGCTAGGAGCAGAGTTAGGAACAAGTTAGGAAGTTTTTACAATAATTCATGTGAGAAAGAATAATGAAGATAGTGATAAAGAAAGTTAACATTTCTTGAGCACGTACTTAGTTTGACTCACATACAATTGCTAATATACACCTATCTAACCTACCAAAATGGCAATTTCGTGTGGTTCAGCCTATATACCAGATATTACACTAAACATTTTAATGCACAGTCTCATTTAATATTCATGCAAACCGTATAAGGAAGAGATTCTTGTTCATATTTTGCAAGGAGAAAACAGGCTTATCGAAATTAAGTAATTTTGCCCAGAGGCACATGGCTAGTAAGAGGGTTTATCAGTCAAGTCCCAAGAGGGAACAGGTGGTGCATTCAGACAGAATAATGTAAAGAAATATTAATACAGGTACTGTGTATAAAGGCATTGACACAGTTTAGGGAAACCAAAAGGGACAGTGCTGTAATCCAGGAGAGCACCAACCACCAGCTGTTACCACTGCAAGCCTAAAAGGGCAAGCAGGGTAAGTGTTACCCAGAGAAGTAACTTGTGTATGTAAAAGATTACCTGACAGGAACTGTGGCCTTTGGTAAAGATGTGAAACCAGTCTGTGGAGACTCAGTAAGGACAGAAAAAAGCTAAGTAATACCCCCAAGATGATTCTCCACACAACTCCCGTCTCCCCCTGAGCTTCCTATTGGAGGAAACCAGCCAGAAGTCAGAGGGCAATGAAGCCCATGGATATAGTCCATAAAGATCCATCTCAGAGGGCAGAGAGCAAAGTAGATAAGATGAGGGTGGTCTTGGAGGGGATTGGGAAACAGAGGTTATCTAGCATTATCGTGGAGCCCCAGGTATTGAATTGAACTCATGATAAAAAGCACAATTCAATATATTGCTCAGTGGTCTAAAGTAAAATAGTGGCAGTAAGATCGTGAGGATGGAGCAAATGGAAAAGCTAATTGAGGAGCAATCTGCAGAAATGTGTAGGGGATGAGAAAAGAAGGAATCTAGAGTGAGTCAAAGCCTTTGACTTGAGTGTTTGGGAAGATAGTGATGGTGTTAAGTGAAATAAGGCCAAATGGAAGAAGAGACAAAAGTTCAATTTAGGGAATGTTCAGTTGTAGTGTCTATGGATTTTGTAGCCTAGTGGATAGATGGGTAGGTAGAAGAGAGAGTTTGAGAAAATTTTGGAGGTAGTTCTGAATGAGGAAGTTATTAGCATAAAGTTTTGGTGGTTGAGGTTTGGGATTTGATTGCAGTTGCCTGTGATAAATATATAGAAAGGAGAGAACCAAGACAGGAAAACTAGGCTGCACTGATTCTTAGGGGGCCCATTAAGGGAGACGATCCACTAAAAATCAGTGTCCTACTGTATAATTTTGAATAAATAAATAAACAGGATAAAATAGTATTGCAAGAAAGAAAGGAGGAGAGACTTATTGAGTGATGGTTCACTTTTCTTCTAATTCTAGAAAAATGTAGAAATGTCTGCAGTAAACAGAATTAGTTAAAATAATGCACATGCGTCTAATACAAACACTTAATTAGAACTTTCATGCTCTTTGGTCCTGCTACCGTAACAGTGGGAAGGAAAGTTTAGATCAACCAGGGAGGTGAATGCAGGGTCCAAATATGACAGACAGACAAGCGGACTTGTCACGTTATGGTTGAGACAAACCAAGGAAGGGCACTGAAGGTAAAAGTCTAGGGGTAGGCTGTGGTCAGGATTTGTAAGAAAAGGGTATCCACATAGAATAGAATAAATAAGGAAAGCTGTATAATGTGAAGATAATTTGGAAAATTCCTTAAATATATAATGTCCATTTGTATAGTGGACAGTGTATATCCTTTTGACTTATTTTTCCTTCTTAATGGATAAATAGTAGAATAGGCAGATGAATTAGAGTTTAAACTATAACTTACCTATTAACTTACGAGAGCATATGTCTTATTACATAGTATTTAATATTCTATTGATTAAACGGGACTACCATGTTTAAACATGATGTAACAGGTGAACTTAAAATAGGTACACTTTCTAAGGATATTAGCTTTGAACTTATTTGATGAAAGACAAGATAAATAATAAAATGCTATTGTTTTGGCCTATGCCTAGGATATAATGAAAACTTAAACACACAAGTATTATTGTATATTGAGAGTGCCATTAGACTAGATCCCAGAGAGTGATATTTAAGGCTTATTATTACTGATGAGTAACACTATCATTTTTTCCAATTAGCTGGACAGCATTATGAAACAGTTAACTGGCTAATTTTAGACTACAAAGGACATTTCTGACCAATCTAACATACATTTAAAAGCACTAAATATAACTTCTTAAAATAGATCTCTTTGGGGCTTCCCTGGTGGCGCAGGGGTTAAGAATCCGCCTGCCAATGCAGGGGACACAGGTTTGAGCCCTGGTCCGGGAAGATCCCACATGCCGCGGAGCAAGTAAGCCTGTGCGCCACAATTACCGAGCCTGCGCTCTAGAGCCCACGAGCCACAACTACTGAGCCCGTGTGCCACAACTACTGAAGGCTGCGTGCCTAGAGCCTGTGCTCTGCAACAAGAGAAACCACTGCAATGAGAAGCCTGCTCACCGCAGCAAAGAGTAGCCCCCGCTCGCCGCAACTAGAGAAAGCCTGCGTGCAGCAACGAAGACCCAATGCAGCCAAAAATAAATAAAATAAGTTTATTAAAAAAAATAGATCTCTTTGGTACCTAGATAGAAAAGAAACTATTTGTTGAATTCCAACAAAACTCCCTACAGTTCAAAGATACAATTAAGACCTTCCTATTCTATCAAAGACTACAATTGGCCATTATACTAGATACTCAGGACTATGTTTTATAAAGAGATTTCTTGAAAAAGTATATTTCATCTCCAAGACTAGACTAAATGGCCACTTTCATTTTCATTTATAATAGTTCTCTCCCATGTAATAAACTACATGGGGTGCTTTTTTGAGGTCCCTAAGTATAATTTTGAATACAATTTACAGAAAACAAAAATTTGGCTTAACTTACTATAATATTAGGGCTCTTTATGGTTAAATAGATGTTTGCCCCTGAATAATTACGTGATGGTATAATTAATATCAATACTTGGGGAAGCATAAAAATAATTTGTACTTTAGCCAAGATTCATTTTTATTAGTGTTGGGTATTGCACATTATATCATTGATTAGCTAATAGTCATTACCTACCCTGCCCCTACCTCCAAGGAAGGAGTAGACTTCCCTGCCCATTGATTTTTAGGCATGGAAAATTGACGTGATTTGAACAATGGAAAGTAGGCAGGAGTAACTGTATGAATTCCAAATCAAAAACCACAGAGACTTCAGAAGTTTATGCTTAGCCATCTGGGAGCTTAACTACAAGCGTCAGAAAAATATTCCCTGGTAGCCATTGTCCCTTCATCCTGGGCTCATAATGAGACCCATAGAAAAAACCCTGAACTCCACTTGGAGCCTGAAGCAGAGTTATTCAGATGAACCACAGATGACCTCTAGCTTGAAACGGAACTGCATACACCAATCCTTAGGTAGAAAAATTAGAAAGTTTTGTGGCAGACCACTGACTTTGGGGGTATTTTGTTATAGAGAATTATAGAAATCTCTGGCCAAAAAAAAAAAAAATCATAATTGTTCCTTACAATTCAGAATGGTTTAATAAAATTCTACTATAGATTGGGTAATAAAAATACCCAATAGTGTCACGTAATTGCTAGATGAAAAGCAAAAAACAGAACATTTATTTGTATGTCTTATTTCTCAATTACAGCCGTGGCAAAGTGTTAGATTCTATGTATGTAAATATTATGCCAACTATGTAAAAAAGCAAAACACATTTACTAGTATAAAGTGTTCTACTTCTTTAAAAGATAGCACTGAAATGAAATTTGAACAGTTTTCCTTGAGTACTTTTCAGCTCCTTATTGTTCCCTTTTGAGATAGTGTATTGTTTTTTTCCTGCTGCCATAACAAATTCCCACAAATTTATTGGCTTAAAGCAACACAGATTTACTATCTCACCATTAGGTAATTCAGAAATCTTAAGATATGTCTTACTGAGCTAAAGTCAAGGTGTCAGCAGGGCTGCATTCGATTCTGCAGGTTCTAGGGGAGATCCATTTCCTTGTCCTTACCAGCGTCTGAATGTCATCCACATTCCTTGACTCATGGTCCTCTTACTCTACTTTTAAAGACAGAAATGTTGGGCCAAGTCTATCTCACACTGTCATCCCTCTGGTTCTCCCTATTCTGCCTTCCTCTTCCACTTTAAAGGATCCATGTGACTACAGCAAGCTCATTAAAATAATCCAGGATAATCTCTCATCTCAAGGTCACTCGATAAACAATCTTAATTTCATTTTCAAATTTAGTTCCCCTTTACCCTGTAACCTAACAGATTCATAGGTTCTGGGGATTAGGATGTGGACATCGTTGGCAATTCATTTTTTGCCTACAACAGATGATATTGAAAGTTGATAGTGCTAATAATGACGTTAGGTTAAGATACTGTTTTAAATATTTATTTATTTATTTATTTATTTATTTATTTTTGGCTCACGCCGAGTCTTTAGTTGTGGCATGCGGGATCTTTAGTTGCAACATTCAGCCTTCTTAGTTGCAGCATGCAGACTCTTAGTTGCAGCATGCAAACTCTTTTGTTGCGGCATGCATGTGGGATCTGGTTCCCCGACCAGGGATCGAACCCAGGCCCCCCCCGCATTGGGAGCGCGGAGTCCTACCCACTGGACCACCACGGAAGTCCCCCAAGATACTGTTTTGTAGACACACATATACGCACACTCACATTTTAGGCAAGATATCAAAGGTTTATAAGCTTTAATTTTCTCATCTGTATAATTGGGGATAATGGATAGTCTACATCATTACTTTGTTGTGAGGATTAAATGCAATAATATGCATAAAGGTCGTAGGAGATGTCTGATATACATTGACTAATAAACAGTATCTATTATGTGTATTATTATACTAAAATATTTGTGTGCCTTGTATATGACTATAGTTTAGGTATTATGTCTATTTAAAATAACTAGGTTGTTTCTTTGATATGGCAGGGAAATTTCAAATTATGCAATCTGGCTGTATATGAAGAACATACAAGCCAAAAAATGAAGCTCATAATATTTTCACACTGAATCTACATTAATCTGAGTCATCAAATCCAGATGCATGCTCATTTAATACTACAAATATTACTTTCCAATTACATTCATCTCTAGCTAATCTCAAAAAATATCTAATATTAAAGTCTTGATAAGCTGAAATCACATTTTATTGATTTGAAAACAAATACAAATAAGATTTTGAGGTTCTAGTATTGCTTGATAATAACTCATTCTTTACAGAAGAACCGATTGAAATTCAATTCCAATTTAAACTATAATTACATCTCTAGTATTATTAAGGTATCAGTCTTGGTTAATGACAATTTCCTTGAGATAAGATCTGACCATTTATTTTCCTAATCTGCGTGATGCACAGAGATTTTCGCAGTACACACAGAAACTCTGATAAAACCGTCTCTTTACAGCAGTATAGAATTGGAGAGTGAAGTGATTCTAGAGGGTGTTATTCTTTCTTTCCTTCCTTTTAAATAAAGTTGTAGATAGGATAAATCCTCTAGCATTACACATTGCAGGATTCCGTGCTGAGCATTTTACGAAACTCTCATTCATAAGAAATAACTGTTTCAGGCAACCTGTGCTTAAAGTTGAAGAGAATTAAGTGGGATTATATACTTTGTTATCCTAAAAGTTTAAAAATGTTTTCAGAGTTTATTTTGTAAAGACCATTGAGGAGTGCAATGTGTCTGAAGACGGATAGTAAGGAAAACTTCCAGTGATTCTATTAGCGTAAATTTTCTAGCCTCAATTAATTAGCACTTCATTTAAAAATCATTTTTGTGGATATTGTTAATAAACAGCTCAAATATAACAGCCCATCATCTATGTTAGCATGGAGTGTTTCACTGAACTACTATGATTATTACAATATTAATACATTGAGTATATTTTCATGGCCATAGGCACTCATGGCCATAGCTGAAAAAATGAGAGCAAAACAGAAAAAAGAAAAATCTGTAAAGCAGGTGGATGGGCAGTAATTGATTTATCGGAATAATTAGATTACAGAAATCTTCCTTTCTGGGTTCAGTGGCAGAGTGTTAACGTTCAGGCCAGAGACTGAGAGAGTCCTCTGGGAAACTGACCTGCTCAAAAGGAGAGATACTGCCACCAGGATTTCCCTAAGAAATCCCTATTCATAAGGATCTAAGATAAAGCTTAAATTTGCTAAGTTTCTTCCACATACTTAGAGTTTTAGTCTCTCAATTATAAGTATAGGCAGATGCCCAAGTATTCCTGGCAAGTTTCACACATAGAATATGATAACTGGAAAGAAAAAAATCAGAAGCGGAGGAAGACAAAAAATAAAACAAAAACAACAAGGAAAAAAAACAGGAACTATAACTTAGAGGAACAGACACTATATAGGGAGAAGAAAATTTCAGTATCTACAGAGACAGAAAATGCCACATTCATGATATTTGGTCAGAATGTTTTAAAAAATGAAATCTTCAAAAACAATAAAAGAGTTACTGTTTCTCACTTCCAAGCCCATCCTTCTATACTCTGCTTTGTGATGGTGGAACAGGGACCCTGTAAACTCTATTTCGGCTTTACCAGCTGTTCCAGGTTAGACTTTGTCACTAGGGTGGGGGGGGGGGTGAGAGGGAGGCTGTGAGGCTGGGGCAAGGACAGAGGACTTATTCCCATTTGCTTCCCCAAAATGCTTCACCCCAGCAGCATCTCTTTCTTCTGATAGCAACAGCTAGATAAGTACGGTTGGCAGCTTTTTTCCCAACATTGGCAAAACTAGCTTCATCATGCCCTCCCACATCAGAGGTATCAGTGCTAGTCTACTGGAGCCCCTCCTCAGATGTCAAGGTCACAGGCCCAGAAGGCCCTTCCTCTGAATTCAGAGACACGAGCACCAATGTATTAGTATCTTCTCAGAAATCAGAGTATCAGTTCCAGGAGACCCCTCTATATTTCTAGGTTTTAATTATTTCAACCTCTTACCTTTGTTCCTTTGGCACTAGGGTGGTGCCCACTTCCTGCCATCACTAATTTTGCAAGTTTTCTTTTTTAAATTTAATTAAATTAATTAATTTTAATTGAAGTATAGTTGACTTACAGTGTTGTGTTAATTACTGCTGTACAGCAAAGTGACTCAGTTATATATACATTCTTTTCCACATTCTTTTCCATTATGGTTCCAATATCACAGGATATTGAATATAGTTCCCTGTGCTATACCATAAGACCTTGTCGTTTACCCATTCTATACATACCAGTTTGCCTCTGCTAATCCCAAACTTCCAATTCATCCTTCTCCCACCCCCCTACCCCTTGGCAACCACTAGTCTGTTCTCTATTTCTGTGATTCTGTTTCTGTTTCACAGATAGGTTCATTTGTGTCATGTTTTAGATTGCACATATAAGTGATATCATATGGTATTTGTCTTTCTGACTTACTTTACTTAGCATGAAAATCTCTAGTTGCATCCATGTTGCTGCAAATGCCATTAATATTTTTTTTTAGGGCTGAGTAATATTCCATTGTATGTACCACATCTTCTTTATCCATTCATCTGTTGATGGACATTTAGGTTGTTTCCATGTCTTGGCTATTGTGAATAGTGCTGCTATGAACATAGGGGTGCATGTATCTTTTTAAATTATAGTTTTGTCTGGATATATGCCCAGTAGTGGGATTAACCTTTCAGTTACCTAGTCAACAAACAACAAATTGGCTATAAGTTTATTGGCTAGGTAATTTTTTTTCTACTAAATTCTCTCCTTTCAAAAAAGGAGAGAATTTCTTTCTCCTCAAAGGACTCTGACTGACACTACCTAATAGGAGAAATGAAAATCTCAGTGAATAGGTTGGAAGATAAAATTCTGCAAATCTTCAAAAGGAGAGAAATTAGGAAATTAGCAGATTGTTCCAGGAAGCCTAATGGTTGAATAATAAGCATCCTAGAAAGAGAAAACAAAAATCCATGGCAGGAAATAAGCACATATTTCAAGAAAATTTCCCAGAACTCAAGTATGTGAATTTCCAGATCACAAGAATCCACTGAGTGCCTAGCACAGTAGATGAAAACAGACTCCCTCCAAATAACATGATGGTGAAATTTCAGAACACTAGAGCCAAAAAGAAGTTCCCATAAGATTTCCGAGAAGAAAAATGAATGTCACATGCAAAGGATCTGTAATCAGAATAGCTTTGGACACCTCAACAGTGACACAAGAACAAAGAGACATTGGAGCAATATGTTAAAAAATATAATTAATCAAGCACGTGAGAGGAAAATAAAAATATTTTGCAGACAATCAAAAATCTCAAAAATATACCTCATATACCTTTTAAAAAAGTAACTTAGCAAAGGATGACCTCCAGCAACACAAGCCAGTAAGTAAGGAAAGGGGAAGAAATGGCCTTCAGAAAACAGGAGCCACGACACAGGAAGGACTCAAAGGGAATTTCCAGATTGGTCAGGAAGGGAAGTTACAGGGTGACAAGTGTGCAGGAGGCATAAAGAGCACCCGTCCAGATTAAAGCCTGATAATATTTACTCTAAATACCAATGTAACTAAAAATTGTGCTATAGCGATAATGGGTGTTTGAAAGAAGGAAAACACACGAATGACAATGTGAAGAGCTGTTCTATCACTTACAGAAGATGAAAACAATAGCAGCCTCCCTCGTGTTATATGTATGTGTGCATGCACGTGTGTATGTTTTCTTCGAATTCATCTGTATGGTTTTCAGGGAAGATTTAGAACTAAGTGGCAACTGTATTTATGCTGAAACTTGAAGTTTGGTAACAATATTTGAATTAAAATAGCCATATGCACATCACGTGGAAATATGGAGATATAAAATTCCAGATTAAGCAGCCGAAAGATGCAAAAGTATTTGCCTTTAGAACAGAGGAGTTGGGAGATTGGTGAGGGATGGGACACTGTTATTCTAATTTATTTTAAATTGAAGTATAGTTGACATACAATATTATATCAGTTCCAAGTGTACAACATAGTGATTTGACATTTATATACATTACAAATTGTCATGCTAAGTCTAGTAACCATCTGTCACCATACAAAGTTATTACAACATTATTGACTATATTCCCTACTCTGTATATTACATCTCTGTGACTTACTTATTTTATACCTGGAAGTTTGTGCCTCTTAATCCCCTTCACCTATTTTACCCCTGCCCCTCTCCACTTTGGCAACCATCAGTTTCTTCTCTGTATCTGCGTCTTTTTCTGTTTTGTTTTATTGGTCCATTTGTTTTATTTTTTAGATTTCACATATAAGTGAAATCATTGTTGTATTTTATTTTAAACTGTAGTCACATTTAATTTGTTACACTATGTGTGCTCTTTGATAAAATAAAGAATTTAACAATACCAATCTTACAGGTCAAGTTAGTTTATTTTATTAACCTATAATGGGTTTTATTTATTTCTGGGCAAAAGCTATAGGTCTTTTCTACAGGTTTTAAAAATGTCCAAGTGAAAAAAATATTTAACCACCAAGATGCTTTATCTGCCTGGAGATAAACAGAAATTTCCAAATGTTCAAACAAAATACTAGATCGTTTACTGGATCAGTATCTCATGTAAAATGTTCTTTTAATAAAAGTTCAAGAGAATGAACAGGTAATGCCACACTTTATTCACAGTATGGCTTGATCATTGTTCATGATTCATTTCTATATGCAGTGGGAAAGTGGAAATAATGTTTATTGAGTGTCTAGCTGCCAAACAGTTCTTATTCTCAATAGAGCAAGATTCCTTGTATTTTAAAAATGTACATTTATAAAGACATGAAATAGATTCATTAAGATTAAGATTCAATAATTTACTCAGTTTTTGGAGAAAATGGACTAAGTATCTTAGTAGACATTGTTCTCAAATGAAAGGATGAAAAGAAAAGTAAATGTCAGTCCTGCCTACCAGTGATTCATGGTATATTGTTTAACAACAAACAAATAACAATTTACACAACACAGTTCCGTTACCGTCACTTCACATGTTCTAGAATATTTAGCTATTTAATAATCTGTCAGAAGTCAAATAACTTTTAAGTGACAATATTGGGGTTTGAACTTAGACTTAATTTGCTCCAAAGTTTACTTTCAGCAAGAGAAGATTACCTGTATCATTCTCAGAAATAATTGTTTCACAAATTTATCAATTGCTAACAGATGTTGTTCTTCTAAGATTAACTCTATATGTGTTACTATTTAACATTTTCAACAAGGTTAATACAATTAAGTGTATAGATACAGGTTTGATTATTCCTGAAATCCAAGAGGATTATGTTTTGCATATTCCTATGAGGAAGAATACCAGTGCCAACATCTTGAGCACAATGCAAATCCCGTGCCCTTCATGTTTAAACCCTCATTAGACAAAATTTCTATTTTCTAGGTATTCTAAACAATTGAGAGTAGCTTAGAATTTCAGAACCTAAAAGTTTAACATGATATAATCTAACTACAAATCTTATTAGTGGGGAGAAAAAAAAGTCTAGAGACATTAAGTGACTAATGAAAGATCAGAGCTTCTGTAAGGGCAGTTTTTGGATTAAATCCACAGGCGCTAACACCCAGTCCTGTGCTATTTGGACTGGAGGGGCTGAAAAGGAACATTGAAGAATCACCATCAAGACTCTGTTTTCATTATGCTACATTGCTGGCTTTTGTTTCCTAATGATTTTCTTATAAAATCTTTATAAAAATGACTGGTGAAGGCTTATATTTATTCTTTTAGAAAATTTGTATGTTGCAGTCAGTGAGTAAATAATAGGTATTCTAGAAAAGTAAGATGAGTAAAAGTGGACTATTTTTAAAACTTTAATAAACTCTGAATACTATGCAGAATTAAGGAACAATTAATTAGCTATACATAGAGCCTAAGAATAAATAATAAAATTGGGCGTATTAAGAAAATGTGACACACAGTAAGAAATACAAAATAATATTATAATATTATTAAAATGCATAAACAATAATATATTATTCAAGTGTACATATGTTAGGATATAACTCATTCTAGTGAGTACCCTTGGTGGTGCTATATGGAGGGAGGAAGTGAGAGGGGGAATTAGGATAAATGGACAAACATCAAGTCATACTAAAAAAGTGAAATAAGCCAGGAGTGGGGACCTTGCACAGCCTGCTAATCTGATAAATAGGATTAACAGAATTCCCTGAACCTAAAGTTCAAAAAGTAAATTAAAAAAAAATTTGTTGAGGGACTTCCCTGGTGGCGCAGTGGTTAAGACTCCGCCTGCCAATGCAGGGGACACGGGTTCGAGCCCTGGTCGGGGAAGATCCCACATGCCGCGGAGCAACTAAGCCCATGAGCCACAACTACTGAGCCCGCGCGCCTAGAGCCCGTGCTCCGCAACAAGAGAAGCCACCGCAATGAGAAGCCTGCGCAGCGCAACGAAGACCCAACAGCCAAAAATAAATAAATAAATATATTTTTAAAAATTTGTTGATAATCTCTATTACAATGGAGTTATTTCTTAAAAGGTAACTTACAAGTATGGGTCATTAATACAGTCCTACACAATTCATAAATAGAAGAAAAACTTTGGAATGTCATGACATTTAGAAGAATCATTTTATAAAAAAACCCAACGTTTTCTATGTTTATTGAGATATAATCAGCATATAAGATGGTATAAGTTTAAGGTGTATAAAGTGACGATATTTGATACACATGTATATTGAGAAATGTTTACCACAGTAAAGTTCTTTAACACATCCTCCTTGTCACATAATTACCATTTTGTTGTTGTTATGGTGAGAACATTTAAGATCTTTCCTGCAAATTTCAGGCATACAATGTAGTATTGTTAATTACAGTCATCACGCTATACATTAGATTCCTGGAACTTATTCACCTTGAAACTGAAAGTTTGTACCCTTTGACCGACATTATGATGTAAAAAACTTTTAAGAAATTTTGTAGGACCCAGATAATTTAACATCCTGAAAATTTGGAACAGTTGCTAAATCTTCAGTGAGAATATCTGGTTGTATTCTGAAGATTTATTTTCAACATTTTTATGGTGTGATTAATTACATCACTATTAATTATGTCACTGATGTTTTAAGTTTTACTTTTCCACGCTGCCATTGTTCATTTCATAGTGCCAATAAATGAAATATGTATTATTAAACATTTTTGCTTTCTATCACGCTTTGCTATCTCTTAGAACTTAAGAATATTCATGCAAACGAAGGTAGCATTGGTGATAAAGTATTCTTTTTTTAAAAATTTATTTATTTTACTTATTATTTATTTTTGGCTGTGTTGTGTCTTCGTTGCTGCATGCGGGCTTTCCCTAGTTGCGGCGAGCGGGGGCTACTCTTTATTGCCGTGCGCAGGCCTCTCTCTGCTGTGGCCTCTCTTGTTGTGGAGCACGGGCTCTAGGTGTGCAGGCTTCAGTAGCTGTGGCTCAAAGGCTCTAGAGCGTAGGCTCAGTAGTTGTGGCTCACGGGCTTAGTTGCTCCGCGGCATGTGGGATCTTCCCGGACCAGGGCTCGAACCCGTGTCCCCTGCATTGGCAGGCAGATTCTCAACCACTGCGCCACCAGGGAAGCCCTAAAGTATTCTTTATATTGGAAAACCTAGCACTTTATAGGGACTATGCATCACATGTTGGCTATTAGATAAATCAGTAATTTAAGTTTTGATAGGACAGCTTTTGCATAAATACATAAGATCCTGATGATAATATGGAAACCAAAGTTAAAATAATCTTTAACATTTAGGTATTTTGGTTGAGTCTTGACAGGATAGTTGACTTCATATTCCAGGTAGCTATGGCAAGCCCTATATACTTCATACTCAAGTAGTGGTTGTATCAATTAGCACGCTTTTGGACACATGTAACAGAATACCCAACTAATAGTGACAAAATTAGTTATTAATATGGTGCAATATTGGTGAGAGCTAACTGGACACTTGGAATGGGCACCAGTCTGGCATGTCATTTAGACTCTCAGAGCCTCACTGTGTTTATGTGAAAAGTAGTGATGTTAGATTACACAAATTCTTACTTTCAAATATACTTTAAAATCATGTAATTCCAATTTCATTCTAATGGCATTAGCCATTTATAGGGATGTTTTAAGGTTATGTTTCTGACTAACCTTAATTGAGGTGAATTAAAGCAAAGCAGGAGGAAAGTTCTGTTTCAGAATTGTCCTACAGAGTATGGTTCTGATTTGAGTGGGGAAGCAGGAAATTAACTAATGAGAGAGGAGTTACCACCTGTGATGTAACAACACTGGGGGAGAGAGAAGAACTTTGCTCACAAGGCCATGATGGGTGAGGACAGGGGAAGCATGAGAAGGTTGATTGCCCCTCTTAGGTTTTAAAAATGAGTCTGGGCACATCCTTGTTTTTCATATGAGGAGTTGCAACAGTCTTCAACACCTCATGACATTCCTCATACGAATAGGATCATCATTCAGCCAAAAATGACTACTACATTTTTCCTTTCTTTTATGTCTACAGCTATATAATACTTTTTTTTTCACACCTATTGTTAAAAGATAGCTAATTTCGTTGATATAAGCAAAGGAGAACTGAAACACTATCTGTGCAGGTAACGTAGATCAAGATAGAAGTCATTCTGAAAATGATATATAAAAATTTATTTGAAATAGTTTCCATTTCTGTGGACAGTTAATGAAAGGAAAACTGATATGTTATATGCTAGATTCTCTTATTTTACAGTCATTGGGAACAGGTTTGTTCTAATTCATTCATTCTCCCTCTCTCTCTCTATATATATAGAGGGGGGGAGAGAGAGTATCTATCTATCTATCTATATATATATATAGAGAGAGAGACATAAATAGATATAGGGGTGTGTGTACAGGTACACATACCAGACAAATGTAATTACCAATTAATAAATAACATTATTTGAATATTATTATTTCAAATTATTTTAATTATTATATGAAAGTTTAAAAAATATTAGTTTATCATTTATTCATTTTAATAATTGATTAATGGATCTGTGTGATTTATAACTACATTTTTCAAGTTGGGACAAAAATATACAAGAGTTTTATCAGTTGATAATTATTAAGTGGAAAGGTAAATAAAATTACAAACATAAGCATGTTTCATAAAGTTTCTTATTGTCCTTGCTAACGATGGACATTAAGTTAATCTGGTCTTTCAGTGCTGGTACCAAGACACAATAAAATATCCTTATTTAAAAGTCAGAGAATTGTAATTAATCTTAATCATTCTGTTTACAGGATGCTAGTTAGAAAGTACTTAAAAATTACAGGTTTTAACAAATGAAATACACTTTAGATTCGTAGAGAGCACATATTTACACACCAATGTTATGTTACTTGGTAGATTAAACTCATAGGTCCTGAGCCACATGCTGTGATGACGGATTTAACACTTCATAATGAGCGCTAAGTAATATTTACTGTGTATCCTCATTTGCATTAAGTTGCTTTATGTTAGAGAAATAAGAACCTTATCCTGAGTTTATTAGAGTAGTATTAGATTTAAGACCTCCAGACTTTTCCCCATCTGTTAACTGAAATAACTTTTACTTTTGAAAGCAGACCAAAATTAATGTACTTCAATTAAGCTACTTGTTTCATAGCCATAGAATTTATTTTACATTTTACATTTTCTGTCTCTGTGGGAGTTGGAGAGTATGCAGAGGTAATGATGTCTTTATTAAACTACTTGACTCTATTCAAGAAAAAATAAATATGTTTAATGAAAAGTATTTTGTAAATTAAAGACAAACAAGGCAAGAAAACTGGAAAAGTTGCTCAAGCACCTAATTAATAAATCTTATATAGCATCTATTTTTCACTTTGTATATAAATAACATTTCTAAAGAAAATAAGAATCAAGGTTATTATTTCTGTCCTGAACTCATTTCAGCACTTATTTTTTAATCATTTAATTCATTTCTGGAAAATTGGAAATATCTGGAAATTATGGAAATTATGGAAAATTGCAGAGTCTCTTTATGGAGAGTGCTGACAGCTAAATTGAGGGTAACCTTCATTTTTAAGACATGTATGTCCAATTGAATTATCATATTAACTACTTTTTATCATAGTTGAATGTGTGTGAATCCTGGGCTACTGCAATTAATTCCTACAAAAAGGTCAAGTGTGGCCAGATATTGACCATTAAAAATGCTGTTTCTCTATTAATGCCCTAAATCTTTATCTTTATCATTCGTATTTAATGGAAAATATCTTTCCTGCAATAGCTACAAAAAACATCTGACCTACCTTTATATTTGTTGTTGTTTGACAGTCTTCAACTTCCTAGCTTTCCCTATTAACGTAGACCACTCATACACACACACACACACACACACGTATATATATATTGTTTTTTAAGTATCAAAATTAGCTAGCTGCAGGCAAGCTTGTGAACCTGGTGAATATGTCTTTCAGTGACTTATTTCCCCCTTTATTATTTTTTCTTGATTTCTCTGATCTCTGAAGCCACCTTTTTTTCTCTTTTACCTCTAACAAAATCTACTCCAATAAAATACCTGTCTACCAAATCATTTTATACTTAAGGTCATAATGTCTGTGGATTAACTTTACTTTAAACAAGAAGAAGAATTAGTAGTACCTGATTCTAATAATGAAGTTTCAGGAATGGGGGACTGGTCAATGAGATCTTTTGAAGAGTAGAAGAGCTACTTAAACCTTATCATGCGGGTAGTTTCTTATCCATTCTGTGGAAAGAACATGTTTTAAATGAGAAAAAATAGCACAGTTACAGAGTGTTAAGTCACTATGCTTATATCTTTCCCTTATTTGTAAAATATTTAAAGAAAATGTTGATCTCATTTGTAAAGGCAACATCTACAGAACCATCATAAAGAATTAAATATATTAGACTGCATAAGTTGTCAAGTCAAAATTCAGTCATTTTGCTCAAATTGCATGAAATTGGATCAATCAACTCTTTATTACATATGGCCTTTATATTTATAGATTTTACTAATAATTGTACTATTGTTAAAATGCTTAAGAAGCTTGGAATATAAGAAAGTTCCCCATTTTACCAGTTTTTAAGTGAAGGTTATAGAGAAATTGAATGAATTAAGGAAGAGCTGATCTATAGAGAATAGCTATGAAAAATTTTTAAACGATTTGAGGAAATTGTTGGTAAGTGATAATTAAATGTGTTTATTTTAAGAAATAAAATTAGGGTACTTTACATCACAATAAGTCTTTTATAAATCTTAACTCTGGAAAAGTTTTCTTTTATTAATACTTCTAATATTCAGGTTTTATTCTTTTTTGTTGTTTTTTTGTTTTTTGATTTTCTTTTTAATTTTTAATTTTTATTTTTTTTAATACAGCAGGTTCTTATTAGTCATCAATTTTATACACACCAGTGTATACATGTCAAACCCAATCACCCCCATCACACCACCATCCCCACCCCCCCGCAGTTTTCCCCCCTTGGTGTCCATACGTTTGTTCTCTACATCTGTGTCTCAACTTCTGCCCTGCAAACCAGTTCATCTGTACCATTTTTCTAGGTTCCACATACATGCGTTAATATACGATATCTGTTTTTCTCTTTCTGACTTACTTCACTCTGTATGACAGTCTGTAGATCCATCCACGTCTCAACAAATGACTCAATTTTGTTCCTTTTTATGGCTGAGTAATATTCCATTGTATATATGTACCACATCTTCTTTATCCATACGACTGTCGATGGGCATTTAGGTTGCTTTCATGACCTGGCCATTGTAAATAGTGCTGCAATGAATATTGGGGTGCATGTGTCTTTTTTTTTTTTTCCCCCAAATACTTTTTTTTTTTTTAATTTATTTATTTTTGGCTGTGTTGGGTCTTCGTTTCTGTGCGAGGGCTTTCTCTAGTTGCGGCGAGCAGGGGCCACTCTTCATCACTGTGCGCGGGCCTCTCACTGTCATGGCCTCTCTTGTTGTGGAGCACAGGCTCCAGACGCGCAGGCTCAGTAGCTGTGGCTCACGGGCCTAGTTGCTCCGCAGCATGTGGGATCTTCCCCGACCAGGGCTCGAACCCGTGTCCCCTGCATTGGCAGGCGGATTCTCAACCACTGCGCCACCAGGGAAGCCCCGCCATCTGGCACTTTTAAGGAGGAGTTCTAAATAAGGTTCCATGGACTGGCTGTAGGATAGGGCTCCAGTGGATTGTGAACATACTATGCTCATTAGCAAAATTTCATGTGTATCGTAATATGGGCATTTTGAAAAATGCCCATAGTTTTTATCACGTTCTCAAAAGGTTCTTTGACAGTGCCCCTCAAAATAACATCGCCTTTGCAATACAGTTCTCAAAGCAACTTTACCTTGATTATTTATTTTGATTCTGAAAATAACACTGTGGGGAGAAACAAAAAAATGTATCATCCTTATTTACACATAGGAGAATGAGATGCCTGAATGTTAAGTAACTGGCCCAATCTTACAGGCAATAATTTTAGAAATCAAGCTGAGGTCCCAGGAAATTTGACGGCTAATTCAATGATATTTCGTATAAGATGAAGAATGATGCAGTTAATTTCAAACACATTGGATACACTTCTTTAAAAATAAAACCATAGATTCAAATTTACTTTGTCTGCAAAATAAATACAAAATTTCTATGTTTAGAAACTGTCACTTTATTTGTCAAATAGATCTTTGGTCTAATACCATAGCCCATATCCCTACCATGTTATATTTTGGATTCTGCAGGGGAGAATAGTGCTCTATGAATACTGTGAATATTGAATTCTGTAGAGAGTCGGAGGATGAGGGGAACTTATTTGCAAAGTAGAAGTCCTGAAAGAACAATATTTCAGCTCTTTGCTCTCAATGATAAAGGAAGGTTATTTGATAAGCAAAGTCAAAGGAGCTGTCTTTCTTTACACATAAAAGGAAGTACAGTACTGATGTATCCAAACAAAAGATTACAGAAATAAAATTGAGTTTTTGTATTTTTTCCCTCTTTTGATTTGGCTTGACTTCCCCCCCCCCTCCCCCCCCCGAACATTCAGGCAGTACTAATAAAATAGGAAGTAACCTTTGTCACCAATGAAAAGTAGTATATCTTTTGGATGTCACAGCTAGGAGAAATATATAGGATTTTAAGACTTAAATAATTTTTCATTAGTAATAAGTTAACATTGCCCACATTCAAATAAAAGAAATGAGACTTGGATAATGGATTGAAATAGGTGGCCAATTGAAAAAAGATCTTAATGTCTTTCTATCAGGTCAAGGCAATATTGATAATAATACTACTCAGGCCTCCTATATTAAGGTTTAAACATGTTTCAGTACATCTTTCCTGTTATTAAAAATAAAGCTCACTCCAATAAAGGAGTTTAACTTCTTTAGGTTGCAAAGATACACGTTATTTGTCAAAATTCAACCAAAGAAATATAACCAATAAGAGATACATATTAAGGGATTCATTGCAAGCAATTGGCTTATGCAGTTGTGGTGCTGGCTAGTTCAGTCTGAAATCTGTCTGACAGGCCACCTGAAAAAGGTTGCCTGGAAATTTTTTCTTAAATTTTGGCTTTTCTCTTAAGGCCTTTCAACAAATTGAATTAGGGCTACCGAGAGGTCAAGCATAATCTCCTTTACTTAACATCACCTTATTATGGACTTTATTTACTACTACAAAATAACTTTGCACAAATATTTGTAAGTGTTTGAATGAATACTAAGCGACTGTATCCTAGTCAAGTTGACACATAAAACTGGCCATCACAATGTATTACTTATTAATTTGGCACTCGGTGTATTAAATAGTGCCTAGACTAAGTTAACACGCTGTACACCCAAGTATATACTATTTATTCCCATGACTGTACTAGTCTAGATTGTTCCAAACCCCAGGTGTCAGCAAAATTTTCCCATAAAGAGATAGAGAATAGATATTTTAGGTTTGCAGACCATATGGTTTCCGTCATAAGAAAAGTACATAAATGAATGAGTGTGTTCCAATAAAACTTTAGTTATAGAAATACGTGATCTTCCATTGGGCTACAGTTTACTTACCCTCTGCTCTAAACAAGCATTTAAATTCTTAATATCATCATGGCTTATGGAACACTTGTGAACAAGACCTTGTGTTGGGGCCTATACAAGCTGGAAGTAGCATAAACATCTTAACATCTAGCTGGAAGAATGGATATGCAGATAATGGGATACAAGTCAAGGTTAAAATTGATGAAGTTCAATTTACAGTGTTCTGGGAAGACAGATAAGACTGTCTTTAAATATACCTGTGGGGTTTAGGTAGGTTTTCCCCAAATAGTTGACCTCTGATTCGGCCCTAAGGTGGTCTCTAAATAGAGGGGGTAAGGAGAAAAGGACAGATTCACAGGAAAGTTTTTGGAGTCAGAAAACTGAATATGCTTGACGGGCAGTGAATAATCCAGTGTCACCAGAGGATGTGTGGAAAGAGGATGAATTTAAAAATGCAGGCCAGGGTGTTATTGGAAAAAGACTGGATTTTATACTAGGAAGTTGAGCAATTATCCTATAGGAAATGGGGAGGCCATAAATTATATTTGAGGAGAATATATAGTTGCTTACAAAGCTCCTTTGAGTCTCATTACAAACAAGCAAAATCCAAGTTACCTTCAAGGTATTCTTGATTACCTGCCTGGTACTTAATTCTCCCTTTCCTTGAGTACTCCAATTCTCTTTTAAATATGAATCTCTTACAAAGTGAGAGAGCGGCATGGACACATATACACTACCAAATGTAAAATAGATAGCTAGTGGGAAGCAGCCACATAGCATAGGGAGATCAGCTCAGTGCTTTGTGACCACCTAGAGGGGTGGGATAGGGAGGGTGGGAGGGAGGGAGATGAAAGAGGGAAGAGATATAGGGATATATCTATATGTATAACTGATTCACTTTGTTATAAAGCAGAAACTAACACACCATTGTAAAGCAATTATACTCCAATAAAGATGTTAAAAAAAAAAAGAGAAAAAAAATATGAATCTCTTCCCATGCAGACCATGTACTTTGAGGAGAACAGTTCCAGGAGTAATCCTGAATGTTCTAAGAATAATCTCCTCTGCCTTACTATGGGTACAAAACAAAGATGCTTTATTCTATGAGAAAGGAAAATGAAGATATATATATATATGTATATTTAGTTTGCAAAACTCTCCATTTGCAGATAGTTTCTATGACACCTAAAGCTCAAGTTATTAAATATTTTATTAGTATAGAGATACAGATGTAGAGAACAAACGTAAGGACACCAAGGGGGGAAAGTGGCGGGGGGTGGTGGTGGTTGTGTGATGAATTGGGAGATTGGGATTGACATGTATACACTAATATGTATAAAATGGATAACTAATAAGAACCTGCTGTATACAAAAATAAATAAAATAAAATTCAAAAAGAACTGTATGAGTTTTGTACTAGATATAAAATTGGGAAGTAGATTTAAAACATTTAAAATATCTGTGGAAATTAAATAACCCAGTTAAACTAAGACAGGGCTTAAATAGGAGCGCAAAATAGAGGTTGTGCTGTATCCTTGTTGGGTAGTTTCGTGTTTCGACTATAATGCTAAAATGTAAATTTTATTTTAAAAGTTAGACCCTCATGTGAAGCAATCCAATAGGGACATATTTATAGAGAAAAGTTGTTTTCATTTTCTAGATGTTCACTGTGGTTCTGTTCTTTTTTTTTTTTTTTTTTTTTTACTACAGGGAATGAATGTCTATATCCAGGAAAAATAAATTATGCTGCTATAAACTGTATGCAGCAAATGATTTATTTAAGGTATACTTTGAAAAGTGTACACGAAATGCTAAGGAGGCAAATAGCTATGAAGTGTCTTAGCCCCTTCTCAAGAAATTATGCATCTTGTAAATTTAGTGTACCTGCTGGTGTCTGTTTGCAGTTTATATTTAGCTTTTCGAGGACCAAAAAGAGCTGCTTTTGATCTCCTAACATTGGTAATTAATCATAGGAAGAGTTCTCTTTGCGTGTGTCAAACAGCCCACGATTTTTTTCATTTCTGCTGGTTGCACATTTTAACTTGCGCTGTGCTTCTGAGCATCTGTTGGATTTAGATCATTAGCATCTCCACCGATATAGCAGTCAAGGAGACCACAAGAGTGGTTTGCCTGCTGATAACCATGAGGAGAAAAAACCCCACCAAGTCATTAGTTTTCCCAATTTCCAGTTATAATCCTTTCAGTGAAAGTTCGATTAATGTTCAGTCACAGAATCTACACTATTACAAAGGAAAACATGCAAAGTTAAGTTCAGGATAAATTACTATTGAGTCTGGATGCATTTTCTCCAGATACACTACTCTGAAAATTGCGGAAATGCTATTTGGGTTATGTTTTCATTCAGCAGATGCACATTACATTGATACACCAAAATCCAGAAAATATGAATGTTTCCTCATCTTGGAAATAGCTGGTGTTTTTCAGAGCTGTCAAAATAAATATTCCATAGCTTACTAAAGTAGAGCTGAAAGGCATAAGAGTAGGTAGTCAGGGGTTGAGTGGGACATCTCACCACCACCGATGTCACAATTTAGCCTCAGTTCACAATGAGGGCTTCATCAGCTTACCTCCTTCCCTGGCTTCTCCACTGTAGTGCTTGGGCCTAAACTTCCTCACTATTCCAAGATTTACAAGACCGTTTACTCTGTCTGGGCATTGCTGATACAACTCAAAGTGGAACCATGTTACCTCTTGAAGGACCAACAATTTTTTAAGTTTAAACATCAAAATTAAAATACATATTCCACACAAAAAAATTCAGGTACACTTTCAGTAAACTGTCTTCCAACCATCAAGTTGGTCTGGTTATATATACTTTCCTGTGTGTTGGAATTAGTGCATTAATGGCTGCATTCATTCACTCCTCCTCCTACCTACCCATGCCCTGTAGTATTCTCCAACTCTGGCACTGGGCTTGGCCACGTGTTTTGCTTTAGTCAAAAGTATGTTCTCAAGTACGTTGCAAGAAGATTTTTGGAAGGCATTCGTGTTTTTCTGCTTGCTGTTTTCTGTCCTCTGTCATCATCATGAGAAGGTCTTGCCTGGGCTAGCTTGTTGCGGGATGAGACACAGGAAGCTAAACCGAGTTGTCCTGTCATCCCAGCCAAGGCTCTCCTAAGATGATTCAACAGCGAGCCAACCTCCAGCAATGCTCATGATCCCAACCAAGGTCAGCAGATCTTCCTAGCCAACTCGCAGCTTATCACAGACAGAGGGACAAGTTCAGTAAAGATATGTTGAGTCCAGATCAGATTATCCCTGCAGACGCCTGAGCTGAACTCATGTTTATATTTGTTTGACACTGAAGTTTTGTGGCTGTTTGTTATATTATTGTAGCAGTGGAGACAGTATGGATCATGCCCAGAAGACTTCCTGCATGCTGAATTCTCCATCTGGCTACTAGTGTTTATGTGGGCTCTGTATGAATTTTTTTTATGTGTAGACATACCTGGATGAATATCTCACTGGAGGCTTTACTCTTGCCTGATCACCCATCCCTGGAAAGATGATCTGCATATTGCACAAATGACATTCATATTCTAAACTCACCCACACTGCCCTCTCTAACCCCAGTTAACATGACTGTGCAATTCTGAGACAGGTGGTTGGAGGCCTTATGTCTTTAGCAGCTGCTGGCAGACAAGAGAAAGTTTGTAGGGAATCTTCAGAGCAGGACCTGGATAGAATGTGACTGTGTGTACATGTGTATATTTTAGTTGGTAACTACGTGTGTGCTTTCTAGAGGGTGTGTAGTACCCTGTGAGGATTAGAGTAGGCTCCAGAATTCTGGTGGGAGACCATGAATCTCCATGTCTTCATTCTCATTTAATTCAGAATAAGTTCTGTGGTTGTGAATTGTGTCCTGGAAATGTGGAAGCCATATGCAATACACAAATTGAGAGACTGGTATATCGCAGGCTACTTGTGAATCCTATGATTTCATAATTGGTGAGGTATTTCTCAGAATGTCCTTAAAGTTTTTCGTTATTCTGCCCAGATTTATCGATCTTCTGTTGTGTACCCTAGGGGTACAAAGAAAACTAAGGCACCCTCTCAGCCCTCAAGAGTTTCAAAGCCTAGATGAAAGGCACACACAAAAAAGTATTTTTTTATAGTATTCTAGTATTTATAGTGTTTTCAGCAATGATTAAGGTACTATGGAGAAACACAGTGAGAGTCGTTAGGCACAGGAGTATAGTCAGAGCTCATGGAAGGCGTCACAGAATATAATTTTATAAATGAGTAGGTTAAGTAGAAGTTCTTAGAAGAGAGGAGGAAGGAGATAAAACCTCTTAGAGAAAGGGAACAGCAAGAATATTTGAAGAACTGCAGAGAGATACAACGTCACTAGATTGAAGATCAGTAAACTCGCTGGCAACATGAGTCAGGACTTAACAAATGAGGAAAGGACAGAAAGGTATGGGAATATAGAGGATTATGGGAGACAGGAAAAGAAGGTTTGACTTTATCCTATAAGCCATGGATAAATACATGAAACATAGAAGTATAAAGATCAGATTTGCATGTTAGAAATGTCCCTCCAGTAGTAGTATTGTGGAGAATGGGCCTGGAGGTGGAGAAGCAATTCCAATAGTTTAGATATATGCTGTCCATATGGTAGCCCCCAGCCACATTTGGATACTGAGTACCTGAAATGCCTCAGTCAGAATTGAGATATATGTGCTGACCAGTGTAAAATATACACTGGATGTCAATGAAACAACTTAAATAGAGAATGTAAAGTATCCTATTAATAACCTTTGATACTGACTGTATTTTGAAAATGATAGTATTTTGAATATATTGAGTTAAACAAAATGTACTATTAAAAGTAATTTCATCTGTTTCCTTTTAACTTGTTTAATGTGGCTACCAAAGTTTTTTAAAATTATGAATGTGGCTTGCATTATATTTCTATTGGACATCCCTGCTCTAGGTGATACAAGACTGATGATCTAGGCTGTGACTGTAGCATAAAGACTGGGAGAAGATTTGACAGCTATTAAAGGAGGGGAAACTGGCAAGGATACAAGTGGCATTGGAAGAGCTGGAGAGGTCTAGAATTGCTCTGAGAGTTCTGACTTGATTGACAGAGACAAAGCTGAGTTCAATAAGCAGGATACAGAACCTAAGAAGAATAGGAGCAAAAAAATGAGTTTAGTATTCAATGTATCGAGTGTAGTATTCTGGTTTCTAATGGGTAAAAAGTGGCAAATAAATAACAACTTAAATATTTCTGGCATTGAGAACCAAGATTGTGCCTAGAAATAAAGACTTATGAGTTATTAGCCTATAGAAGAGAAAGGAAATCATAATCATCAATGATATTGTTTCAGAAAACAAGGATGGAGGGAAAGAAATACAAAGCATGGGATCTGGGGAAAGCAAATACAGTCAGCCCCCTGTATCTGCAGATTCAGCCAACCATGGATTGAAAATATTTGGGGAAAAAAATCCAGAAATTTCCAAAGAGCAAAACTTGAATTTTCCATGTGCCAGCAACTATTTACATAACATTTACATTGTATTAAGTATTATAAGTAATCTAGAGATGATTTAAACTATACGGGATGATGTGCGTAGGTTATATGGAATACTACACCATTTTATAAGGGACTTGACCATCTGCAGATTTTGCTATCTATGGCTGCCCTGGAATCAATCCCCCGTAGATACCAAGAGATGACTGTATTCTAAAAAAGAACGAGGCAGCAGAAGCCATTAAAGAGCTAAGTCAGAGAGATGGGGGAAACTTCAAAGACTGTGGTCTATGAAATTTGTGGGAGAGAACATCAAGAATAAGGGAAACTGAACATTGTTTTTTGGCAAAGGAGAAGTCATGGAAAATAAGACCTGGTCTTTGGATTAAAAAATTAGCACTTCATTCTTGACCTTATTCTGGGTCTGAGGATTTTTGTCAGCATCCAAAATATTCTGTTAGTTCAGTGTTAGTAATAGCTTCAACAGTCTTATCAGCTTCAGTCCATATGTCTTCCTCTCAATTGCTGTAATTGTAGCTAGAATTTGAAAACACAGATTCTGATGATCTATTTTAATAACTTGATTTGGGGGGTACAGCGTTCAAGAATTTAACATTATTCCTGTTACCAGTTTGGATATTTCTTTGATTTACACAAATTCTCTATAATCTCTATTTCTGTCTATTTCTGTCCAAATCTGAGGATTTTTAAAAATTGAAGTAGAGTTGATTTACAATGTTGTGTTGGTTTTATTTATACATATATGTTTTTTTCAGACTCTTTTCCATTAAAGGTTATTACAGGATATTGAACATAGTTCCCTGTGTTATACCGTAGGTCCTTGTTGTTTATTTTATACAGAGTGTGTGTAGTAGTGAGGATGAGTAAGTTGGGAAAAGCATTTGCAGGAAATGAGATAGTTTGTCCAAGAAAAAGAAAGAGCTACAGAGGACTGAAACCACTTTATTATGACTAGAAGATTCTTTGGATGTAATTAGGTCTCGTCTAAGGTACTCTTCCTCTTAAAACTGAAGTGTAGGCTACTTATTTTTTCACAGTCCCCAACACTCTCCTCGATGTCGCTTCCCCACCATTATTATGTCATCTTCTCAGAAGAAAGCCTGCTCCTTGTTCTCACCTGCTAAGCACCTCGCCATCCTCTCAAATCAAGATTTTGACCCTGGATCACAACTTCCCTCTCATCCCCTAGGTCTGTGATCATTCTGGGAAAGTTTAATGATCATGTGCTTATCCACCCAGCACACAGGCCTCTCAGCTATCAACTAATATTCAAGAATCTTTCTTTCTTATGAGCCCTACTATTAAAAGAGTTCTTTTAATTTCAAGAATAGTAACTCCCCCAACTGTGGGAATCTTATTTCTCAGGGTATAGTAGAGGTGTCAGTATATTTTCCTTCATTGCCCTCAGCTTCTACTCAGGAAATTTATTTAAACTAGAATGGCTTTGATTTTGGCATCAGGTCACATGACGCTACCCTTTCTGATTATGACTGTTTTGAATGGGGAGAAACTAGCTCAAAGCCAGGCAATCCGTTGCCAGCCAGCGGGCAATCAGAATCTCTGATTAAGGGATAGTCATTGTAGCTGGGAGACAGTGAACACCCAAACTGAAAGATCTGGTAAAGTAAGATCCAGAATCTGACAAGCCAGAAAATGTGCACATGTCAAATGTATGAAGGCAAACATTAAAAACTTTTCAGACATGAGCAGTCTTCAGAGAAAGCAGTGGAACAGATGTAATAAAGAAGCACAGATGGAAAACTGTGGTCAGAAAGAGAGAGAAATTGAGAGAATACATCTTTGATGATTTTATATTCCCCATGAGGCTCAGTTATAGTTTCTGCAATTTTCTGTTCAGTGTGATTCTCCTATATTTTTATGATGAACTCTTTGTTTATTTGAACTTGCTTGACTGTACTTCTGCATTTTCCTCAAAATGATCTCTAACCAGTACAGATACTACCTGTTTGTTTCTACCACTACACCCAGGCTTGTGAAATATACATGTAAGTGATCCAGAGCCTTTCCCATTCCCGTTTATGCTAGAAGGAAAAGCAATCAAAATCAGTTGTGAAATTTCAGCCTAACAACTCCTGAAAAAATTTATTTTTTCTTGTTCACTCCTAAAACTAAGGAGTAATATTTATCAGTTTGATCATTTAGACAGTAAAACTGTCATCGTGTAAAAGATTAAATAAATCTTTTTCAAATCATGCAATGACTTCATGTTTTGCAAGGATGTCTGATATATGAGAGTGCTAAATTATACTAGTAATACAATTTTCACGTTTATAATATAAAAATAATTTCATGGGTAAACATTTTCTCATTTTATTTTGAAACAGGAAATAATATTTACAGAAAAAATTATGAAATATTTGATATTGTAGAATAGGGATCGGCAAATTGTGGACCAAATCTATTTTAAAAAGGTGACAGACTAAAGTTTTATTGGACCTACACCCACACCCATTCTGTGTATTGTCTGTGGCTGCTTTCATTCTACAATGGCAGGATCGAGTAGTTGCAACAGAGACCATATAGCTCACAAAACCTAAAATGCTTCCTCTTTATTCCTTCCCAGAAAAAAAAAGTTACTTACCTCTGTTGTAGAAATAGAGGACACATTATTTACCAACTTAACAGCCTAAACACTAGATAGAAAACATAAGTGACTTAAGTGAGGCTTAATTTTCTATATGTTTTCTGGGTTATGAATTCACAAAATGCTCTACCTTCTAGGGAATAACTGGAATAATTTGTTTTTTTCTGCACAGAATCATGATAAACAGGGAAGGATTGTTTGGTGATTTTAAATACAAAAGCATCTTTAATAAAATGATAAGAAACAGATGGTATTTTATTATCTGGAATGAATAAAGTTAAAACAAAGAAATCAGTTCAAAGAAATGGAATTCATTAGGGAAATTAAGAAGATTGGGATTGACATATATACACTAATATGTATAAAATGGATAACTAATAAGAACCTGCTGTATAAAAAAATAAATAAAAATTCAAAAAAATTTAAGAATTAGTAGTGAAGTATAAATTATAACCATTTTAAACAGTTTATGAAGCAAAACCAAAATTCGGGCACACATTGATACACATTTGTTAATCAATGTCTGTTTTGTATGTAATTCATACGTAATTCTTTATTCACGTTATTGTGAAAACCTAGAAACAATAAAAAAAAATAGAAAAAAATGGGATTGTATTTAAAAGTATAGGGTGGCTTCAAAGATGTAGGCAAAATAATAAAATTACAGTGATCTAAAATTCAACTGGAAGTATCCGTTGGATGGAAAGTAGGCTAGGCCATTATAAAGGAGAACAAAGATATTTCACAATTAAAATTAAGGTCAACTTGTTTAAAAATACAGAGTTGTGAAACTGAAGAGACAAACTAAAATATGAACTTTATATTTCTCAAATCGTAAATAGCATCAGAAAATATCCATTGAAGAAAACGTACGTTAACATGATATTAAATAAAGCACACCATCATAAGCTAAACAGTTCTTTAAGCATGATGTATTACAATGTTCTACTAATTGTTCTCTTTCCCTCCAGACTCCCTCCTCCACCATACACACTATATGCTTGCCATTTCTTTTTCACGTCCCTCTCCCCAATCAAAACCTCTAGTGATTTACTGTTGAACCGTGGTATTTTAGAGCCGAAAACGTAACACACGAGGACAATGAGAAACGTAAGGTGAAACAGTTTTCCCATGTGGTATATCTGAACAACAAATGGATGTTCAGATCGAACCCCAATGTCCCTGACAACTAGATCAGTGTTTGCGTACCATACTGAGCTTTCTTGTATACAATTTTGTTTGATCTTTATTTTTACTGGTCTGTTACTTGAAAATCATGCTCTTGATAGACTGCTTTTTTAGTCTGCTACTTACCTCACATTTGGCTATAAGAGTCATGTCCAATCTCTGTTTTTCTGTATTTCTATCAAGGTAATAAAAAGTGGTGGATAGCTTTGCACAATGTTCATTACATAGAAAGCACTGGTAAAGTTAACTGTATTTAAGGGCAAAATAGGAAGCTCCTTTCTTCTTCTATGAAGCATGGTTATCTCCTTCCTCTGAGTTGCTTTAGAACATATGACCTGATGTACTCATTTGGCTTTTGGCACCTTCTCCCCGTGTTGTTCTTTATTTTTCTCTGTACTTACAAGTGTGGTGTTATCCAAATACAGTGTGAGCCCTTAAAGGCAAAGATGATCTGTAACACTCTGAACATAATAATTGCTCAATAAATGCTTATTAAATACAGTAGAGATTAAAAGTACAGTTTTAAACTTCGTAAGTTCCACAACACAGTCAGTTGTGACAGTTTGATAATGAATTAGAATATAAGGAATTATCCAAGGAACACTCTAAGGGTCTATATTTAACCATACAAAAAATTTAAATCTTTATGTTTGAAAGTAATAAAACCACAAAATGGTTCTGTTCATTAGATTAGAATGTTATTTGTAATATATTTGTGTTAGTGCTTTGGAGCTCAGTCTTACTTTTAGAATAAAATATGGGCTAATTTTAAGTAAGATTAACAATGCTCATATTTTCTGAAAAATATAAAATTTATTAGATTTAAATTATTAAGGCCTTCTGTATGAGAGTGGGGAAAATCACTACTTGATCATAATTCACTTATTTCAAAGCCCCCAACTTAAGTGAATTATGTTAAGAAATAAGTTTATTTCAAAGCCCTGACTTAAGAAACTGATTGGATTAGAAGAAAAAACAGCATGTCAGAGAGCGGCATGTAATGAAAAGTATTCAACGCAATCCAGTACCACCACACTTATAGGTCAGGATCTTAATCTAGACTTTGCAGTTAAATAACATTTCTGTATCCTTTAGCCCATTTAAACCACACTTTCAAATGTCTAAATTTAAACAATTAAATTTAAGGCTAAAGTAAGCATACATACTTGTATGCAAACAAGCAATGTCACATTTTATATCTTTTTACCTTGTGTATTCCTTAACTAATTATTGTAAACATAGCTATTTTTACTACTTTTGTCTTTTATCCTTTATACTAGCTTTAAAAGTGATTAATTCACTACCTTAACTATATATTTGCCTTTCCAGTGAGATTTATTCTTTCATAGGTTACTAGTTAGCGCCCTTTCTTGTCAACTCAAAGAATCTGTTTAACATTTCTTGTAAGACCAGTTAAGAGGTGATGAAATCCTTTAGCTTTTGCTTGTCTGGAAAACTTTTCATCTCCTCTTCTCTACTGAGTGATAACCTTACTAGGTAGAGTATTCTTGATTGGAAGTTTTTTCCTTTCATCACTTTTAATATATCAGGCCACTCCTTCTGGCCTGCAAAGTTTCTGCTGAAGAATCTGCTGCTAGTCTTAAAGGGGTTCTCTTGTATATAACAAGTTATTTTTCTCTTCCTGCTTTTAATGTTCTCTCCTTGTCTTTATCTTTTGACATTTTAATTATAATGTGTCTTGGTGTGGGTCTCTTTGGGTTCCTCTTATGTGGAACTGTCTGGGCTTCCTGGATCTGGATGTCTGTTTCTTTCCCCAGGTTTAAGAAGTTTTCAGTCATTATTTCTTCACATAAGATTTCTGCTCCTTTGTCTCTTTCTCCTCCTTCTGGGAGCCCTACGATGCAAATCTTAGTTCAGTTAATATTGTTCCATAAGTCCCTTAAGCTATCTTCACTTTTTAAAATTCTTTTTTTCTTTTTACTACTCTAGTTGAGTTCCACTGCCTTGTCTTTGAGTTGACTGATTTTTTTCTCCAGCTCCGGCTAGTGTGCTATTGAACCCCTCTAGTGTATTTTTCAGTTCAGTTATTGTATCTTTCAGCTCTGTGACTTCTGTTTGATACTTTCTTACATTTTCCATCTCTTTGTTGAAGTTCTCAGTGTGTTCATTCTTCTTCCCAGTTTGGTGAGCAACTTTATGAGTGTTACTTATCTTTATTTCATTAAGGCTATTTTTCTGAGGTTTTATTTTGTGCTTTCATTTGGAAAATATTCTGTTTCTTCATTTTACCTGACTCTCTGTGTTGGTTTCTATATAGTAGATGAAACAACCACCTCTCCCAGTCTTGAAGGAGTGGGCTCATGTAAGAGATGAGCCTTGTTATCCAATCCTCCCTCAGCTCCTTGTTGTCTCTTAAACTTCTCTGCTTGTCCTAGCAGCCTATGATAGATTTAATTGTTCCCAGTAGTTGAGGATGTGTCAAAACCTGTCAGTGCCCCATGGGAGGATCTCAGCACCTAGAGTCAGGCTGACTAGAAGCCAGACCCACAAGGTATAAGCTTTTAAATCTATGCAAATATATACAGTCCTGTGGTACCACAAACTTAAGCCCTGCTCGCCACCAGAGCCAGGCGATCTGGAGGTGCCCCCTGAGCAGCAGTCACAGAAATCAAGGCTCCAGATGAGTGTATAAGCTGTCTTCTGGGTGATACTGGCAAACCGGAGCAGGGCAGAGGGAGAGCGCCAAGATGGTGTCTGCTGCCGATGTTCTTTGAAAGCAGCTCTGTAAGCCACTGTGTGTCAAACCTGACCTGCCCCTCAGGCTGAAGCTCCAGGGCAAGCAAATTCCTTCACAGAAAGCCTAGGAATATGCCCCAGCCCACTGTCTGTGCAGTGCCCTGGGGGTGGTAGCTGTTTAACAGCTCTAGCTCCCTTGGTTACAGTCCTATGGGATCCGCGAGCATAAGCCGCCAGAGCTAGGTGATGCAGAGGTATCCCTTGGCAGCAGTCATAAAAATTGGGGCACAAGACAGGGGTATGAGCTCCCTTCTGGGTGACACCAATTATTATAGTCCCATGGGACCAGGAATGCAAGCTCCCTTGACATCCAGAGCCAGGTGATCGAGTGGCATCCTCTGGCAGCAGCATAAAAATTGAGGCAACAGACACATAACAAAGGCTCCCCCATAGCAGATTCTGGTGCTTTGGAGCATAGCAAAGGGAGAGTGAAAGGTTGGGGCCCCCCAGTCTCTGTCTCCAGAGAATGTTCCAGCAGGCTCTTAGATGTGTGTGTTAAACTAGATGCCTGCCTCTCAGGCCGACGCTTTTATATAATCAGGTGACCCTCCTTCACTTTAGGTCTGGGTACGATCACCTGCCACCGAGCTGGGTCCTGGGTGAGTCCAAGCACGCGAGTCCTTTAAGGGCGGCTTCTCAGATTGCTATAGCATAGTGGGTGTCAGGATGTGAACCCTGTTGGTTTTCCAAGTCAGATGCTTTGGGGGCTGATCTCTCAAGTTGACATCCCCAAAGTTGGGATGCCTGTCATGGGGTCTGAACCCCTCCCTCCTCATAGAGAAGCTCCAGGTTCCGAGTTCCCTCCAGCTTGTGGGACACTGTGCCAAGGGTGGGGTTTATCGTAAGATTGGGTCCCAGACTCTCCTACTTGCTTCAATTTGGTTTTCTTCTCATTTGCTTGGCATGTAGTCATCACTCAGTCAGTCTTTTGGTTTTTTTAAGAAGAAATTATTCCATATGTAGCTGTAGATTCAGCGTGTCCGTGGAAGGAAAGGGAGTTCAGGAAGGAAAGGAGTTCAGGATCTTCCTACATCAAACATCTTGAATCAGGAAAAAAAAATTTTTTTGATACAGGGAAATGCAAATCAAACCAACAATGAGATATCACCTCACACCTGTTAGAACGACTATCATCAAGAAGCCATAACAAGTGTTGACAAGGATGTGAAGAAAAGGGAACCCTTGTGTACTGTTGGTGAGAATATAAGTTGGTGCAGCCACTGTGGAAAACAGTGTGGAAGTTCCTTAAAAAACTAAAAATAAAACTACTATATGATCCATCAATTCCACTCCTGGGTATTTATTCAAAGAAAACAAAAACACTAATTTGGAAAGATATCTGCACCCCATATTTATTGCAGCATTATTTACAGTAGCCAAGATAATGGAAACAATCTAAGTGTCCATTGATGGATGAACGGATAAAGAAATTGTAGTAAATATGCATATATATACACAATGGAATATTATTCAGCCATCACAAATGAAATCCTGCCATTTTTGACAACATATGGATGGACCTTGAGGGCGTTAGGCTAAGTGAAATAAGTCACAGAAAGACTGTATGCTGTATAATCTCTTTTTTTAAAACCATTTTTTAAATTGAAGTATAGTTAATTTACAATGTTGTGTTAGTTTCAGGTATACAGCAAAGTGATTCAGTTATACATATATATATATCTATTCTTTTTCATATTCTTTTCCATTATAGGTTATTACAAGATATTGAATATAGTTCCCTGTGCTATACAGTAGGTCCTTGTTGTTGATATATTTTATATATAGTAGTGTATACCTGTTAATCCCAAACTCCTAATTTATCTCCCCCCACACCCCCATTCCCTTTGGTAACCATAAGCTTGTTTTCTTTGTGAATCTATTTCTGTTTTGTAAAGAAATTCATTTGTATCATTTTTTTAGATTGCACATATGTGATATCATATGATATTTGTCTTTCTCCTTCTGACTTACTTCACTTAATATGATAATCTCTAGGTCCAGCCATGTTGCTGTAAATGACATTGTTTCATTCCTTTTTATGCCTGAGTAACATTCCATTGTATATATGTACCATATCTTCTTTAACCATTCTTCTGTCAATGGACATTTAGGTTGCTTGCTTGTCTTGGCTATTGTAAATAGAGCTGCTATGAACATAGGGGTGCATGTATCTTTTCAAATTAGAGTTTTCTCCAGATATATGCTCAGGAGTGGGATTGCTGAGTCATATGGTAGCTCTAGTTTTAGTTTTTTAAGGAACCTCCATACTGTTCTCCATAGTGGCTGTACCAATTTACATTCCCACCAACAGTGTAGGAGGGTTCCCTTTTCTTCACACCCTCTCCAGCATTTATTGTTTGTAGACTTTTAAAAGATGGCCATTCTGATTGGTGTGAGGTGATACCTCACTGTAGTTTTGATTTGAGTTTCTCTAATAATTAGCGATGTTGGGCATCTTTTCATGTGTCTTTTGGCCATCCGTATGTCTTCTTTGAAGAAATGTCTATTTAGGTCTTCTGTCCATTTTTTTGATTGGGATTTTTTTTCATACTAAGCTCTATGGATTGTTTGTATATTTTGGAAATTAATCCCTTGTCAGTAGCATCATTTGCAAATGTTTTCTCCCAGTCCATGGGTTGTCTTTTCATTTTGCTTATGGTTTCCTTTGCTGTGCAAAAGCTTTTAAGTTTAATTAGGTCCCATTTGTTTATTTTTGTTTTTATTTACATTACTCCAGGAGATGGATCCAAAAAAAATATTGCTCTGATTTATGTCAAAGAGTTTTCTGCCTATATTTTCCTCTAGGAGTTTTATAGTATCCAGTCGTACATTTAGGTCTTTAATCCATTTGGTGTTTATTTTTGTATATGGTGTTAAGAGATGTTCTAATTTCATTCTTTTACATATAGCTGTCCAGTTTTCCCAGCACCAATTATTGAAGAGACTGTCTTTTCTCCATTGTATATTCTTGCCTCATTTGTCATAGATTAATTGACTGTAAGTGTGTGGGTTTATTTTTGGGCTTTCTATTCTGTTCCATTGATGTATGTGTCTGTTTTTGTGCAAGTACCATACTGTTTTGATGAGTGTAGCTTTGTAGTATAGTCTGAAATCAGGGAGTCTGATTCCTCCAGCTCCGTTCTTTCTGAAGATTGTTTTGACTATTCTGGGTCTTTTGTGTCTCCATACAAATTTTAAAATTTTTTGTCCTAGTTCTGTGAAAAATGCCATTGGTAATTTGATGGGATTGCATTGAATCTGTAGATTGCCTTGGGTAGTATGGTCATTTTAACAGTATTGATTCTTTTTTATATGTGAAATCTAAAATAAAAGAACAAAAGAAAAAAACAAAAACCAACCAAAAAACTCACAAAAAAAACTAAGCTCATACATACAGAGAACAGATTGGTTGTTGGCAGAGGTGGAGAGGTGAGGTCAGGAGTGAAGGATGGTGGGGGGGGAGGAGGGAGTGGGGATGGCGGGAATCTTTTGGGTTCCCCATGTGGTTGCTACTGTAGCAGATCCTCACTGTGCCACCCCAGCCATTGCCATGGTGAGGTTGAGCAAAGTTTAACTTTTCTATAAAGAAAATGAAATTATATGCATCCATCAAAATTAATAAAATCTAATTTTACTGATGTGTAAGGATTTCCAAGAAATAGTGACTTTTTAAAAAGATCTAGTCAAAGAAGGATTTAAATACTATAACCTCAGTTTTATACAATATCTATTCAGCCTTTAAGAGGAAAATAAGATAAAATTTCAAGAAAAGGAGAAATTTTGGCTTTGGACAGCAAGGGTAAAGTGGAAATCTTAAAGGATAAAGAAAGACGCAAATCATGCATTCACAGACTAAAAGATAGCATTACTAAATTTATGTAAGACAATATGAAAAAAATCTCAGTGCCTATGTCGAGAATGGATGCAAAGAAAAGACCACTTTGTCAAAGCTCTAGAGGAAATGTGTGGGGTGGAGATGCCTCTTAATGTCAGGAGAGAGGAACTTAGAAAAAGAGTGGTCGAAATATATAAACAACTTTCTTCTGTAAATGTAACCTAACACCTGGGCTGTGACTGTGTTCTCATGAATTGGGAAACTGTGTGAGATTATAATCAACGTTGTAGCAAGTAGCTAGTCCACTCTAATAAGCACCATCCATGGCAGATGGGATTATTTGATAATACTGGTTGTATGAAAAATGAATGACTGAGATAATTTCTCTCTTTCCTTCCCTTTATGTAATTGCCATCCAGTGAATTCAGATACTTTCCTTTTTTCTTGCATAGCAAAAATGGCTACTTGGTTGTTTGGTGACATTTCAAATTTTGTAAAGACAAACAATTTTTTATTAAAATATCAAAACACTGAAAACTTAGGAATGTGGTATCTTAATACAGTACTAGTCAATGTGTTAACCCTGGATCAGCACATTAGCATCATCTGGGAACACTGTAGAAAAGAAGATTCTTAGTGTCTACCTGAGACCTACTGAATCAGAAACTATGGGGTTGGATCCCAGCAATTTGTGTTTTAATTGGCCTTCCAGATGATTCTGTTGCATGCTACTGTTTCAATAATGTGGCTTTAATCCATAAGCATCCAAATAATGGGCAAAGGACAGGAAAAGGAACAAGTGAAGACATGGATCTAGCTTGTCTTTCTGAATTATCTGAGGTTTTATAATTCAGATACAGGCTTAACGTCCCTTAGATTTTACTCAAATTTGATAAGTGCCGATTTTCATTTCTCCCCTGATTGAGCGGAGTGCTGGCAGAGCTAATTCTGTGTGAAAAAGACTGATATCTTCTGTTATCACTGCTGCAATGCAGAGTAGGGAGTTTCAAGGCCCTCCTTTAAAACACACAGCTTCCATAAAAGCTGTCAATTAATGAGCACTGGGTTCTAGAACCTTTTTTTTTTTAACATCTTTCTTAGAGTATAATTGCTTTACAATGGCGTGTGAGTTTCTGCTTTATAACAAAGTGAATCAGTTATACATATACATATGTCCCCATATCTCCTCCCTCTTGCATCTCCCTCCCTCCCACCCTCCCTATCCCACCTCTCTAGGTGGTCACAAAGCACCGAGCTGATCTCCCTGTGCTATGCAGCTGCTTCCCACTAGCTATCTATTTTACGTTTGGTAGTGTATATATGTCCATGCCACTCTCTCACTTTGTCCCAGCTTACCCTTCCCCCTCCCCGTATCCTCAAGTCCATTCTCTAGTAGGTCTGCATCTTTATTCCTATCTTGCCCCTAGGTTCTTCTGATCATTTTTTTTTTCTTGTTTTAGATTCCATATATATGTGTTAGCATACGGTATTTGTTTTTCTCTTTCTGACTTACTTCACTCTGTATGACAGTCTCTAGGTCCATCCACCTCACTACAAATAACTCAGTTTCGTTCCATTTTATGGCTGAGTAATATTCCATTGTATATCTGTGCCACATCTTCTTTATCCATTCATCTGTTGATGGACACTTAGGTTGCTTCCATGTCCTGGCTATTGTAAATAGAGCTGCAATGAACATTTTGGTACATGACTCTTTTGGAATTATGGTTTTCTCAGGGTATATGCCCAGTAGTGGGATTACTGGGTCGTATGGTAGTTCTATTTTTAGTTTTTTAAGGAACCTCCATACTTTTCTCCATAGTGGCTGTATCAATTTACATTCCCACCAACAGGGCAAGAGGATTCCCTTTTCTCCACACCCTCTCCAGCATTTACTGTTTGTAGATTTTTTGATGATGGCCATTCTGACCAGTTGAGATGATATCTCATTGTAGTTTTGATTTGCATTTCTCTAATGATTAATGATGTTGAGCATTCTTTCATGTGTTTGTTGGCTATCTGTATATCTTCTTTGGAGAAATGTCTATTTAGGTCTTCTGCCCATTTTTGGATTGAGTTGTTTGTTTTTTTGGTATTGAGCTGCATGAGTTCCTTGTATGTTTTGGAGATTAATCCTTTGTCAGTTGCTTCATTTGCAAATATTTTCTCCCATTCTGAGGGTTGTCTTTTCGTCTTGTTTATGATTTCCTTTGCTGTGCAAAAGCTTTTAAGTTTCACTAGGTCCCATTTGTTTATTTTTGTTTTTATTTCCATTTCTCTAGGAGGTGGGTCAAAAAGTATCTTGCTGTGATTTATGTCAGAGAGTGTTCTACCTATGTTTTCCTCTAAGAGTTTGATGGTGTCTGGCCTTACATTTAGGTCTTTAATCCATTTTGAGTTTATTTTTGTGTATGGTGTTAGGGAGTGTTCTAATTTCATTCTTTTACGTGTAGCTGTCCAGCTTTCCCAGCACCACTTATTGAAGAGGCTGTCTTTTCTCCACTGTATATTCTTGTCTCCTTTATCAAAGATAAGGTGACCATATGTGTGTGGGTTTATCTCTGGGCTTTCTATCCTGTTCCATTGATCTATATTTCTGTTTTTGTGCCAGTACCATACTGTCTTGATTACTGTAGCTTTGTAGTATAGTCTGAAGTCAGGGAGCCTGATTCCTCCAGCTCCGTTTTTCTTTCTCAAGATTGCTTTGGCTATTCGAGATCTTTTGTGTTTCCATACAAATTGTGAAATTTTTTGTTCTAGTTCTGTGAAAAATGCCAGTGGTAGTTTGATAGGGATTGCATTGAATCTGTAGATTGCTTTGGGTAGTATAGTCATTTTCACAATGTTGATTCTTCCAATCCAAGAGCATGGTATATCTCTCCATCTATTTGTATCATCTTTAATTTCTTTCATCAGTGTCTTATAATTTTCTGCATACAGGTATTTTGTCTCCTTAGGTAGGTTTTTTCCTAGATATTTTATTCTTTTTGTTGCAATGGTAAATGGGAGTGTTTTCTTAATTTCACTTTCAGATTTTTCATCATTAGTGTTTAGGAATGCAAGAGATTTCTGTGCATTAATTTTGTATCCTGCTACTTTACCAAATTTATTGATTAGCTCTAGTAGTTTTCTCGTAACATCTTTAGGATTCTCTGTGTATAGTATCCTGCAAACAGTGACAGCTTTACTTCTTCTTTTCCGATTTGGATTCCTTTTATTTCTTTTTCTTCTCTGATTGCTGTGGCTAAAACTTCCAAAACTATGTTGAATAATAGTGGTGAGAGTGGGCAACCTTGTCTTGTTCCTGATCTTAGTGGAAATGGTTTCAGTTTTTCACCATTGAGGACGATGTTGGCTGTGGGTTTGTCATATATGGCCTTGATTATGTTGAGGAAAGTTCCCTCTATGCCTACTTTCTGCAGGGCTTTTATCATAAATGGGTGTTGAATTTTGTCAAAAGCTTTCTCTGCATCTATTGAGATGATCATCTGGTTTTTCTCCTTCAATTTGTTAATATGGTGTATCACATTGATTGATTTGTGTATATTGAAGAATCCTTGCATTCCTGGGATAAACCCCACTTGATCATAGTGTATGATCCTTTTAATGTGCTGTTGGACTCTGTTTGCTAGTATTTTGTTGAGGATTTTTGCATCTATGTTCATTAGTGATACTGGCCTGTAGTTTTCTTTCTTTGTGACATCATTGTCTGGTTTTGGTATCAGGGTGATGGTGGCCTTGTAGAATGAGTTTGGGAGTGTTCCTCCCTCTGCTATATTTTGGAAGAGTTTGAGAAGGATAGGTGTTAGCTCTTCTCTAAATGTTTGATAGACTTCACCTGTGAAGCCATCTGGTCCTGGACTTCTGTTTGTTGGAAGATTTTTAATCACAGTTTCAATTTCAGTGCTTGTGATTGGTCTGTTCATATTTTCTATTTCTTCCTGGTTCAGTCTTGGAAGGCTGTGCATTTCTAAGAATTTGTCCATTTCTTCCAGGTTGTCCATTTTATTGGCATATAGTTGCTTGTAGTAATCTCTCATGATCCTTTGTATTTCTGCAGTGTCAGTTGTTACTTCTCCTCTTTCATTTCTAATTCTATTGATTTGAGTCTTCTCCCTTTTTTTCTTGTTGAGTCTGGCTAATGGTTTATCAATTTTGTTTATCTTCTCAAAGAACCAGCTTTTACTTTTATTGATCTTTGCTATCGTTTCCTTCATTTCTTTTTCATTTATTTCTGATCTGATCTTTATGATTTCTTTCCTTCTACTAACTTTGGGGTTTTTTTGTTCTTCTTTCTCTAATTGCTTTAGGTGTAAGGTTAGGTTGTTTATTTGAGGTGTTTCTTGTTTCTTAAGGTAGGCTTGTATAGCTATAAACTTCCCTCTTAGAATGCTTTTGCTGCATCCCATAGATTTTGGGTCATTGTGTTTTCATTGTCATTTGTGTCTAGGTATTTTTTGATTTCCTCTTTGATTTTTTCAGTGATCTCTTGGTTATTAAGTAGTGTGTTGTTTAGCCTCCATGTGTTTGTATTTCTTACAGATTTTTTCCTCTAATTGATATCTAGTCTTATAGTGTTGTGGTTGGAAAACATACTTGATATGATTTCAGTTTTCTTAAATTTACCAAGGCTTGATTTGTGACCCAAGATATGGTCTATCCTGGAGAATGTTCCATGAGCACTTGAGAAGAATGTGTATTCTGTTGTTTTTGGATGGAATGTCCTATAAATATCATTTTGGGTGATCTGTCCATTGGTGAAAGTGAGGTGTTAAAGTCCCCTACTATGGGGCTTCCCTGGTGGCGCAGTGGTTGAGAATCTGCCTGCTAATGCAGGGGACACGGGTTCGAGCCCTGGTCTGGGAAGATCCCACATGCTGCGGAGCAACTACGCCCGTGAGCCACAATTACTGAGCCTGCGCGTCTGGAGCCTGTGCTCCGCAACAAGAGAGGCCGCTACAGTGAGAGGCGTGCGCACCGTGATGAAGAGTGGCCCCCACTTGCCACAACTAGAGAAAGCCCTCGCACAGAAACGAAGACCCAACACAGCCATAAATGAATGAATAAATAAAAATAAAAAAAAATGGTATTACAAAAAAAAAAAAAAGTCCCCTACTATGATTGTGTTACTGTTGCTTTCCCCTTTTATGGCTGTTAGTATTTGCCTTATGTATTGAGGTGCTTCTATGTTGGGTGCATATATATTTACAATTGTTATATCTTCTTCTTGGATTGATCCCTTGATCATTATGTAGTGTCCTTCTTTGTCTCTTGTAATAGTCTTTGTTTTAAAGTCTATTTTGTCTGATGTGAGAATTGCTACTCCAGCTTTCTGTAGAACTTTTTGCTGTACTAATACACAAAGCCGTTTCACACCATCTGTCTGCAGGCCAAATTGTCTCAACCTCAGAAGCTGATTCTGGGGTGGACACATTAGAATTGAGTGTGTTAGCATTGCTCTGTAATGAATGCCCCATGAGGTGAGCCTGAAATATGCCTTAGTCAATCCATTGTTATTAATGAATCCACTTGCATGAATCTGCTATCCACCTGTAAATGCTATACTTCAGCTTAAGAGCAGGGGTTTTTTTGTCGGGTTTTTTTTTTTTGTCTTTGTAATAAAATGTAATGTGGATATAGCCACTTTGGAAGACAGTTCAGCATTTTCTTACAAAACTCAGAGTAGTCTTACCCTATGATCCAGCAAGCACATTCCCTAGGTATTTACCTAAGCAATTTGAAAACTTATTTCCACGCAGATACCTGTACTCATATGTTTATAGTAGCTTTATTCATAATCACCAAAAACTTGAAGCAACCAAGATGTCCTTCAAAAAGAGAATGGATAAATGAAAAGTGGTACATCCATATAGTAGAATACTATTTAGTGATGAAATGGCATGAGCTAGCAATGCAAGCATAAAGTCATATTACTAAGTAGAAAATAAATCAGTTGGAAAAGCTGCATACTGGATGATTCCATTTATATTATACTCTGGAAAATGCAAAGCTGTAGTAATGGTAAACAGTATAGTACTTGCCCCCAGGAGTTTGGGAAGGGAACACAGTTGAAGAGGTGAAGCACAGGGCATGTTTTAGGATAATGAAACTCTTCTATATGATACTGTAGTGGTGGACATATGAAACTGTGCATTTGACAAATCCCGTAGAATTTTATAGCACAAAGAGTGAACCTTAATATATGGAAATTAAAAAAAAATCATTTAAGAGGCCAGGGGAAACCCAGAAAAAAATGCATACTATGAGAAAAGAATCTGTATTACTAATAAATGAGATAATTCCTTCGACGAAGTAGGGGAGTATAAGGTGCTAAGCTAAGTAGCTTTGCAAATTAGTGGAGACTGTTAAGACTAAAGGCAAAAGGAACTGTACATCAGCACTTTATTCTAGTTGATAAAGTTGTTTCCCCTGGGGTAAGGATTAACAATTCTGAAACTGCTATACATGTCTTGTAGAATTGAACAATTAAGCAAATGGTTGTTGGACTAGGGCACCCTGACTTTTCACTGTTGGAGAGAGAGGTGACAGATAAGCAAGATGGAAAGGCTAGAATAATCCATTTGATAGTAGATTAGAGTTGGAGACATTAGTATGAACTCATGTTTAATTTGTTAGAGATACAAATGGTACATGTGGAAATATTTATGGACATGTATTATACATGTTTTAGTACACACACATATTTTCTTGCTTTGTCAGCTGAGAGGGCCTGGAAATGATGACTCTTCGGGAGCAATGAGCACACTCAATGCCCAAATCTTGATTTCTAATATCATCTCCCAAGAAAAGGAACCAGGGCTTCTTAGAGAAATGGCTGATTCTAGGAATGGAGCAGGAAAAATAATAGATGAGCCTAGAGCATCTTGTAGTACCAGAAAGTAAGGAAATGCTAAAAAAAAAACCCAAAAAACCAAAAACCACAACACTGTGGTAACGTCAAAGTACTGAAAGAGCTCCCAATGGCCAAAGCAGAAACAGTTTGAACAACAAAATAAACAATGTAGTATTACATTGTAACTCAAAGTATTACAAAAATCCATGAGACCATACTGAAATAAATTAATGGGAGAGAATAGACAAATATCCCATGTAGAAAAATTCCAAATAATTTTTATAGATTTTTTTTCTCTCTTAAGGAGGTGGCACACAACTTCCAACCCCTTAACTATGGGCTGTACATAGTGACTTCCTTCCAAAAAGTAGAGTATGCATGGGGGGAAAAAGTGACTTTATAATGGGGACACCTGATAAACACTATCTCAGCCAGTTAATCAAGGTTAACATCAACAATGATAAGGCATGATGATAGCATGACCCCTTGATATGATGTGGCTAGAATGGTAATTTACCTCTGTGGTCTTCCTCCTAAAACCCATAACTCCAGCTAATCATGAGAAACACATCAGACAAAACCGAATTGAGTGATATTCTGCAAAATACCTGATCAGAACTCCTCAAAACTGCCAAGGTCATCAAAAGCAAAGTCTAATAAACTGGCACAGGCTGAAAGAGCCTAAGGAGACGTAAGGACTAAATGTAATATTGTAACTTGAATGGGATCCTGGAACATCAAAAGGACACCTGGTAAAAACTAAGGAAATCTGAGTAAAGTGTGGACTTCAGTTAATAACAGGGAAGTTAATAATAGGGGAAACTAGGTGTGGAGTGTATGAGAATTCTCTGTACTGTCTTTGCAACTTTTCTGAAAACCTAAAATTATTCTAAACTGAAAATTTTCATTAAAAAATAAAATGTGACTTTTTCATGTAGTTGGACTAGATGGAACATGTTAAGAATTGTGTGATCATTCTTGTCTTGAGGGAAGTGTGTTACATTTGGGAAGTTTTGTTATGTATCAAGGTGGTGATTGTAGCTCGTACATGTTTTGCAAGTATGATAGGCATGCACTGTATTAACACACTTTATGATTAAAATATAGATTTAAACAACTCACTGGCTGATGAGGAAAGTGGAAAATCCTTTTCCTCCTCTCCTGCTGTAATGCCTCCCCCAACTCAGTGAATGCAATTGACACTTAGATTATTCAGAAATATAGGAGCTTCTTTTATTCAGTCTCTTTAACAATTATTACAACCATTTTCTTGATCCCCATAATTAAATGGGCTCCCTGTATAACCCTCTTCAAAATCTGTATACAACGGAGATCACAATTTATCTTCCCTGTTCCCTTAAAATAATTGTACTCAAAGGCATTTTAAAAATTTCATAGATGATAGTCATCTTTCATCTTAAATTTCATTTCATTTTCATTTCAAGTTCATCATCATGAGCTTTACCTTGTCTTTATATTTTCTTTTTGGAGCAAAAGTTTCTTCTAGATTTCTTTGGGAATTGTCTCCCAAATTTTCTGCTGAGTCACTGACTCAACCAATAGTTATTGAGCACCTTCTGTATGTCAGATGTTGACTTAGGCTTTGGGTTATAGTGGTGTACAAAATGTACAAAGTCCCTCCTTTCATGGAGCTTGAATTCTGATGGGTGTAAATGAGAAAGAGGAAAAGTATAGGAAAGTTAATAAATTATATGACGTCAGATGATAAATTCTATGAAGAAGAACAAAAGAGAACAAGATGATAAAAACTGATGAGGACTGTGTGTTCTTTTTTTAATATAGGATGTCAGAGAATGTCTCCTGATAAGGATAAACTAGGGAATATCAATAAAGTGTGACACAGGTGGCTGTATAGAGAGGTAGTTATCAAAACCCCTGAACCAGCAAGATCAGCATGACTTGGCAACTTGCTGGGAACGCAAATCATTGCATCCCATGTTAGACCTAATGAATCAGAAACTCTGGGAGTGGGATCCAGCAGTATGTATTTTAACAGGCCCTCCCTGTGCTGCTAATGCAGCTAAAGTTTGAGAACCCTTGGTGTAGGGGACTATCGTTTCATGTGGAAATAATAGTAAATGCAAAGGAACAGAAAAAGGAGTTATTTTGTTTGAGGAACAGCAAGGAGGTCAAAGGTGGCTGCCGCGGAGTGACTGAAGAGGAGAGAGCAGTAATAATTGGGAGATGAAAGTAGAGGTTAGTGTGGAGATTAGGGAAATAGAATGTATTGTGACTTGTAGATGCTGTGACCTTGGTTTTTATTCAGAGTTGGGCAGCCTGTGCAGTATATCGAGCAGAGACTTGATTGGACTCGCGTTTTTACAGGATTTCTCTCCAATGTGTGGATGGTAGACAGCAGGTGTGGCAGAGTGGAGGCAGATAAGGGGGAAGGTTATTGCATTCATCCAGCTCTTACTTGTTCAGATGGGCATCCCAACTTTACAGCTTTGTTGTGAGGATTGAAAGACTTATGATTATTATACTACTTTGTATTTCCTAAATGATCATTTATTTCAAAATCATGTCTATTAGTGTTGGGCTAAATCCTTTGAGGTAAAGGAAGAACCAATCAATGTTTGTCTACTCGTATTCTTCAAATTATCTGAATAAAGGCACTTCAGAAAGTTACAAAGTACAAAATATTCTTACTGTAAAGTAATATTCCTCTGGATTTTCCTCGTTAGATTTTCTGCATAAATCTTCTGCAAATTCTCATCAGGTGACCGTTGTGTCACATATGGCAAATGATTGTCGGTGTCTGGTTCCCTCTCTTCTGAGGCCCCTGTGGAAATCATCCTTCCACATCTCCTTTAAGATGGATGACCACATCACTGTTTAAGTTCTGCTTAATGAGAGTGAGCCAAGGTGGTGTGTATCAATGTGAGGCACTTTGACTCACCTCAGCCTCTGCCTTGGTGATCATGAAAACACTTCGGAAGACCCCTCCTTTAGCTTGGGTTCTTGAGTAAAAGCATGAAAAGTATAAAGTAATTACTTAACACATACTTACTGACAATGATGTGGCAGTAGGAGCAGAATTAATATTTGAACCCAGGAACATCTAACTCTAAAGCCAGAACAGTTTTCTCGATGATATGGCATTTCCCTTATTAGCAAAGACAAGTGGAATTGTATCTCCTGTGTAGACTAGGGTAAAGAATATAGGGCATTGTCTTGGTTCTGCAATGAATGAGCTCTACTGCCTTAGTACAGATAGGGTCCTACTTCTGTCCTTCCTTTCTTATAGACTGAAAGGAAAGGACTAGATGATGTTACGAGGGGCTGTGGACTTGATGTATGGGCTGTGGGGTTGAATAGAGCTAGACTCATGCCATTGCACCTGTCTTTTCCCAGCAAGTAGATGACTCTCCATTCTGTCCTATGCAAAATAGGGGTTCTTGCTCTCTGGCGCTCTCTCTCTCTCTTTCTCTCTCTCTCTCTCTCTCTCTCTCTCTCAGTCTCCGTCTCTCAGATTTGTTGTATGACTTTTTTTGTTCTCTATTTTTGAAATTGAAGTATAGTTGATTTACAGTGTTGTGCTCATTTCTGCTGTACTGCAAAGTGACTCAGTTATACCCATATATATGTTCTTTTTTTTAATATTCTTTTCCATTATGGTTTATCCCAGAAGGTTAGATACAGTTCCCTGTGCTATACAGTAGGACCTTGTTGTTTATCCATTCTAAATGTAATAGTTTGCATCTAATAACCCCAAACTCCCAGTCCATCCCTCTTCTCCCCGCCCCCCACCATTGTATAACTTTAAATGTATAAAGGTAGCTGGTACAACCCCACATCCTTTCACACATCTATTATTTAACACCTAATTTGTGGTAGCACCATTCTAGACAGTTGGGATAAAGCAGTGAATAAAACATACAAAATGCCTGTCTTCATGGAACATAAAAACATGAGGACAGTCAGTACAAATTTCTTTCTTTTTCTTTTCTCCAGTGTTCCTTTCACTTCTGAAAATCTGCTATACTATCTCTCCTTTTCTTTCTAAAACCCTTTCCACACCCCTCTTTTTTTAATAGTATGGAGTGCTGTGCATGGCCAGTTTTTTCACTGACATTTTTAAAAAATTAATTAATTTATTTTTGGCTGCGTTGGGTCTTTGTTGCGGCGAGCGGGGGCTACTCTTCCTTGCGGTGCACAGGCTTCTCATTGCGGGGGCTTCTCTTGTTGCAGAGCGTGGGCTTCAGTAGTTGTGGCTCTCAGGCTTCAGTAGCTGTGGCTTGCGGGTTCTAGAGCGCAGGCTCAGTAGTTGTGGCTCACGGGCTTAGTTGCTCCGCGGCATGTGGGATCTTCCTGGACCAGGGCTCGAACCCGTGTCCCCTGCACTGGCAGGTGGATTCTTAGCCACTGCGCCACCAGGGAGGTCCCTTCATTGACATTTAAAGACAAAATGAAACTGTCTTTTTCACTGTATAATCTACTTATGGTATGGAAAATGGCAGATCTATCTTAAGACTGCATTTTGTAACCACGCAGCTAAGAAAATCTGAGAGTAACATAATAATAAAAATCTTTCATCAAAAGGTGACTATTTAAAAACATTTTCCCACATTTGCTATAACTAGTCCTATATCTATATCATCATCTTTACTGAACCATTTGAAATGAAGTCGTAAATATGATGACATTACATCAGAAATACTTTATCCTGTGTCTCTTAAGAATATGGACATTCTCCTACATAATGCCCAAACTATTATCCCTCCCAAGCAGTTTAACAATGATAGAGTAATTTAGTCAACATAGAGTTCCTATTCAAATTTCCCAAAACTTCCCCAAATACTCTTTTACAGATTTTTGTTTCTGGCCCAGGATCCAATCAAGGATCATTTACTACATTTGATTGTCATGAGTCTTTAACTTCTTTTAATCTAGAAAATTCCCACCAACACTTTTTGTCTTTTATGACAGTGATATTTTGAAGAGACCAGGTCAGTTGTCTTGTAGAATGCCCCACATTTTGATTTATCCAAATGTTTCCTCATGATTAAATGTATGTTAAATATTGTTTTATAAGAATTCTATAAATGTGCACTTCTTAGAGTGTTTCAGAAAACACGTAATGTCAGTTTGTCCCATGATGGGTATCCTAGTTTGAAGACTGAATTAAGATGGTGTTTTCTAGCTCTCTTTGTTGTAGAGGTATTTTTATCCATTGTAAGTAATAGCAACTGTGGCATCATACTATGAGACCATATTAATGTCCTGTCCTCCTAAAACATTTCACCTAATGGTTTTAGCATCTGTGGATGATTCTTACCTAATCAATAGTTGTATTAGTGGTTGCAAAGGTCATTGGTGGATTTCTAATTGTATTGTTACATACAAATGTATTAGCTAGTGTTTTTCTACAACAAACAGCTTTCCCTTATGTCCTTTTTGTTTTTGAGTATTACTGTGGACTCAGTGATTTTTTTTTTATTCAATATAATATAAACCATTATCATTAATATGCATTTTTTTTTTTTTTTTATGTTCAGATCCCAAGTTGACCAGTAGGAGCCCTGTCAAGGCACCTCTTGTCCCTTTTGGTGTGACATAATGGAGTGTTTAAAATTTTAATGTAAAACCTTGTTTTAAAACACTAAAATATACATTTTATTATACTAGTGACAAAAACTTGTCTGTTCCTTTGATATTTCCTCTAATAAGTTAGAAATGATCATTTTAAGCCTATTTCTCCATTTTTTGCAACAGAATGAATAGAGTGAAAAAAATTATTGAATCACTTCATGAGTGATGAACTACACCCAAGAAACTGAACATAAAACACCTGTATCACAGCTGTTCTCAGCTGCATTTGTGTCATCGCTGATTGTTCTGAGGAAAAAAAACCCCTGCAACCTTTTAATGAGGGTTAATTATGGAGCAAAAATTTCACAGAGTTCTCAGGAAGCTTACTAGTGTTCTTGAGTAGTATTAGTGATGGGTAATGATGATTTATCACTGTGCCTAGTTGCTGATAAAGCAATTCTCAGTAAAGTCTTGACAATTTGTTATCACTGATATCAAGTATATTATTTTTTAATCGGCCCTATCATCTATAGCTGAGCAACAGGCCACACCGTCTATCAGGTGTGAAGTTTGTTTTCAAATTGCTCCTGCATACCTGTAGTGTTTGTTTAATCTTTGATTTTCTGTGACTCTTGAAGTTTGGTATTTTATCACTTCTAGGTAGAGAGCAAATGTTCATCAGTTTGAGTGTTTGTTTCCTGGTATTTTGTATAATTATTTGCAATGAATGTTTACCCTTTGGGCTTAACTACATGAAATTATTTTGCCAACCGAGAATGACTTTCAAAAGGAAATAAATGACCTTCACAGTTCTAGCACCCTATGTGGCACTCATAGATATTCATTAAATATTTTTATAAGGAATTAGATGAAGAATTTAAGAGAGAAATGCACAGCAGAGTGTGATGGTTTCTAATAAAGATGCACCTTATGTTCTTGGCTGACCTTCTGGGCCTCAATCCCTCATCTCTGCAAAGCCTGGCTCTAGCTACACTAAAATAGACAACCCAGCAGATGGGGTAGGAGATGTGGAAAAAATCAGACAAGAACCTCAGCCGTAGGAAAAAGGAAAAACGTCAGAATACAGGCTAAGTGAGAAATAACTCATCATTGTGAGCGTCTAACCGAGAGTGTCATAATCAGATTAAATATATCAATTCAGAGTTGGTGGGGGGGGAGCTGTTTGACTGTGGGGAAATAGCCCTTATGAAATATTGAAGCGCTGAAGCCAAAAAAAGGTATTATTCAGGAATAGTTCTGCACTGAGTCAGTTTTCTGTCCTTGGCTGAAGATGCATCTCTGCTGACTCTGAGTTCAGTCTAGGAATTCAGAAAGCCTAAAATTTATAATCATTCTCCTGAACAGAAGCATTTGAATTATTAATGTGAGTTCTTCCAAAATAATGAGTAAATCCTTTATGTAAAAATATTTTAAAAACACCTTAAGAGAATTAGTCTTCTTTCTCAACTCTAATAAGACCGTACTTGTTCCGGAAGTATCCCAGATGCCCCTGTAGAGAAGGAGAGGGAAAAGCTGTGCTCCACAGAAATGCTTGCTGTTCCCCGTCTTCTTTCTCTTAAAGAAGTTGGCAACTCACATTAAGTGTGTTTCTTCCTGACCTAAGTCCTGCAAGTGGTTTTCTGAATAAGGGTTCACTTTAATTTAAGAGCAATGTCTATTTATAGCTATTGCATCTTATTTCCTAAATTACTTCATGGTACTGGTCACTACCTGACATTATTAATTACGTTGAAACACTGCATATTCATCTGGTCATTTAATTATTGATCTTATCTTCTACTAGAATATAAGTTTCATGAGGGCAAGGACCATGCTGTGTTTACAACTATGTCACCAACACCAGAAAAAGTAACATGGCTCAGAGTAGATGCTTAATAAACATTTATTGTTGAGTGAACTCTGATGCTTACATGATTATGTGGGCTTAGGAGCATATAGATTCTGGCCTAGTCTTTATTCCACCCATTTATCTGAAGCAGAGAACAATGCTCTCCCCATGCCAAAAATAAATGAAACTTTGTTTGAGACACCCTTGTAAGGATGCAGGATGCACTGGGCGTAAAGTGAGATCTTTGCTCTGGTCGTTGAAGTCTCTACCTTTATTCTGAGCCTTTGCTCTATCCTCTCAGCCTCAAACTTTTTAATATTGTATGTGAACTGGAATATACCAGTTCTCTTCTCCATTATTATTTTTGCTCTTCTGAATGTATGTGGGACAAGAGGGCAGTGGATTTTCTCAGAATTGACTCAGAGCAATAGATGACTTACTCCTTGAGAAATGCCAGTCATTTCTATAGGCCAATTGATGAAGGCATTTTCATTTTTTCTGCTGTCTATCCAACTGAGAGGTGTGTATAGAATTGATTGTATTTCCTTCATTGTAGCCCTCAACCTGGTCATTACTATTTATGTCTGCTGTTGTCCCTCTCTTCCTCACTAGCAGTCAATTCAGCCCAGCAACTTGGTCATATTAGTCAGCAATAGTAGGTATGGCCCCTGGATGTGAGCTACAGAGAGAGATACAGCATTGTAACAAGAGGGAAAACCCCCTCCAGAAGTTCAGTACTCAGAGGTAGGCTATGGAAACACCTCTAGACTCAGAACCCTTAATTTTACCCTACAGAATCATCAAGAAAGAGCTCTTCTGATGTCCAACTCTGCCTCACTTAGGCTAACACCTAGCCAGGCATTTGCTCAACTTGAGTCTCGTGACTAACCTCATTTGCCTTTGTGAATTCAATTTCCTAACTTAAGATTTCTAAAGAAACAGATCTAAAATTCTCACTGCATAAGGAGCATTAGGGTCCTTGATAGAAGGGAACATTCAGGGGAAAGCGAGCACAAGATTGTGTCACAAAAGCTAGGAAGAGGATAAAGTCAAAGGCACAAAAAAGAGTAGGTAAAGGAAGTCCTGAAAATGTCTTTGAAGATGTTAATACCTAAATCATTTTTCAGAGCATCCAAAGCCTTTCATTATCTAACATCAAATTATTTTTCATGATGATTTCATAACACTGTACTCTGCTCAGATAGACTTTGGATCATGCTTAATATGCATGTTTATGCTTGTGTGCCTTTGCTAATATTGTTCCCTCTACCTGGAATTCTTTTCTCAGTCTACTTTCTCAATCTAGTAAGATCATCTTCATATTTTCAGCTTATATGAAGTATATGTCATTCTTATCCTTTATTTATAGATGTGAAAACTAAAGTTTATAAAGTTGAAGTGTTCTCATACCAATGTAATAGTAATTAACACTAAATCTTCAATGGCATAAAATAAAATGTTTGACTTAACAGACATATTTCTGGATAGAGAAGCTATGTTCAAGACAATGTTAATCATAATTTCTTTATGGCTTCCTCTTTCACTTTGCTTTGTTCCACATCAGACTTTGTGGTGAACAAAATGATAAGAATGATGAGGATGCTGGTGGTTCTTTCTCTACCGGTTATCTTCCAAATTTAACAGCAGCAAAAAATAAACAGCCCTGTCGGGCCTGGCGAAAGTCAATCCAGACAAGATACTCTGAACCGCCAGATGGCACGGGCTCCTCTGTTTCACTTTCAGCTTGGCAACCAAGCTAACCCATCGACCTATATGATTCTTTGATCTTTGCTCGATTTTGTCAGTCAAATAGCTGCTAAAAATCAGAATAAGCTGTGCCCAGCTATGCGCCACAATTTAAGAGAACCCAAGCCTTGCATATAGCCCAGGGGGAAAAATATCCCAAACAGACAGAAATTGACAGCCGTTCCAGATAATAACAACAACAACAACAGCAACGGTAAACAATAAAAGATAAAGAAGCAAAGGAAGAACATGTCTTGCCTAGTTATGAAGCGCTCATTGATTCCATTTCTATTTGGTCTTGAAGAGGACCCTCTTTGAATTCTGTTTGAATATTTTTGCAACCGAACATTCTTCCCTATTGTGATGAGCCAAGCATAATTAGGAAAGGGAAAGCCCACAGAATGATTTTAAAATAAGGAATACACATTAGAGCTTACCCTTTTAAGCACTTTATTTTCAAGCACAAATGGCAGTGTATAAATAACGAACAGTTATGACAAGATGAAACAATGAATTTAAACAAAGATAGACATGCCAACCAAATGGAATTTCATCAAAGAAAAATGCAGTTGTAAGTAAATTAATCAACATTTACCCTATTTATTCTAATGCAATCTTGTATTTTCCATCTAGTGTTAGATTTATGCTTTTGTTTCCTATTGACAAAGATTGACTAAATATTGCCCCAGTGTAATTTTTCTGTAGCATTAATTATAAATGTCTCACTGGAACAATGTGAAGGCAGAAACTCATTTGGAAAGCCGATCACCCAGATTGCATACTAATAAATTAAAATCAACGGATGAGAAACCAACCCCTTTCGCACAAATAGAAATATCTTTCTTGATCCATTAGAGTTCACATGTCATGAATTCATGGTCTATGGTTTAATTTCCACGATACATTAATATTATTAATACATTAAATACATTTAAACTCTGTTACAAATCATCCTGGGCCGTGCAGTACATCACATCCACAGCAAAACTGTTAAATTGTGATTCTATAATTAAGAAAAAATACTCACATGCTTGCTGTACTGTAGTTAATTACATCTGAAGTAGAAAAAAGGGATACATACACACACACACACACACGCATTTAAGTAAAACTGGGGAAATTTGAACAAGATCAGTGTATCGTTTCACTGTCAACTTCCTGGCTGTGATATTGCGCTATCATTTTGCAGGATATTACCATTGGGGGAAACTGGGTGAAGGATGCACAGGCTCTTTCTGTATGGTTTCCTACAACTGCATGTGACTCTACAATTATCTCAAAATAAAAAGGTCACTTAATATATACAAGAAAATATTTACTTTGACAAAGAAGAGAGTGAGCTTTGGAAAGTGGGAGTTGAGGAGAATTAAGATACGAGGACTTTAAATCACTGACATACTGGAGCTGCACTCAAGAGCCAAGAGGGCTGTAGACACTCAAAGTAGACAGTTTAGATGATTCTGCAACATTTTATTTACTCTGGCTTGAAGTTAACCCAGCTGGAGTCAACAGCTTACATCCTTATACCTTCAGGCACGTGCCTATGGGTTTCTCATTTTTGTTTTTGTTTCTTCATAGTTACACTGAAATAAGGCCAGTCCTGAGGTAAGCTTATTCCAAACTATCCAGCGGCCATGACAGGAGGGAGAAATTAGCAATGTACATAACTGGGGAAAGTGTGAAAGATTAACTCATCTGTCCTATATTTTTTCATCTTGTTCATATTTTTGAAATTTATAATTGTTTCAATAAAAGTTGTCAGTTTTATAAAGATATCCATTTTCTCTAAGTTCACCTATGATTTTAGTGTAATCTCAATATAACATATCAAGGTGATTCTATTCTAATCCAGCAAGTGACTTCAAAGCTCATATGACAGTAGAGAAAAAACATGAGGTGTGTCGAGAAATGCGTCTAAAAGAACAATAAAGGAAACTAGCCTTATTTTAAACCAAAATGTGAAATAAAACTGAAGTAATTGAAACAAGGTAGAATTAGTGGAGGAAGAAGCAAAAGTTGATAAAGCAGAAGAGAGAATTCCAAAAAAGACTCATGTATAGATAAGAATTACATTTATGATAAAGATGCATTTCAAGCAAATAGGGAAATGTTATATTAAAATAGATTAAGTGATGTTTGAAGAAAAAAACATTGTTTAACTGAGCTTTTTAAAAAAATCAATAAGTAATACAGAGGTTAAAGAAAACATGTATTTTTTTGAATTCTTATTTTATTTTTTAATTTTAAAAATTTTTATACAATTTTTAAAGATTGCTTTCCATTTATAGTTATTTCAAAATATTGGCTATATTCCCCGTGTCATACAATACATCCTTGAGCCTATCTTACACCCAGTCGTTTGTACCGCTCACTGGTTCACCCCTACATTGCCCCTCCCCCCTCCCTACTTGTAAGCACTAGTTTATTCTCTGTATCTGTGGGTCTGCTTCTTTTTTGTTATATTCACTAGTTTGTTGTATTTTTTAGATTCCACACGTTAAGTGATGTACAGTATTTATCTTTGTCTGGCTTACTTCACTTAGCATAATGCCCTCCAAGTCCATCCATGTTGCTGCAAATGGCAAAATTTCATTCTTTTTTTTTTTTTTTTTTTAAACATCTTTCTTGGAGTATAATTGCTTTTATGGCGGAATAGTATTCTGTTGTATATATATATACCACAGCTTCTTTATCCATTCATCTGTTGATGGACACTTAGGTTGTTTCCATGTTTTGGCAATTGTAAATAATGCTGCTGTGAACATTGAGGTGCATGTATCTTTTTGAATTAGTGTTTTTGTTTTTTGTTTTGGATATATACTCGAGTGGAATTGCTGGGTCATGTGGTAGTTCTATTATTAGTTTTTTGAGAACCCTCCATACCATTTTCCATGGTGGCTGCACTAATTTACATTCCCACCAATAGCGTACAAGGGTTCCCTTTTCTCCACATCCTCACCAACATTTGTTAATTGTAGACTTTTTGATAATAGCCATTCCGACACGTGAGATAATATCTCATTGGGTTTTCTTTTGCATTTCCCTGATGGTTAGTGATGTTGAGCATCTTTTCACGTGTCTGTTAGCCATCCGCATTTCTTCTTTCGAAAAATGTCGATTCAGTTCTTCTGCCCAAGAAAATATGTATTTTTATAACATTGTACAAATACTTGGCCTACTTAAAAAAATCACAACCCAGAAGTAAAGAAAAAGAAAGAAAGAGTTCATGGAGCTAAACAGATTTAACTTTATGAAAATAATATAAATAAGTGTTTGCACAAAAAAAATAAAATTAATGAAATTAAAGGACAAGAAAATGATTGGAAGAAAGCACTTGTAAAATATACAAGAAAGACATGGTCACAATTGACAAAAGTCTCAAAATGTCTTTAAATCAGTAAGGAAAAGGAAATACATTTGTGGAAAAAGGTTAATACAATGCAAATTGTAAAATGACAAATGCAAATAGCCAATAAACAGTCACTAGTGCTCCCCTCACTAGAAATGAGTAAAATACAAGTTAATGCAAAAACAAGATTATTTTGACCCTCAGATCACCATAGATTTGTTTGATCATTTCAAATGATGTAAAGAAATAGAGACTAGCTCTCTCACACCACATTGATTGAAGTGAACTCTGCTGAGACAATTGGCAAGATCTACCAAGATTTTGAAATGCTGATGGATCAACCCTGTGATCATATATTTAATAAGCTATCCTATAGATATATTTTTGGAAAAATACAAGAATATTTATTACATTATAATTTGCATTGATTTCAAATTTGAAATAAAGTAAATGTGCATCACTCCAGAAGTTTCTAGGTTCATTTTGATTAAATAAGACTACATAGTTGATATGCAGCTATTATAAAGAATTAAGTAAATGCAGAAAAATTATGTTGACAGAGAAAGGTGTCTTGAAACAAATTCCTGAAGAGTTTGTTCCCATTTATATTTAACATCTGTGCATGGAGAACAATTTTACTCTGTGTTTCTACTCTCCATTCTACTCTATTTCTATGAATTTGGCTTTTTTTTAGATTCTGCAAATAAGTGAGAACATACAATATTTGTCTTAAACCATTGGTTTCTAAATACCTTTGACTTCATACCTCAGAAAAGTGTTTTGTAAAATTAGGTACTTCCACTCACGTTTCTTTCTAAGTATCATGTCCAAGTTGCAATATTAAAAGAATTTCAAAGGAAATAATTTATGTGAATTGTAAATAGTGACATTTTAAAATGAAATTGCTATGTCACATTTTAGGTATTAATATTTCCAATGAAGTGTAAATAACGTATTATCTTGATGTCCATTATGATCTGCTTAAACATAAACAAATAGTTCTTTCTTAATAGTTGGAAATGTTACCCCATTCCTTTTTTAATTTGACTTAGCATTTCCATTCCATTTCTTCCACAAAATTTATCCTAATGAGATATACCTTCTACTTATAATTCCTTTATTTATTACACTGTCATATTCCAATGACTAATATATTTATATTTTGAAGTATTATATTTTTAACTTGCTATGATAAGAAGCTCTATATTAATTTTTTGATCGGATGGAGTTGTCGTCATGCTATTAATACAAAATTTATCAAAGTAATATAAACATGACAGAATTTTGAGAAATAATTATTAGATATGAAAAATAATTTATTGAAATTTTTGTCTATTAATGAGATGGATGGGAATTTTCTTTTCTTTTTCATAATTTATGTAATCCTGAATGGCTCTTACTTATTGCTGCAATGAGTCAGGGTTGAACATAGACTTCATTCACTTTAAAAATTTTGTAATAGAGAGTGTCAACAGAACTTGTTCATAAGAATAAGTAAAGAAATAGAAATTTTCAACAGCAGGGATCTACTTTATAGCACAGGGAACTATACTCAATATCTTGTAATAACCTATAATGGAAAAGAATCTGAAAAATATATGTATATATATTACATATATATATATATATATATATATATATATATATATATATAACTGAGTCACATTGCTGTACAACTTGAAACTAACATAACATTGTAAATTAACTATACTTCAATTAAAAAAAAATTTTACCTTCCTAAAAAAAAAAAAGGAGAGAAATAGAAGTTTTGTTTTAGCGATTCAGTTCTTTGAACTCCTAAGTTATATGCAAAAATAACTGAATGATCCACCGTCAAAGAGTATTTTAATGATCTATTAGCTGACAAGTTGATTAGATTCCCCTTCAATGCCTTGGATACCAACAAAGGGAAAACCACTTGCCTCACAAAATGATTTGCTGTCTAGTAATTAGAGTCCCTCACTTTCCCAAACCAATATTATAGCAAATTGTCCCTTTGTTTAGTATCCTGGATGTTTTTACCACCTGGGACAATGGGGATAGGGTGGAGGTTTTCTTTCTTTTACAAGGGCCAAAGGAGGTTGTGAAAGGGGAAGAGGAAAAGAAGTTGTGCTTTTTTTCGATCCATTTTTGGAAAGACTATGGAAGTTGAAGACCTGGAAATCAGTATCTTTGTATAATTCATGCTTTCTATTGTGGGGAAGTCTTTGCCTGAGCCAGAGGTACACATACTCAAGACTGAACACATCTGACTTAAGTCAAAAAAGTATTTATTATTTATTTGACCAGAAGTCCAGAGGTTGGCAGTCTCTCAGTTGATTCTGTGGTTCCACAGTGTCTTTTGCTACCCACACTCCTTCCATCCTTCACTGATAGAAATTTGATGACTGCAATAGCTCCAAGCATCACAGTCTCAAGTGGCAGCATCAAAAGCAGAAAACAAGGAAGGAAACATTATACATTTTCAGGAAGAAACCACGCTCGCAGAGGCTGAGAGTAGATTTTCCATTTACCAGAAAAGGGACTCATGCTCACACTTTGATCAATCAAAGGCAAAGGAAACAGAAGTACCATCAACATAGACCAATTGTGATCCAGCCCCTGATTAACTGGGGCTATATACATTGGCACTCTCCAAAATAAATCAGAATTTTTTTAAGCAAATAATTGAGGTATAGTAGCAGATGGTGTCAGTGCTTTGCACATGTCCCCTAGGATGATTTTTATCATTTTTGCACCCTTTACCCTTGTTATGTCTACCACATGCTTTCACTTCCAACCATCAGCACCTGTATCTCTTTGTTTTGAGGACTGTCCTCAAGCTGCCAAACCTTCTTTGCTTGGGTGTATGGAGGGCCAGAACTGCCTGGAAATTTACCATCCCCCTTCCCCTTCCCTGCCAGGAGATATGTAACCCACAACTGACTGGTCTGTGGAGTAGAAATGCTGCAGCTCCCTTACTCTCAAGTGTGATGAACACTGTCGCTCAGGCTCCTCTGTAGGATTTAGGCAAAGTTACCTTCCAAGGGGGTTCGCTTGATACTGTGTCCCAGCTTAGGCCTCTCCCCAGCCCAGTGCTTCTTTCCCACTCCCCTAACTAATTTCACAGAAATTCTTTTTACAAATCATTTTTACATGAGTCGTTGCCTCAGGGTCTGCTTCTGGAATACCCAGCCTAATGCAGGAACGTTGGCTATTGGACAGCTACTGAACTCTTTGGAAATCCCAGAACAGAGGACTTTGGGATAGAGACGCCTTGGGAGAAAGCATGTGAATAGTTCATTATTTGTAAAATGGAGCCTGTCAGTGAGTCTTAAGGCAGCAAACAAATTTGCCAGCTTATTTCCACAACATGTACAACTTGTAAACTGACTCACTCCCCAAAGATTCCTCAATGTAGAATAGATAATTGTTGAAATAAATTCTAAACCTATAATGCTTTGGTTTATGAAATATAGCCTGATAAAATTTTATCACACAAATCCCTTGCATAAATGAGAGAATCAAAAATTGAGTCGTCTATAAATGTAGAATTTCATATATTTAGACTATAAAAAATACATTAGAATTTATAGTTCCCCAGTAGGATTTAGGGTAGCAGAATTATCTCTCCATGTTATACAAACCATGTTCCTAAAATGATAAGATTAATTCTCCAACTACATGCAGAAATCTGTTTTATTATTTGAAATCTATCTTGTTACTTGATAGTGACACCTCATATGAGGAATCTCTGTGTGCATTGCAATATTCAGTAGAAATACACATATTTTAAGTATATTAAAGATCACTTTTTAAATTATGTTTAGCTAGAGAGTCAATTAATAGATAGGAGATAGATAGATAGATAGATAGATAGATAGATAAACATTTCTCACTGGAATAAAGGGCTGCTGAAAATCCCTAAGGAGGGAAACTGATTTTTAAATCATGTATGTTGACTACGCCAATAGGGAAAATTGGTGAATGGCGTGATTACAAATAATAAAATTATCTCTATAAATCCATTTGTCCACTATATGCAATATGCTGTGATATGTATCTTTTAATTTGAGCCTCATAGCTCCTTATGAATTCGATGTAATTATCCCCATTTTTGCATATAGGTAAAATGAGCTTCAACAAGATTAAAGGTACTTTTCCAAAGATGTACAGCAAACCAATAACAGAGCTGAGATTTAGACACAGGTCTATGTGAACCTTAAGTCTTTGGTACTACACCATTGTGTCTGCTCCATTTTATAAGATAAGAAATTAATCTCTTTTAGGAGAATCACCCTGAATTGTTCTGATGTTAATTTGGCAAAGCACAGTGCACTTCTAGTCTTCCTTAACTGCCTAAAAGATTTTAGATAAAGGGCCTATTTCTAGAATAGAGTTCTCACCAGAGATATCTGTAAAGAATCTGCATGAGGTGTGGGTGAAGGAAACCTGCAGGGTGTAGAAAACAGTCTACTCAGTGTCCTACTGTCTCTGCCTGGCGCAGTAAAAATTTGTTTGCTAAACATTTGTTTTTCCATCTCCATGTGATTTGCCTTCCTCCCCTTTGAAGCCCCAAACCATTACCCCCAACATCTTCTTTTGTCTTTAGCTGAAGTTGGTATTTAAGGTGAGGGTTTCAACCATTTTAGTGAGTTACTCAGTTCTCCTGGGTCTTTCCCATGTAGACATGTTATTAAATTTTTGTTCGCTTTTCTGCTGTTAATCTGTCTCATGTCAATTGAACTCTTAGACGAGCCAGAAGAATCTAGAAGGGTAGAGGAAAATTTCTTCCTCCCTACCAGTAATGGTACTGAGTTTTCCAATCCATGGCTAGAGTAAACATTTTTGGTAGGAAAGAGTTGAGTACGTTCAATACAACAAGAGAAGGGATTGGCATTAGATGCATAGACAGTCCAACCATTCTAGCAATATTAAGGCCAATATTCTACCAGTATTACAGTGAGAAGTTTGATAGAAGAAGGAGAGATTTTATTCTGATCGCTTCCATTTTTCTCACATAGATTAGTAACCTGAGAGAGAGAACAAGGAGTGATATTTCATGACGAATAAGACGGTGTGAAAAGATCTTTAGGGAGTGGGAGAATGAACTGACTAAGGCTTTATGAGAGAATTGTGAGACAATATTGAGAGTATTATCGTACTACTTTGGGGAATCTTGTGACTATTCACATGAACTGGCTCAAGCTAGCTTGCTGGATATATACTCCCTGTTACCCCTATCATCCCGGGCAATAGGCAGCACAGACAAACAGACAGAACCTACCACCAGACACGTGTGCAAGCCCAGATACCTTCAGTCACATGAGTGAGCACTGATGAGACCAGCAGGACTGTCCTGCTGAGCCCAACCTAAATTACTGATCCACACAACTGTGAACTGAAAAATGTTGCTTTCAAGTTTTGAGATTTGTTTTCCAGATGGATTATTAGTTAATTAAGTATAGTACTTACTATGAGTTAATTAAGTATAGTACTTACTATGAGTCAAGCATCATTTTGCTGACCTCACATTTATTAGCTTATTTTAGGGTGACCACTTTTTCCCAGTGTGCTCTGGACCTGCCTGGTTTTAGCACTGAAGGTTGCACATCCCAGGAAACCCCTCAGACCTGGGCAAACGAGACAGTTGGTCACTATATTTAGCCTTCTCTCTGTTTCCTTATGACTTCAAGCTTGTCTGTTGCATGTAAAACACATAGAAGCTTGTATATAGATATTACATAGGAGAAAGCATTTGATATACCCCCTCGATCATCACCTAGGTGATCTTGGGAAATTCAGTTAAACTTAGAGTCTCAGTTTCCTTGTCTGTGTAATGAAGATAACAGTATTACCTACTCACAGGACTGTGGAGGGAATTAAATGAGTTGGGGGATGCTCAGAAGAGTTCTTGGTTCTACATCAGTTAACTATTGTCAAAATTACTATTAATTCTTGGTCTCTGTATTGATAAAGAGTGGGTACGTGTAAAGATGACATTGCTTTCAATACTATGGGTACTGCTTTCAATAACACAGCCTGCAAATGATTATTAACAGAGAAACTGTGACATTTTAGCTTTAGTCGAAATCTATTATTTCTGATCTCTGGTAGTATTAAATTCAGTTAATTTAGAAGGAGGAGGGAAGGCTTTGATTCAATGCTTGATAAGCCTATCTTGGAGAGTGCATATGGCACTGCTTGTTCTTGCGTGCCTGATGAGTGGAAGTTATGAATTTTAAAAAGTGAGATTTAGTCATGATCATAGTAACTCATCTACTCTGGATTAAATATTAATAGTAATTTTCAACAAAGTAATATAATTGTTTTGGGTAGGGGTTATCAGTAGCATTTGAATATTTTAAACACATCTTTCAAAGGAAATAATAGATTTAAGCAAAAAAAAAAATCATGAAGTCCCTATTATTTTAGAGAAGAATAGTGAATGTAAATTTTACCGTGTTACTGATATCCTTTAAATAGAATCATAATTAAAATCTGCCTTCTGGAAGAAATATTTCACTACATTCACAATGCTAGCCTAGTGATTATATGTGTTCAACTTGCTCATAGAATATGACCTGAAAGCCAGAAAATAAAAAGGGACTAATTCTGCCAGTTAAGTGGATTCTGGGGGGAAAAGAGAAAAGAATAAGAAAAATTAGAGAACAGTAAAAGTGAATATAACATTAATATGGGAAAGCAAATTCATATTGGCTATTTTTAGAGGAAGAAACATGATAGACTTAATGGGTTATTATATAATTCTATCTCCCATTCCTTGGATTTGGAGTTCCCTAAAAGAATAAAGTGGTTAATTGTCTGATCTTTACCCAGTTTTCCTGGAACCAGAAATTCCAGGAAATAGCAGAAACACTCAGGATGTGCTAAGTGTCTTCCACATTAAGGAGAGTATGCCCATTAAACTTGTGAGAGGAATAAAAATGGAAAAGGTGTAAGGTTCATATTTGGTAGGTTTATATAAACCTGGTTTAGAACCATGAGTTAAAGAATAAGAATGTGAGTATGTATGCATGGGTAAGTGTTTGTCAAGGGCAGGGAGGTTTCTACCACCTTCCTGAGCTGGGTGGCATCGTGAACTGATGTGTTGCCATGAATATTGAGCAGAGTTTGCCTTATATCTCAGGACAACCTCAATGTGATTGTGGCATTTGTCACCTTGCTTAGTTTCAGTAGATTAACCACAGTGATCAGCTAACTCTCTCCAAATAAGTCTGGCATCATGGTGTACCGAGGTACATTTTCCTCTTTTCTGATTTTAATTTCCCTTCTGCAAATTTTGCCTTGTCTTTCTCAAGTCCCTTTGGAATATTGCTTTTTGCTTTGTCCATTGTTTTTTCAATGTTAACGGGGTATGTGGAGTTGTAAATGTAGACTCTTTATGAACAGACATGAAAGTCCTTGCTCCTTGAATCTCCTCTTCATGAATAAGATGTTTACCCTATTGTTTGAAAGATTCTTATATATTATTTTGATCTGTTTGATGACAACATGTATTTGTATATATACAGTAGCAAAATTATTGCCTAGGTCACTAGCTATATAACCTGTTTGTTGGCACTAATAAATTATAATTTTTTTCTGACAATGAAATAAATCAATAGTCATCTTGGAAAACTAACAAAGCCCATTAAACTTGTGAGAGGGATAAAAATGGAAAAGTTGTAAGGTTCATATTTGGTAGGTTTATATAAACCTGGTTTAGAACCATGAGTCAAAGAAAGTGTCTTCTACATTGACACATCCAATGTGGGAGAGAGAGAGAGAGAGAAAGAGAGAGAAAGAATAAAGTAATAACATAGAAATATTTCATTTCCATCTTTTTTCTTCCTTGCATTTTTTTCCCGTATATTTCCCACAAAATTGGAATCATACTACATGTACTGATTCATAACATGGGTTTTGCACACTTTATATGTCATAAAATATTTTCCTATATTATGATGTTAATAGTTTCATAGTATTAATAATAACCACAATACACTGAAGGCCAGGTTCTAGTCTAAGTAATTTTCAGGTGCATCTCAGTAATCTGCACAGTAAAAATTTGAGGTGGGTGATATTATCTTTATTTTAGATACAAGAAAACTAAATCTTTAAAAGAATAAGTAACTTGCTCCTGAACATACTGATAATAAGTACTAGAGCACTGATTCAAATACTGGTATTGTGGTTTACAAAACATGCATTTTTTTATAACTTTATTTTGCAAACTCCTGAGAGTATTCAATTGAATGGATAAAGAATAATTTGTTCTACCAGTCTTCTCTTGTTGGATATTTAGTGGTGTTAGAAAATAGCCAGGGTTACAATTTGTTTTGTACTCAGCATTCTTTTATAAGAACTAATATTCATAATTCTCATTATTTCTTTAAGACAAATTCCTAGAAATGTAACTACTTGGTTAAGGCTCTGAATAGTTTTAAAGCTTGTGACCTATATTGCTGAACTGCACTAAAGAAATTAATTTTTTTTAGTTAAATACCATTCCACCGGCACTGTTTCATTTTAAAGATTTCTTGGCAAATGTCCGTTTCATCTTTTTTTAAGGTCATCTATATTTATACAGGTGATCATTCATAACTTTTATTATCATAGGAACATACATATCGATAATTACCTTAAACGTGAATGGATTAAATGCCCCAACCAAAAGACATAGACTGGCTGAATGGATACAAAAACAAGACCCATATATATGCTGTCTACAAGAGACCCACTTTAGACCTAGGGACGCATACAGACTGAAAGTGAGGGGATGGAAAAAGATATTCCATGCAAATGGAAATCAAAAGAAAGCTGGAGTAGCTATACTCATATCAGATAAAATAGACTTTAAAATAAAGAATGTTACAAGAGACAAGGAAGGACACTACATAATGATTCAGGGATCGATCCAAGAAGAAGATATAACAATTATAAATATATATGCACCCAACATAGGAGCACCTCAATACATAAGGCAACTGCTAACAGCTATAAAAGAGGAAATCGACAGTAACACAATAATAGTGGGGGACTTTAACACCTCACTGACACCAATGGACAGATCATCCAAAATGAAAATAAATAAGGAAACAGAAGCTTTAAATGACACAATAGACCAGATAGATTTAATTGATATATATAGGACATTCCATTCAAAAACAGCAGATTACACGTTCTTCTCAAGTGCGCACCGAACATTCTCCAGGATAGATCACATCTTGGGTCACAAATCAAGCGTCAGTAAATTTAAGAAAATTGAAATCATATCAAGCATCTTTTCTGACCACAACGCTATGAGATTAGAAATGAATTACAGGGAAAAAAACGTAAAAAAGACAAACACATGGAGGCTAAACAATACGTTACTAAATAACCAAGAGATCACTGAAGAAATCAAAGAGGAAATAAAAAAATACCTAGAGACAAATGACAATGAAAACACGACGACCCAAAACCTATGGGATGCAGCAAAAGCGGTTCTAAGAGGGAAGTTTATAGCTATACAAGCCTACCTAAAGAAACAAGAAAAATCTCAAGTAAACAATCTAACCTTACACCTAAAGAAATTAGAGAAAGAAGAACAAACAAAACCCAAAGTTAGCAGAAGGAAAGAAATCATAAAGATCAGAGCAGAAATAAATGAAATAGAAACAAAGAAAACAATAGCAAAGATCAATAAAACTAAAAGTTGGTTCTTTGAGAAGATAAACAAAATTTGATAAGCCATTAGCCAGACTCATCAAGAAAAAGAGGGAGAGGACTCAAATCAATAAAATCAGAAATGAAAAAGGAGAAGTTACAACAGACACCGCAGAAATACAAAGCATCCTAAGAGACTACTACAAGCAACTTTATGCCAATAAAACGGACAACCTGGAAGAAATGGACAAATTCTTAGAAAGGTATAACCTTCCAAGACTGAAGCAGGAAGAAACAGAAAATATCAACAGACCAATCACAAGTAATGAAATTGAAACTGTGATTAAAAATCTTCCAACAAACAAAAGTCCAGGACCAGATGGCTTCACAGGTGAATTCTATCAAACATTTAGAGAAGAGCTAACACCCATCCTTCTCAAACTCTTCCAAAAAATTGCAGAGGAAGGAACACTCCCAAACTCATTCTATGAGGCCACCATCACCCTGATACCAAAACCAGACAAAGACACTACAAAAAAAGAAAATTACAGACCAATATCACTGATGAATATAGATGCAAAAATCCTCAACAAAATACTAGCAAACAGAATCCAACAACACATTAAAAGGATCATACACCACGATCAAGTGGGATTTATCCCAGGGATGCAAGGATTCTTCAATATACGCAAATCAATCAATGTGATACACCATATTAACAAATTGAAGAATAAAAACCATATGATCATCTCAATAGATGCAGAAAAAGCTTTTGACAAAATTCAACACCCATTTCTGATAAAAACTCTCCAGAAAGTGGGCATAGAGGGAACCTACCTCAACATAATAAAGGCCATATATGACAAACCCACAGCAAACATCATTCTCAATGGTGAAAAACTGAAAGCATTTCCTCTAAGATCAGGAACGAGACAAGGAGTCCACTCTCACCACTATTATTCAACATAGTTCTGGAAGTCCTAGCCACGGCAATCAGAGAAGAAAAAGAAATAAAAGGAATACAAATTGGAAAAGAAGAAGTAAAACTGTCACTGTTTGCAGATGACATGATACTATACATAGAGAATCCTAAAACTGCCACCAGAAAACTGCTAGAGCTAATTAATGAATATGGTAAATTTGCAGAATACAAAATTAATGCACAGAAATCTCTTGCATTCCTATACACTAATGATGAAAAATCTGAAAGAGAAATTATGGAAACTCTCCCATTTACCATTGCAACAAAAAGAATAAAATACCTAGGAATAAACCTACCTAGGGAGACAAAAGACCTGTATGCAGAAAACTATAAGACACTGATGAAAGAAATTAAAGATGATACCAACAGATGGAGAGATATACCATGTTCTTGGATTGGAAGAATCAACATTGTGAAAATGAGTATACTACCCAAAGCAATCTACAGATTCAATGCAATCCCTATCAAATTACCAATGGCATTTTTTACGGAGCTAGAACAAATCATCTTAAAATTTGTATGGAGACACAAAAGACCCCGAATAGCCAAAGCAGTCTTGAGGCAAAAAAATGGAGCTGGAGGAATCAGACTCCCTGACTTCAGACTATACTACAAAGCTACAGTAATCAAGACAATATGGTACTGGCACAAAAACAGAAACATAGATCAATGGAACAAGATAGAAAGCCCAGAGATTAACCCACGCACCTATGGTCAACTAATCTATGACAAAGGAGGCAAAGATATACAATGGAGAAAAGACAGTCTCTTCAATAAGTGGTGCTGGGAAAACTGGACAGCTACATGTAAAAGAATGAAATTAGAATACTCCCTAACACCATACACAAAAATAAACTCAAAATGGATTAGAGACCTAAATATAAGACTGGACACTATAAAACTCTTAGAGGAAAACCTAGGAAGAACACTCTTTGACATAAATCACAGCAAGATCTTTTTTGATCCACCTCCTAGAGTAATGGAAATAAAAACAAAAATAAACAAGTGGGACCTAATGAAACTTCAAAGCTTTTGCACAGCAAAGGAAACCATAAACAAGACGAAAAGACAACCCTCAGAATGGGAGAAAATATTTGCAAATGAATCAACGGACAAAGGATTAATCTCCAAAATATATAAACAGCTCATTCAGCTCAATATCAAAGAAACAAACACCCCAATCCAAAAATGGGCAGAAGACCTAAATAGACATTTCTCCAAAGAAGACATACAGACGGCCACGAAGCACATGAAAAGATGCTCAACATCACTAATTATTAGAGAAATGCAAATCAAAACTACAGTGAGGTATCACCTCACTCCTGTTAGAATGGGCATCATCAGAAAATCTACAAACAACAAATGCTGGAGAGGGTGTGGAGAAAAGGGAACCCTCTTGCACTGTTGGTGGGAATGTAAATTGATACAGCCACTATGGAGAACAATATGGAGGTTCCTTAAAAAACTAAAAATAGAATTACCATATGACCCAGCAATCCCACTGCTGGGCATATACTCTGAGAAAACCGTAATTCAAAAAGACACGTGCACCCGAATGTTCATTGCAGCACTATTTACAATAGCCAGGTCATGGAAGCCACCTAAATGCCCATCGACAGACGAATGGATAAAGAAGATGTGGTACATATATACAATGGAATATTACTCAGCCATAAAAAGGAACGAAATTGAGTCATTTGTTGAGACGTGGATGGATCTAGAGACTGTCATACAGAGTGAAGTAAGTCAGAAAGAGAAAAACAAATATCGTATATTAATGCATGTATGTGGAACCTAGAAAAACGGTACAGATGAGCCAGTTTGCAGGGCAGAAGTTGAGACAGAGATGTAGAGAATGGACATATGGACACCAAGGGGGGAAAACTGCAGTGAGGTGGGGATGGTGGTGTGCTGAATTGGGCGATTGGGATTGACATGTATACACTGATGTGTATAAAATTGATGCCTAATAAGAACCTGCAGTATAAAAAAACAAACAAAACAACTAATACTAAACTTTCATTGGGTTATTTGTATGGAAATATGTTAATATAAATGTTTCAGACATTACATGAAATTTCTAAAAATCTTATATTTGTATTTATATGGAAATATGTTAATATAAATGTTTCAGACATTACATGAAATTTCTAAAAATCTTATATTTGTATTTGTATGGAAATATGTTAATATAAATGTTTCAGACATTACATGAAATTTCTAAATCTTATATTTGTATTTGTATGGAAATATGTATGGAAATATGTTAATATAAATGTTTCAGACATTACATGAAATTTCTAAAAATCTTATATTTGTATGGAAATATGTATGAAAAAAAAAGAAATTAATTTTTTTTAGTTAAATACCATTCCACCGGCACTGTTTCATTTTAAAGATTTCTTGGCAAATGTCCGTTTCATCTTTTTTTAAGGTCATCTATATTTATACAGGTGATCATTCATAACTTTTATTATCTCTAATCTGTTGATATGGAGATATTATCTCCATATCTAGATCTAGATATGTATTTTCCTAGGATTTGCAAACAAATGATATCCTGTTATTTACATTATATTTCTTTCATCACTATTAAAATTTGTTGACTATAGTTCTTCTTTTCAATTTCTCATTCATATGCTTTGCCTTTAAAAAAATGCATCTATCTTTTCTTAACTGATTTTGAAAATAAACTCTTTTTATTGAATTATAACTAATTGATGTTTAGGATCATTCTCTTCTTTTACAGCCTTATGAAATTAACAGGGCAAATGACCTCCCAGAATGATCCATTGCAGCTTATCGTTGACACATAAACAAATTCTGGTCAGCAGGGTTTAGTGAAATGTTATGTGGTAGATTCTGGGAGCTTTCCCTTGGTGAGTCACTTCTGTGGTGTGACTTTCAGATCCATTCTGTAAACTACAATTTAGTAGTCAACTTTTGCTCAAAATTTCAATTGTCTACAACATTCCTTTCTCATGGGTTTGTGAATTGGCTGTGGCAGCTCTATTTCAGGCTGCAGCTCAGGCTCAATTATGCTTCCTAGGTCTATCATTATGAGATCCAGGCTGAAGTAGCAGCAGTTTCTTAGGTCATGCTCTTCTCACAGTGGACAGCAGGAGCATGAGTGAGTTAGTGGAAAGAAAAGATTATTCTTAAAACATCTACTCAGAACTGGCATAGTTGCAAAGTGGATGGGACGGGGACATATACTCTGCCTGCTCTACTGGTAGCCACTTCAGTGTCACATGACAGGGAGCTTGGTGTACAATCCTGTAACATGGAGCAGAGTTGCCAACAGTAATCCAGTCTACCACACTCAGGTGACATTCTGCTTCTAAAATCAAGGATACTATGAGGCATTGAATTTCCTGTAAAAAATTCCTTTCTCACTTTATCTCGAGTGGCTTCTGTTCCCTGCAGATAAATCCTGACTGACATTTTCCAGAACATTTCATTTTTAACTCATGTGCAATTTATCTCCTGCAATTTTGCTACTGTATAAGTTTTTCCATATTCAACTCAGAGAGAGTGATTTTCTCCTCCAAAAGTTGTGATTTTTCTTGTATCAACTTTACCTCTTTGTTAAGTTGTATTACATTTTCCCCTTGTACTCATTGTTTACCCTCTTCAAGGGAATTCAATATGATTTCTAATCAAAATTATATGTGCCTCTACTAGGCAGAACTTGAAGCACAATATATAATACCTTTAGAAATAAACCTCTGGCGTATGCGTCTGCTCTCAGACACATGTATTATATTCCTAGAAGAATATAGGGAGGATGGAATAAGATTTTATTCAGTTATCCAAATAATCATTGTCAGTATCAGGTACATTTCTTCCTGTAGCTGATTCCATGCCAACAATTATCCACATGAAACTTCTTTGTTCTTCATGGTGGTCAATATATCCATAAACAACGTACATTTATTAGATTAAATAACCTCACTTTGGAAAACTCAATTCTGTATGTGCCCAATTGGGAGATATCAATATATCTTTGAAAACCATAGAAAACTTTATTGCTTTATGTTATTTGGAGGCTTGACTAGTAAGATAACAGAAGTCACTACTCACCAGGAGAGCTAGAGTCTAAGTTGGGTTAAATATGTGGAAAGAAAAAAGAGGCGAGAGATAGAATATTTCTCAGAAGTACTGTACATGAGGAGGATCAGAGGACAGATAAAAATGTTACTACAGTCATGAGGAAACAGTCTAGGGTCATTAAATCCAGGATCTAAGGGATGGAGTAGCAGAGTCTAGAGACATTAGGCTAAGGGAATAATGACCAATGAGCTGCAACTCAGGTACATTGTCGTGTAGCAAAGGTAAAAATGGAAACTCTGAATGGGCAGAATCTAGAAACTAGATCTGAGTAACAATTCTTACACACAAGCTGCAAGAAATACACTTGACTTTGTAGCTATTTAAGAAAAAAGATGAATCTTCATACATTTCAAGTGGAAATTCATCTCATTAACATTAGAGTTTCTTCCCAGACTCAGAACTCGTCCCAAAGAATAAATTACCCCTAGCCTATGGGTTGAAACAGATAGACAGACTAGAGTCAGGGCCCTACCCTTATCTTCTCTAGTTTGGATTTGTAACTTCTGTGTCTATGCTCCCTGATCTGTAATTCATATACCACTATGGCAGGGTTTTAATGAATCGTTGAATAGCTTTTCATTGAGAATTTTACTTTTACAAATATTGCTTGAAAATATAGGTCCAGATTAGGACTTTACATTTCATAATATCAGAAAAGCTATTTAGGAAGTGCTATTGCACTAAAATATGTTACATAACTATACTTTTTCTCCAGTGAAGCTCTATACTTACCTCCAGACTCAAAAATATTTGTCTCTATTCATATGTGTGTAATACACATTAAGTCCCTTAACGTCTATTCATTTAATGACTTAATATTTGCCTTCTGTTTTCATGCATTTTATTTTTGTGGTCTTAGGCTGTGTACTATTTTAATTTTCCATCTTCTGGATGTTAATCAACAAGTCAATAAAGAACCCACACACTTGGCATCAAGACCATCCCCTGCAGGACTGTATGTTTCCATCAGCAGGAGTCAGTTGGAGACCTGGAATTCTGCATGCTCTTGGCACTAATCCCCCACTTCTTATTCCCCTTAACAAATCACAGCTTTTTCTGCCTTGGGAAAGTCAGCAATGGTCTCTCCATACACTTTATCTCTTTCCTGGAAGTCCCCATAGCAATGTCTGGTCATCCTGGTAACTGGAATCTACACACAGCTCTGTTGTGACCCTACATCACACCCTGAATTAGTCAGTGTCCTATCATGAAATAGAATGGCACTCAGATGGTTCACCTGAAGAGGTGTGATGAAAGAGCAATTTACAGAGGCCTGAGAAGAGTTAAAGCAACCAACAAGAAGTTGATATACCCAGAGACAAACAACAAAAAGAAATCATTACCATAAGGATAATGGGAGAAAAGAATGTTTAAGGAGCTTAGTGAAAGCTGAAGCAGTGAAGGAGGATAAGAGGCAATAGTGATGAAGAGGATTAGACATTATCAGAATAATGGCCGGAAACAGGGAGAGAGTGGGGAAGAAAAATATGGATATCCCTATCCTCTTTCCTCCCACCATCCAATCTCCTAACACGGTTAGCAGATGTTTGGGTCTGTCCAAAATGTCCATAAGACATTTGATGCACAAGACATGTCATTCATAAGACACTTGATCCATGCCAAAATGTCCTTGATAGTTGCAGGACCATTCGGTCCTGTCCAAAACATCCATAAAACATTTGGTCCACACCAAAAGGTCCTTGATATTTGGTCCTGTCCAAAACCATTTGACATGGACCAAATAAATTCATGGAAAGTTTGGCAAGGACCAAATTTCAGGGACCTTTGGTCATGGACCAAATGTCTGTTGGAAGTTTTGGAAAGGACCAAATGTCCCGTAAGGTCTAACGGTGCCACCTGTTGTCCAAACCCAAACAAATGTTGACCAGAAAGGTGATGGAGTCCATAGGAGTCAGATTCCTGGGGTATACAACAGAGAAAAGAAGAGTGAAGAATGAATTTCAGGGGGGTGGTGGCAAATCATGTTCCTCCCCACCTACTGAAATTATTTCATCTTACCCAGTGCACCCCAAGATCAATTATCGGAAAATCCCCTATATTCTCAAACTTTAATCAAAGTTTCCTTCTTCTTTCTCAAACTATAACTAGGAATTCATCCTCAAAATACTGCTTTCCCTGGAACCCTCATAAGTGGTGGCTGTTTTCTTCTTTCTTACACTCCTGTTGTCTACAGGTAGGCTTGCTCTTCATTGCTGCTTCCATGCCAGTCTCCTTCCCTCTTCCATAAAGTATCCCAATATTTGAATCTCATGTCATGAGAGTATAATACCCATTACTCCTCATTGCAGCCATCCACAGTTCCTTAGGCTCATACCTGTTATTTTACTAATATGTTATTTTGCTCCTGGTTCATTGACATTTTCTGGTATACTACTCCTGTTATACAGCTGATAGCTGATTCCAATATACATTTTGTTTAACTATTAGCCCCTGACTTTTCTTTTATCCAATAATTTTGTCTTCCATCATACCGTAACCATAAACTAATGGCCATAGAATTCGTTACTGCCGGTAAATACAACCTCTTTGGAATCCCAGTTCAAGCCTCCCACCCCTCAATTACCACCTGCCATCTCTTTCAGCTTACTCCCTCAAGCCAACCACCACTGTGCCTTCAATTGGTTGCTTCTATAATCTTTTTTATGTCTCTCATGTCTCTCTTGTTCTCACTTCCTTTTTTTAATTCAACTTAAGTTCCATACTCAATCATTATTATTCCTTCCTTGTGTAGATCCTCAAATGTCTTGCCCTTTTCTAAGTCATACCTTCTTGAACATCCTACAGCTAATTAAACCCCCTTTTCTACCTCGTCCTTGATGGCACACACATAGTTAAATATAGCTGGAGCAAAGCACGTACCATGGTATTTAGACCCACTTAAATTCATTGTCACTCACTTTATGGGATCTTACTGCTGTTCAGCAATCACACTACGCTTCCCTGTCCACTCTCTCCTAGGGGACTAGTTTATAATTCTTTTCTTTCTCCTCACAATGCCAACACCTCTTTTCCATGGTCACCCTCACCTGCTGATGTATTCCATTTCACTGAAAAAAATAAAGCAATCAGAAGAAAATACAAGTTTCCACCACCACATCTACCCACTTACCTTTATCTGTGTCTATTTGCTCTAGAATCTCTGGAGGGACTGTCAGTGTACCTAGATAAGGCCAACTTCTCCACTAATGAACCCTATCCCTTCTCCACTGAGTCGAGCACTTCACCTCGGCAAGACTCCTCTTTCTCTCCTGAATCAATAATCTTTCCATCTATTGGCTCATTTCCATCTGCATAAAATTTCCCTCACATCTGGCATCAGCTACAACCACAATTCTGTGAATTGCTTCTTGTAAATTTTCTCCACTTTTCTTCTTCTTTTTTTTTTTTTCCTTTGGCTGCACCATGCGGCATGCAGGATCTTAGTTCCCCCACCAGGGTTCAAACCCATGCCCCTGCAGTGGAAGCTCGGAGTGTTAACCACTCGACCACCGGGGAAGTCCCTGTCCACTTTTCAGTTTGGTTGTTTTATTTTTGATGAGTTATAGTAATAAATTGACATATCATTATACTAATCCTATGTCTGTCGTATATTTTGCAAATATTATCCTATAATTCTACACTGGATACTGAACTTTGTGCTGTCGTTTGCCATACAAATATAGTATAGTCAAATCTGTATGACTTCCTTTTAAAAATTATTTTTCTTTCCTGCTAAGGAAGTCATTCCTAGCCCAAGATCCTAAACATTGTCTTTTTCTTCTAACACTTAAACAGTTTGTTTTATTTTTTCTTTATATTAAGTCTTTAATAATGCGTCTCAAATTTTATTTTTATGAGTAGTGTTACAGATCCACTTTGTTTAATTTACTTTTCTTTTCTGCAAATGGATATCATAGTGACTCACCTTTGAAGCAAACTTCTGTTTTTTCCCTCCTGGTTTCAAATAACATCTCTATCACACACTTAACTGTCACACAAATAATGTGTCTGGTCTTACCTCTTAACTCTTTTCCACTGATCTATTTTCTACACTCTCCTGCTAATATTATGCATTTATTTTTCTAGCTATTTTATCGGACCCAGTTATCATAGTTCCTTGAGATATGATGAGAAGATGAAATATACAAAATGGATTCTTTCCAGAAGTTTTATAATTAATGTTTCTATAGTTCAAGTAGTACAAAGAAAGGTCAACTGGTGGCTCTTAACTAATCAATTGTTTATGTGTATACTTTTCAAGAGACCAGCCATTATAAAAGCAAGATTTCCTCCTCTGAGCTGTTTGGTCTCCTCAGTGAATGCTCAGAATGACAAGTTTAAAGCATCTGTAACTTCATTAGCTCCCCGCCTATTTTTCAATTGCTACCAAGTAGCAAAGCCAACAGAAAATCAATTGCTGCCTTTTCCTATCCCACAGGGAGACACAGTTTGAGAAACAGTCACCAGTAGCCAATTGCAATCAGCATTTTATGGCAACATACTACTTCCAAACTGACTTTAGTTTAAATTACTTGGAAAATTAAAGTAGATTTGGGAGAGGATGCCTAATCAATCTAGTGAGCTTTGTTTCATTTTTAGCAAACTAGATTTTTTTTTTTAAAGAAATTCACGGTCTTATTTATTTATTTATTTATTTATTTATTTATTTATTTATTTATTTATTTATTTATGTATGACTGTGTTGAGTCTTCGTTTCTGTGCGAGGGCTTTCTCTAGTTGCGGCAAGTGGGGACCACTCTTCATCGCGGTGCGCGGGCCTCTCACTATCGCGGCCTCTCTTGTTGCGGAGCACAGGCTCCAGACGCGCAGGCTCAGTAATTGTGGCTCACGGGCCCAGTTGCTCCGTGGCATGTGGGATCTTCCCAGACCAGGGCTCGAACCCGTGTCCCCTGCATTGGCAGGCAGATTCTCAACCACTGCGCCACCAGGGAAGCCCCAGCAAACTAGATATTATTGTATACATAACTAAGTGATTTAAATATTAAGGTAAAACATCATTTTAACATTAGAAATTAATCTCTTATCATTAAAATGTATGATCATAATGTATGTTCATATAAATTAATTTCTGAAGTTAGAAAAGCTCATTAAATCCATTAATGCTATATATCCATTTTTTTCAATTATATACTCCCTTGTTTTGAAATCTGAGCACTAATCCTGAAGCAGATTGCTCACTTTCCTCACAAATATGATCATTCCGTCTTCTTATAACTTCTGTCACACATAAAAAGCTCTATATTTTTTCTAAGAATACCTTACATATAAAATATTAGCTTTTAAAATATACTAATAATACCTTATATTTGCACAGAACTTTAACATTTACAATGTGCTTTTAAATATATCACTTATTTTTATACATAAGGAGAAGGCTTTTAATCACAGTTGCTAATATTGTGGCTCTTAGGAAGAACACAAGTTTGGGGGAGAGTTGGGAAGAAGATGCTCTAATGGTTGCATTCCATGATTATAGTCTAGTCCCTGATTTTTGTATGTGAATATATGCCCCACATCCCGCCTGGTTCCCTTTTCCCTCTGTCTACCCTCAGAAGGGGCAGTGGGAAGCAATGAGTAGAAATACTTACCCTTGAGATCATTTATTTAGAAATAGAACTTCCAGATCTCCCCGTTTCCATTGATGTTACCCCCTTGCATTTCCTTCCACCATGGGGCAATGTAGCCCTCATTCCTCCTAATCTTTGAGCTTCCTTTTTAGCCTGTTTCTAAAACCTCTATTTTGGCTTCAGCTTAGTCCTCAACACAATGAATAGAAATCGAAATACAAGTAAAATGGAGATTTTTGTGTTAATCTAGTGGAAAAGGAAAAATCTAAACTATTTTTATTATTATAGTACCAAGCATAAATTTAATATCACATTTATTCTTTTAGTAATTCTGACATTAAAGTATTAGGTTTAAAGTCATAGTGTTAGTTGGATATTTTTCCTAGGCTTCTTATTTATCTGCCTTTCCATGATTTCCCTCATAGTTCTTAAATTCACTCTTACATGACTTGAATAGAACAAACTTTCCTATTTAAATAAATGTTTGATAATTATCTTGAGTTATGTCACTATCCTCAAGGTAATACCCCAAATAAGGTAATGGTCAATTATCAAATATTAGTAAAGTGGGTATTCAAGAAATAGTATTGGGTTGGCCAAAAAGTTTGGGAAAACCCGAATGAACTTTTTGGCCAACCCAATAGATGTTTCATGAGGCCATTTATGAGAAAGAAAAAAAAAATGCATTCCTCAGCATTAGAACTCTATAAACCCTATAAACTGTGAGAAAGGCCAAAAACTGTATACGCATCATTTCATATACATTAAGATGGCTGTTTATCAAAAAATGAAAGTTTAACAAGTGTTATTCAGGATGTGGAGAATTTGGAACCCTTGGCCATTGCTGATGGAAATATAAAATTGTGCAGCCACCAGGGAAAACAGTATGTTAGTTGCTCAAAAAGTGAAACATAGAATTACCATATGATCCAGCAACTGCACTTTTAGGCATATAACCAAAAGTACTGAAAGCAGGAACTCCAACAGATACTTGTACACCAATGTTCATAGCAGCATTATACACAATAGCCAAAAGGTGAAAACAACCCAAATGTCCATCAACATGTGAATGGATAAACAAAATGTTGTGTGTGTGTGTATATATATATATGTATATGTGTGTGTGTGTATATATATATATATGTATATGTGTGTGTGTGTATATATATATATGCATATATGTATGTGTGTGTATATATATATATATATATATACACACACATGTTCAATATATATATGCAATGTAATATTCAGCCTAAAAAAGGAATACAATTCTGATATATGCTACAACATGGATGAAAGTTAAAAACATTATGCTAAGTGAAATAAGCTAGACACAAAAGAACAATTATTGTATGAGTCTACCTATGTGAGGTATCTAGGGTAGGCAAATTCATAGAGACAGAAGATGGTTGCCAGGGGCTGCTAGGAAGAGGGAATGGGGATTGTTTAATGGATATGGAGTTTCTGTTCAGGAGGACAAAAGAGTTCTGGGAATGGATATTGGTGATGGTTGCACAACATTGTGGATGAACTTAATGCCACTGAATTACACGCTTAAAAATGGTTGAAATGGTAAATTTTATGTTATGTGTATTTTACTATGGTAAAGGAAATAAGGCAGGAGGAAAAATTATGTGCACAGAAATGAATGTACATCCTCACGTGACACTTCAATAAAGCCAGGGGATCATTTTCAGAGAATATTTTGCAGATTAGCATATTCTCCCATTCCCAGAACTTCTGAGAGTAAACGTTAGGCATTTAAGAGACAAGCCTTCTTACCACAGAGTTATAATAATAACATATTAAGAGCAGCTTCTTCTCTCCACCTATTAACCCCAGTAAAACTCATGTAGAAATCATGGCCAGGGAGGAACTTTGTGATTAGGATCTGGAACCCCTCCTGCTGCACCTCCATTGGGCCCCACACCTAGTCATAAATCCTAGACTCCAGAAATCAGGTATGTTAAAGATGAAGACCATTTGGTAAACAGGATATTAGGATATCTTATTGACAGGTGGCCTCCATTGTACATAGAAGAAGCTAGTTCCCAGATCAAGTAAATCGCAGAGAAAAAGCTTTCAAAATGATTTTTTATTCTGGACCTGACCTTTTCTCTTCCACCAATTTATTTCCCTTCCACCACAGCATTCCCAGTTGCAGGAGGTGTGACAAGAAAAAAAAATGATCTCATTGTTGTAACCACCTACCTTTTGCCCAGAGAAGTTTTGTGATATTAACTAGTCCAGTGTATTTGTTTCATTCTTTGCAGTTCTTTATATGCTATAATCAAACTAACTGGTATGCCAGGCAGAGTTTCAATAACCCAAAATACATTCCACGGACCTTCCAATTTTTTTGTATTTACAAGGAGAGGTGTAGAGAGTTCTTAGCTAATCTTCTCACATCTTAAAACAGGAATGTTAACTCAATTTGCTGGGAATGAGAGGAAAAAAACTTTTATGCAGATGCCTGAACATTGAAAACCTACTTAAACTTTAAAGGGAAAGAGAAAATAATCTACACATGAGAAGGTCCTAACTGCATGATTATTAATATATAATGCAATGGAGCATAAAACCAATTTGGGAACAGAATGGATGAGGATATAAATGCCTTAATGGACAAAGCGGAAATGCTTAAGAAATAGCTAAGAGCTTACTGAATGTCCATCTACCCTCTATTCCCAGGGGCAGCCCATAGTCTGGTGTCATATAATACAGCAGAAATTTAAGAGCTCATTTTTAAAAACTTCATTCTCCTGATTTTAATATATTTTTATTATCTTTGGATTTGCCCTCCTTAAATTAACATTATTAATTTTAAGAATAACATATATATGTATGTAGATTATTATTTATAATCCACTACTCCATCAAGATAAAAAATAAATCATTTAATAAGAATGTAAACCAAAGGGGCAAAGGACATTTCAAAAGAAGCTAAAATTAACAAAATGAAATTCTCATTTAAAAAAGATGATGTCACAAAAATAATTACTGCTTTAATGCCCTTGTCATCTTGTTGAGTAGCTGCTATTGTATGTATTCTGTTGGAAACCTTGAAATTATCATTCGTCTTTCCCCATATTTAATGTTAATCTTTCTCTCTGGAATAGTTTCCCTTCCTGAAGCTGTATGAGTTTTGCTTTTTATTTCAGGATGAGAGTATATATGCATATACTATTTATCCTGCCTTATTTGAAAATCCCAAAGTAATTTAAATTATACATTAGTATCTAAGCAAGTCTTACAAATGAAGACCCTCTCTTCATTGTATTATTCATCTAATGTACATTTTTAATTACTACTAACTTGCTTCCTTAAAAGATAAAACTTCTTCCGTGATCGTGCTGTTTACTGAAGCAGTACAAGCCATTCTTTGTCAAATCCACATGAGTTCAATATGTTGAAGGATACTAAAATTTGTGATTTCAATATCCTAATTTTCAGTTGTTTTGTACATATATGTGATGCTTATTTTCTTTAACATAAAGGAGCTAAATTTATTTTTCTCAACAAACAAAATAATTTTTAAAAGCTATTAAATTGATTTAATTTAAAAAGATTAAAAGTTTTAAATTGTTCATAATTTTTAACATAGATAATCTGGTTTTACTACTTTATAGACTGTATATATATACAACTACACATCATAATTATATGATATAATGTTACATGGTATGATGTTTTCTGTATATGTATTCATGGTAATTTTAGAAAATGGAAATGAGATTTTAGAAGAAAGTTTTGAGATAACAGGCCACATATTTCATGGAATTTCCAAGATGTCCTTGGAATTCAGTACAGGTTTTATTTAACACTACTAATACCTTTAACAACAGTATAAACGAGGGTAATGAACTTGCAGTGCAATGCAAGACTAATGGGGGGTTTGGTCTGCCTTTCTGAAAAACCGTGTAATATACTGCACACGTGCTAGCATTTGTATATGAACTAGAAGGGCATTCATGTGTACTTAGGGTGAGGCCTGAGTCAAAGATTTAATCACTCTTAGGTCTACTCATATCTAAAGGATAGGTAGGCTTATCAATCAGCTTTTGGGGAGGCAATACAACAAGAGAGGAAAAAGGCATACATAATGAACTCAAGGCAAGGAGAGACATTACAAAGAGAAATTAACATGACACTTGGATCATGCTCCTTTCCAGCCTCTTGAACTCTTGAGACCTTGCATAAGTCCTAGTAATCAGAGAACAAATGAAAAACTAAAATGGAATTAACACAAGAAGCAGATGTGTTGTTATAGCAGTTTTTGATTCTCTTGAATAAATGAAGTGAGTGATGTCTTCCAAAGTCTGGTATTGGCATGTTAGTGGCTTTGCCAATGACAGGAGATAATACTCTCATCTCAGACATAATCACTCTCAATACCAGGTATTAGCCAACACGATGGAAGCATCAGCAGGCCCCAACCACTGAAACACTGCCTTTGGCAGGTGTGAACAACAGCAGTGACTTCTGGGGAAAATGACAAAGTTGTTGCTGCCTAATTTAGCGTCAACAGAAAGAGGAAAGCTAGGGATAGAGAATTAAAGCATCATAGTAAGATAATCGTTGCTGCCACCTTTTGGCCAAAGAGACACATGAGTCACCCTCTAGGTACTTCTGGAACCATTTTGAAACACTTACCGATGTTAGGATTTTCCAGAAATGAATGGGGATAGAGGGTGATAAACACTGATTCATGCCTGGTATTTTGATCATATTCTTCTTTTCAGGGCTTTGTAATCTCAAAAATACAGGTTAAATATATAAATAGTTTGAAATATACCTAACAAATGCATTTTTGAAAAGTTTGCTATAACCTGTTATATATTGAATATGTTATTTTCATTCTTTTCAAAAGTGCAGTGCATATCTTCCAATTTGTTTTCTAGGCATATAAATTCATTTCAATAAAAAATCCTTTATTTTTCATTCTCTTTCAATTCGTTTATTAAATCGCTTCATAAATGTTTCTTGCTTACATACTACATTTCAGGCACATGCCACATCTGCCAATGATATATTGATGTTGTATAAATATTCTTAAATAATCTCAAACTTGCAGAAAAGCTAAAAGAACAAATAATGTTTTTATTCCTGAACCTATGAGAGAGTGGGTGGTAACCTGATGCACTAACTCTTCCAAAGGTTTATTTTCTATTTCTACGTAAGTGTTGTAGGGAAGTATCCCATTCATGTCATGATTGTCCCAGTGATGTTCTTTATAACAAAAGGGTCCAACTCAGAATAAGATATTATATTAATTTATTATATTTCCTTAGTTTCCATCAGTCTGAAAGAGTTCTTTATGACTATCATGACCTTGACAATTCTGAGGATTACAGGTCAGTTACTTTATAGAATTTTCTTTAATTTGGGTTTGTCTGGCGTTTCCTTACAATTATATTCGTTATCAAGTGATGCCCTGTTATTCTCAAAGCTTCCTGTTGAACAATATTGCTTTGACTCATAACTGATGATGTTCACTTTGTTCTCTTGAGTAAAATGTCATCTTTCAGGCTCTGTAAAGTTACACTTTCCTCTTTTTCATTAGTAAGTATCTCGTGGAGAAGGTACTGCCAAACTACGTAAATACCTTGTTTGGCCTCAAACTCTGAGTTTATTTATTTATTCATTTATATCAGTATGCAGTCAGGTTTCCTATTTTATTAAATGGACTACCATCCACTATTGTCATTATTTATCCTAATCTCAGGCTTGGTCAACAGGAGCCTTTTCAGCTAGTCTCTTTTTGACATGTTCCTGTTTTTTGAGTACTTCCTTGTTTCCTGACATAAGAGGATATTCAGGTACATATTGTACTTTTCTACCCCAGCCCTAGAATCATCCATCTTCAAAAGCCTGGAGATTGGTATGTATTGTAGAAGCCAAGATGTGAGCGCCAATGGCTCGAGGCTATTGTGTGGGCTGCTGCTCCAAGGCGCATATCCTGTACATACATATGCATTGCAAGGCGTGTGTGTATAAAATCCTAGGACCCTTTCTAGTTTTCTCCCTTTCCATATTGATAAATTCCTTCTTCACCAGTGAGAATAATCCTGGCTCCCATTAGTCTTAATATATTTATTATGAGATAAAATCCCCTGGATATAACCAGTCTGCTACCACTGCCTCTGTTCCCCCTCCTAACATTGTTGCCCTCCTCATTCTACTCCTGCTTTGATGTACCTCACTGGGCCTTACCCCCGTGGATGCCCTCTTCACTGTAGTCAGACTCTGACACACCAGCCTTCTCAGCATACTGACACCTTCCTCACCCCACTCAGTCTCTGACTTCCCATGCTGAGCACATACACACGAATGTCCTCTTCACCCCACTTGGAGTCGGAACCCCATGCCAAACCTTCCTTCCACGTAGACATCCTTCTCTTGTTCCCAAACCCCTCCCAGGGCTCTCCCCCCGTGTGGGTTGCCTCTTCACTCTGCCTGGGCCCTGGCCCCGGTGCTGGACCACTTCCAAACATGGAAAGCCCACACTGGACACCTTCCTCCACCTGGAAGCACTTCCCACTTCACATAGGCTCTGATCCCCTGCTCTAGATGGCTCACGAGCACGCACGCCACTCTCACCCAGCTCAGGACCTGCCACCACCCCTGCCAGGCCACTTCCCCTCCCTCGGACACCCTTCTCAAGGTGCTTGGACTCTGACTCCTCATGCCAGTACAGTTCAGAGACAGCTGAAGTCCCTGGGGACACTGTACTGTTCTCAACTTTTCCTGCCCAGTCCTTTTTCCCAGCCACAGATGTTTCCTCAAGAATAGTGTAATACATAGAAAACTAACTTATGGTTACCAAAGGGGAAAGGGGGTGGGGGAGGGATAAATTAGGAGTTTTGGAATTAGCAGATACGAACTACTATATATAAAATAGATAAACAATAAGGTCCTACTATATAGCACAGGGAACTATATTCAGTATCCTGTAATAAACAATAATGGAAAAGAATATGAAAAAGGAGATATATATATATATATATATATATGTATATATATAACTGAGTCACTTTGCTGTACACCAGAAACTAACACAACACTGTAAATCAACTATACTTCAATAAAAATTTTTTTTAAAAGAATAGTCTAATAAACCTTCTACACATTAATCTCAGTCTCAGAGACTGCTTGATGATGAACCTAGCCTGAAACACAGTGACATACGGTGCTGTGCCCATTCTATTTTGTGGCTCTAACATCCTGATGTCCCCTGCTTCCAGTCTTACAGACAGAGAGAAGCACTGTGGTGATATCCCATGGAAGTCATGATGACTTGTTTCTGGAAGTTGTGTACTTGACTTTTTTCCATATCCCAGTGGTCAAAACTCCATAATAGGACCCCATCACAACCATAAGGAGGGTTGAGAAATGTACTTTTCCTTTGTGCCACAGTATAAGAAATAGGATTAGGGAGGATCAAACCATTTTGTACCACAAAGAATATCTGGACAAATATAACAAGCCAACATTGTTCTTAATGATAAAATAGTGGAAGCACTTACTTTCACTTAGGAAAAAAAAAAAAAAAAGATACAGATGCCCACAATAACTGCTGTAACCTAAAACTTTAAGTGGGGCCTAGGTAGTACGGTAACACAAGTAAAATGAAATAAGAGTTTGTGATTTAGAAATGAAAGAATACTATTAATTGTAGCAAGAGAGCCACATAAAACACCTCAAAAATCAGAGAATATATTTTTTTAATTAAGTAAGAGAATATAGCAAGCTGACTAGATACATGATTAACAATCAAAACGTCATGTGTGATCAACAGCTCAAAAATATGTTTTTAAAAGGTACTATTACATTCCCAAATGTAAGTTACCTAGTAATAAGTCTATCAAAAGATGGCTGAATTTTGTGAGGATTTTTTTTGGTTTCAAAAACAAAATAGAGGGCAAGTAAATGGATACAATCCATGTGTTATACAGATGCCAGTTCTCCTCCATATTGTTTTATATGTTCAAAGTGAGGCTTATAAAATTTGTAGTATGTTTCATGAAGGAGTTTGACAAATTTATAAGCAGGAGCAAAGACCAAAGAGTTGGCAACTTATTCTTGAAAACAAACAAACTCACTAGTATATGCTTTTAGCAATAAAGACCACGTGGATTTGCAAAGTTATGGGCAAACTGTTGTTTAAAACAGAATGTAGAAGCCAAAGATACTAGAGAGTTTGTGTGTGTGTGTAAATGAATAGCACAGGTACCAAGGAAGATCTGTGGAGAACAGATGGTCTTTTAAATTAGTGGGACAATTGATGCTCCATCTAAGAAATAAAAACATTCTCTACATTATACACACACACACACACACAAATCTATTTAGATGGATTAATTTCTTAAATGTTAAAGGAAAATTTAAATACTTAGACGAAAATATAGGAGAATTACCTTTATGATTCAAGGGTAAGGAAGAGTTTTTTTTTTTTTTTAATTAATTTATTTATTTTTGGCTGTGTTGGGTCTTCGTTTCTGTGTGAGGGCTTTCTCTAGTTGCGGCAAGCGGGGGCCACTCGTCATCGCGGTGCGCGGACCTCCCACTATCGCGGCCTCTCTTGTTGCAGAGCACAGGCTCCAGACGCGCAGGCTCAGTAATTGTGGCTCACGGGCCCAGTCGCTCTGCGGCATGTGGGATCTTCCCAGCCCAGGGCTCGAACCCGTGTCCCCTGCATTGGCAGGCAGATTCTCAACCACTGCGCCACCAGGGAAGCCCAAGGAAGAGTTTTTTAAACCATACATTAAAAAATTAATTATACAAGAATAGATAATATCAATATGTTGATATTAAGAACTTCTTTTTATCAGAATATATTATAAGTAAATCTGTAAATCTACAATACGGATTTAAAGTTATTTTTAAGAGATGAAAACAGGTGTATCGTGCTCAACTGTAGCAGGGAAATTAAAATTAAGATACTGCGTGATACTTTTTGATATCTACTAGAACTAAATTCTCAAAAATTCTGAGGCCGGAGTAGACTTCCTCATACCCTTTACTCCTAAAACTCTACCGTTCCCCTTTGAACCCACACAAGGAGATAAGACGGGTCTTCTGAGCAGACACTTAACTAACCTGTTCCTGGAGAAGCAAGGTTTGCCTCCAACTTGGGTAGGTTAGTGCAGACAGCTCTTAACTTAAAAAAAAATGCACAACGTGAGAGTTGCGAGTTAAGTTTTATTTGGGGCAAAATGAGGACTGCAGCCCGGGAGACAGCATTTCAGATAGCTCTGAGAAACTGCTCCAAATAAGTAGGGGGGGGGGAAGGTCAATATATATATGTGATTTTGGTGAAGGGGGAATACGTGCAATGAAGCACGTATTTTTGCAGATGATCTCATGAGGATTACTGCTAGTCACGAGGAGCAGACATCACCATGAAGGAATTTAGTGCTTTTCTAGATATGAGGAGATGCAAGAATTGGGCTCATAAAATGAGCCCCTGAAAACGTCTAACTATCTGAAGACCTGTTCTGCCAGTTTTTCTCAGAGCACCAGTGCCTCATTCCTGATCTCCACCCTGAATTCCTTTCAGGGGATGTTGAAGGTCAGCAGCTGCAGAGGCACCTGATTTAATCCTTGTAGAGGTAGATGGCAAGTGCCAATTTGTAGTTGACACAGCGTTAAAGAATGAGAAAATGCTCATTCTAATACATTAGAGACTATAGTCTCGTTTTATTGGTCAAGTTATAAAAGGGAGTAATTTTATGTCTTCTCATGTATGTCTTTTTTTTTTTTTAAACATTTCTCTCCTTTGTGCTTTCCAGTAGAAATAAGCCTCTAAGAGAATATGATTTTAAGGGATCATGATACCATATACATTCCTTTCTATGTTTTATTAGATACCAATAGGGGCTCTCTCAGCATGAAATCAGACATTATAGAGAAAGAAGCCCAAATGCTTTTAGCAATATGAGCAGTAGAGGAAGCAAGCCAGTGAGAAGTGAGAAATATATGTGCATATGAGTGTCTGATCAGTGAAGAGAAAGGGAAAAGACTTCTGCCACTTTTATTTGAGTAAATTTTTTGAAGAAGATAATTCAAGGCAGTTTTTTGGGTAACTTTCTAGGAATGATTCTCCTAAGATGAGGCAAATAATAAAATGACTCATTTTTCAGTTGGTTGTTCTGATAGTGTAGACTCCTAGCCCATAAGTTACAACTTATTGCAGGAATCATCAGGGAGTCAGTAATTTTTAAAGAAAATTCTCCACCTTTGATATTTCTTTCCTCTGTTCTGCCGTGTCAGTACCCTCGATTTCCTGTTCTTAGATACTTAATACGGAATTATTCGAAGCATTTAACTTCAACCTTCCCTCCTTCAGTCTTATAATTGAAGTTATTTTACTCGTAGAAAACCTATTATAAAAAAGGGATTATATTTTAAATGAGAACTGTAATGTAGAGAGGGGGAAATGGATCAAATTAGGAAAGGAAGACTGATTGAGGTTTAAATTAAAAATGAAATATAAATGACAAAAAAGTGATGCATTTTCTAGATCCTATACTTTATATTTGAAGAGAGCTTTTAGTGTCCTGGCTACTTTTGTAATTGCTGAGAAGGATATGTCCATTTAGGGCTTAATAGGGTAGGCAGCGTTTTCAAATGTATTTTTCTGAAACTCAGTTAACATCCATTTCATATCTTTTGGATTGCTTTAGATGACCATGCTTCCAAGTTATTTATTTTGGGGTTGTAGGGGAAAAAATTTGCCACCCCCCAAAATGTCTCTCTGGTATGGGGATTATTTTGAGCTGAAAACAATCGAGGCCCAAAAGACTCAGGAAGAAACTTTGACCTTCCCTGCTAACTGCCTGGAGAATTTAGAGGGCCTGTTACAGGAATAGAGCTGTCATCAGAGATATCTGCAAAGAATAACGGGGGAGGTGTGGTGGGGAAAACGCCTGAAGATCAGAGTCCGCTCTGTGTCCCATTGTCTCTGCCTGGCCCAGCAAACACGTGTTTACCTAACATTTGCTTTTCCATGTGAATTGCCTTCCTCCTCTTTCAAGTGCCAAATTTCTACCCCCAACATCCTCTTTACTCTTTAGCTGAAGATCGTATTTACGGTGAGAGTTATACCAGTTTTGGTGAGTAAAACTGGACAAAACTGTTGAACTTCAGCTATATTCATTTATTGTTTGTCTCTCAAAGAAGAAGCCATAAGACCTCTTTGTGAAGCCAATGACCCCCATGAGATACACAGATTCAGAAAGAAGGCCTCTCCACTCATTATGTGGGAAACTTACAGGGAAGTGAAGAGAAAGGAACTGGAATACGTCTTCTTACAAATCATTTTTCACTAATTCCCACTCAAAATGTGTCCCACATATGTTCCATACTATGTCAAAAAGTTTGTTTCAGTCTATACATGTAAACCATGGCAATGTGGATAAGAACACATAACGAGAGTTTTTTTCTCCCTAAAATTATAAATGTACAAACTGGGTAGATAACTGCACTAAACATGAAAATAGGAATATGTCAGTGGGCAGGAGGCCACTCAGGTAAGGGACTCAAAACTCAGCTGCAGCTCAGGAGTGTTAAGGACCCATTAAAGAGAGAGATTAGTCAAAGGAGATTCATAACTGTTGTAGGGGAGCAAAATTTGCCACCCCGAAGTGCCTTTTTGGGGTGTGAATTATTTCAAGTTGAAAACAATCAAGGCCCAAAAGACTCAGGAAGAATCTTTGATCTTCTCCCTAACTGCATAAAGAATGTAGATAGAGGACCTGTTCCAGGAAGGGAGCTATTGCCATAGATAACTATAGTATAATAGGTATAATATAGCATAAGTATTGGGTTGGCCAAAAAGTTCGTTCAGGTTTGTCCATAACATCTTACAAAAGGCCAACCCAATAGGTGTGTAGACAGGGAACAACCTAGCAAAGCCTGTCTGTTAAAATTCCTCTCTGTGTCCCTTTGTTTCTGCAGGGCCCAGCAAGCATTTGCCTTTTTATCCCCAGGCAAATTGCCTTCCTCCCCTTTCAAGTCCCAAACCACTACCTCCTGCCCCCGCTCACACCTCTTTTGTCTTTAGCTGAAGATAGTATTTAAGGTGAGGGCTTCAGAATGGCGAGTTACTCAGTTTTCCTGGGTCTCTCCCATATATATATGTTACTAAACTTTTCTGTGATTTTTCTCCTGTTAATCTGTCTTATGTCAATTTAATTCTTAGGCCAGCCAGAAGAACCTAGAAGGGTAGAGGAAAATTTCTTCTTTTCTGACACTGTAAATCTTGCAAGGTAAAGCTACTAGGACTTAGAAAGATTTTGAGGGTTGTTCATAGAAGGTGGAACCAGCCAAAGAAATTGAGATGGAGTGACCAGATAGGTTCAAGGAAAAGCAGTAGATGTGATCAACTTAATACTGCGGTCATAGAAGTGTCCACTGGATTTTGTCAACTTGACCTTTACAAGAGCAATTTTAAGAGTGATGGGAGTATAAGCAAGAACGGAATTACAGGCATACCTCATTTTTATTGCGCTTCGCTTTATTGCTCTTTGCAGATATTTTGTTTTTTACAAATTGAAAGTTTGTGGCAACCCTGCATTGAGCAAGTGTATCGGCACCATTTTCCCAACACTGTTTGCTTACTTCATGTCTCTGTGTCATATTTTGGTAATTCTCACAATATTTCAAACTCTCCACCAACATAAAGATTATGACTTGATGAAGGCTCAGATGATGGTTAGCATTTTTTAGCAATAAAATATTTTTGATTATAAAGTATGTACATGTGTTTTTTAGACATAATACTATTGCACACTTATAGACTACAGTATGGTGTAAACATTACTTTATATGCACTGGGAAGCCAAAACAATTGTGTAACTTCTTTTATTGTGATATTGGCTTTATTGCGATGGTCTAGAACCAAACCCACAATATCTCCAGGGTATACCTGTAATGGCACAAAATTGGAGGCTGTAATGTAGACAACCTAGCAAAGAAATCCCTTTGAGTTCTGGGGTAGTTAGATGTGATGTCTTTTTTCCTACTCACCACTACTTTGGATTTGAAAAATGAATAGGAAAAGAAATTAAGAATATGTGAGGGAAAAAATGGGAGTAAGTGGGAAAGGATAAGGTACTGCTAAAGGTTTACACATTCTCAGAACTTGAGCAGATGAAAAGCCACTCTCCTAATTACTCTTTCTCCCCATTCAAGCACTTAAATATTCCATACTGCAACTCTGCATTCATGGGCGGAGCATTTATTTCATCTTCTTAAGCAAATTTAGTTGGGAGAACTCCTTTGAAATTCATGTTAGTCCTTCCAAAATTCAAGGAAATGGAGTTTTTTAAAAGCCAGCAATCTATATTAAAATGTATATATACTCAAAAAAAAAAATCACAGAATGCCATTGTGTAGCTAATGGCTTCATCTGCGATTCCAGAATGGCAATTGCATTGTGTGAATATTTAAAAGTAAGGCATTCTGCTAGCAGGTGCCAAAATACATAAATTGTTTCAGGATAGGATTCAAACGTGATAGATTTAGACATATGTTTCTAGTGCATTATTCAACCTAATCGTATTTAATATAACTCCTATATATTGCTTGACTATGACCATATGCAGTGATTTCTGGAATATATCATCTAACTCTTCCTAACCTCACCCCTACTGCCCCCTGTACCTAAATACCAGCTCCACACAGTCCCAAATTCTTAGCAAGAGCTCCAAGGCCCTTTCCAATTTTATGTCCTGTCACTACACACTTTACAATGCTTGGAGTCCCTAATTTGTATCTCTAGTAGTAAAGCACAGCTTTCTTTTTTGTAACGTGCCACAGAGCCTCACTCTCATAAAATGCTCCACAAAAATAAAATAAAATTAAATTAAATTAAATTTTAAAAAATGGTTATATTCTTTTAAAAAAGAGAAATGTCACCTATTACATTTTTTCCTATAAGTTCACGCTGCATATTAGCAAATAAAGTTTCCAAAAAGCTGAAATTAATATTACCCCCAAACTTTCACACTCTGAGCACTTTTAACAACTACTTAAGTCTAGGAAATACTAATTTAGCAGTGCTTCCCCCCACCCCCCCCCCCCAAAAATAGAAAATGGTATCTCATACATCAATATCTAAAGTGTTAAATGTCACTGAAAACAAGTCATTTCAAGATTACTTTAAAAAGAATTATCAGAAGGAGTTATTTTGTGGAGATCACCAATTATGCCAGAAGGATAATTTATTTAAGTCTCTATGATATGCAAACAGGTACTCATGGCTTCAGTTAACATTTCCAGTAAGAATACCAAACACACAATCAAAAACGGGCTGTGTCTCCAATAACTTAGACTGAAGTGGTATGTGTTCTAGAACACTGTGTTAGGGGACGCAGAAAAGGGATCAAGGTAATGGGAGGATATTGATGTTGGAGTTGGCTTTGAAGCATCTTAAGAAAATTATTTCATTAAATGTGAGTAGAATAAAGAAATATTTTAAAATAACATTTATATATGAGATTTAAATATATGTAATTGCATTAATAAAATCAGAGATTATAAAGAAATATTTGACATTTTCCTCTATATCACCCTGAGGTTTTATATTTAAATTGACCAAAATATTTATATATGAGTGTATGCATGTGCGTGTGTGTGTCTCACTAGAATCACGGGGGGATTAATTCATGTTTGCATTTTTATAGTATACTTCAATATTCACTGCCTTTGAGAAGTTCTCTCTGAACTCCTCTCTTTCCTTTTCCTTGTCTCTCTGCCAGGACCTCTGAGTTTTACGTATCTGTTTAAATACAGATCCACAAAGTTTATATCTCTCTTCTCTCCCTATCCAGATCCTTCTCTTCCCATACAGATATTTAGGTTTTATATGTATTTGGACTTATGCACTGGAGGACAAGCATGTATCTCACTGGACTATTTATTTCCACGGATTATTACAGTGCCAGGCATAATGCTCAGTGAATGTTAAATTAATTAATAATATTACTTTTCAAATTAACTAATCGATTATCCCCAGATTTCACTTTCTTCTTTTGTTTCAAATCAGGTTGAGTGCATACATGATTTATTCAATAAGTCAGTTCACATGCTAAAAGACTTTGAAATTCCTAAGATGAAAGGAAGTATAAAGCAGCCTTGTAGATGAAAATAACCATTTTATCCTACAAACTTTCACTAGGTCTTCTGATACATCCCAGTTTCAGAGAAATAATCAGTGAGATTTTTTTGATATCAGTAAAACTCTGGGCCTGTGAAAAATATAAAAATGTATTTTTTTTCATTTCTGTGACAATATTTTTGTCAAAAACTCAGTTTTCTTTGTGTATATATCATATTATTTCAGATTCTCAATAAGAATCATGCTGCGCCATTGCTAAAAACTTGCAAATTTATTGTTCTCTATCATATTAGTAAATTTCAGAATAATTAATTGCTAAAAACTAGTTGAGGTTAAAAAAAACTCATAGCTCTTTCACTTTGTCAGTTTATACACTATAAAAGTTATGATTAAGATTTGAGCATGTGGAAAGAGCTATAGTAACTGTACTAACCAATAATTTATGTAATTTATGAGCTTGATTTAGGCATTGAATTTAGTGACTATAAAAGGGAAAATAAAGCTTCAGAGAAATATTGTAAATGGTTTGTTCATCGTCTGTATAAATCAACCAGGTATAAAGCATTATAAATAAACTTTTGTAATATAACCAGCTCTATTATCTAAAAACAGTCATAACATTGAATACTTTTCTTGAATTCAAATAAGAAATCTACTAAGAAATTTACAATTCTTTGGGTAAATTGGGAAAGCACATAACAAAGCAATTTCCATAAATTTCACCATTAAAATATACCATATTTTTCATTTACGTGCTTAATTTGACAAAAGATATAATTTTATTGCTTAAGCACAACTTTGCTGGATTTTAAATGTCTTTATTGACTAATATTTTTTATGACCTTAGGAACTTCACCTCAAATCTTCATATTATTTCAGCTCATCAATAACATTATAGTCATCTAATATATATATTTTTTAACATCTTTTTTGGAGTATAATTGCTTTACAGTGGTGTGTTAGTCTCTGCTTTATAACAAAGTGAATCAGTTATACATATGTTCCCATATCTCTTCCCTCTTGCATCTCCCTCCCTCCCACCCTCCCTATCCCAACCCTCTAGGTGGTCACAAAGCACCAAGCTGATCTCCCTGTGCTATGCGGCTGCTTCCCACTAGCTATCTATTTTACATTTGGTAGTGTATTTATGTCCATGCCACTCTCTCACTTTGTCCCAGCTTACCCTTCCCCCTCCCCATATCCTCAAGTCCATTCTCTAGTAGGTCTGTGTCTTTATTCTCATCTTGCCCCATAATCATCTAATATTTTACAGTATTTCTTTACCAATAGCTGATTTATACTTTAACTTAGATTGTTAGATTCTCTTGAAAACAGTAACTGAAAATAATTAGTATTCATAACCCTTAGCTAAGAGTAAATAAATAAAGACACGGAGGTTTCCATCAGAATTTAATTAAATTTAGTGAGTTACAGCTTGGTGCACATATAAAAAAAAGAGTTGACAAATCTCTCATCTTAATTATTTCCTCCCTCCGCTCCATGTTGACTCAACCCTTTGCTACAAAGCCACATTTCCAAGTATCAGTCATTAAGTTCTGACATAAATTTATTAAAATTTGTATTGTATTGTGATATTTCCCCTTGCTATTAGTGCAGAAGAATTGGGGGGGCGGAAGGGGTCACTTCTTTGGCCCTCACTTTTCTGAAATTGTATCATTTTATTCTTTTGTAGACTTATCCTTTTGTGTATTATGCAGCCCACATTTAATACATTGCCTTGTCACCTGGTCTGTGTTCTTCCAAATACTAAACAAAACAAAAAAATACTGTGTTTTACCAACATATTGTAGTATCAACTTCTTTAGACACATTCAGTTGACATCTGTGACATTGTGAAGGAAGAAAAAAACAGTGATCTGCAATTACATGTTAATAAGTCGTTAGTATTTCTTTTCTGTTTATGTAAGGTAGGCTTAAAATTATAGATACCTAACTGAAGGCCGGGGTCTAGTTCAATAGTGCGGCAGCTCCCCCTATAGGAGGCTTGGAATTATGTGTTGACCCGCTAATCCAGAAAAGGCAAAGCAGTTTTGTTTTGTTTTTTTTTTCCTAAGCACCTTAAGTGTTTGATCATTTTATTCAGTTACTCATTGATTTATTTTTTTAGCAATGTGTATCTTTAAAGTTATTTTCCTTTTAAAGTCGATAGAAGGAGGGAGGGAGAGAGGAGGAAGAGGGGGTGCAGGAGGAGGAGGAGGGAGAATGAGAGTACTGTGAGTGGACTGATGCCAACAGCTTTTAAGAAAGAATTTTATATATGTAGTCCATAATAAGAGAAATCTAAATAAAAAGTAATATCTATGAAATAGATTCTTTTTTGCCTGTTTCTGTCTAGTTTTCTTTTATTAGTCAAAATTATATTTAAGTGTTACCCGGACAATGGGAAGCTACAATTTCGTGGTCAGTCTAAGAGGCTATAAATATAGTAATACTAGATACAAATTAGAACAAATCTCTTATGATTGGATTTAGATATCAGAGTATTTTGATATATGTGATTTCTATATTTTAGACCAATTAGAAAATGGAATTGTGAATTAGAGAAAAGCTTAACACAAATAACCACCTTTAGGAATGCAATCTTACATCTCTAGCTTACGCACATCAGACGAAAAATTTGAGGTTTCTGCTAAATAATAATTTCATTGGACCAAATTAATCGTGTAATTAGCATGTGCTTCTTATTTGACATTATGGCAGTGAAATATCAATGCCATTTCTTCCCTCATATGAGTCAATCATTGTGAAATCTTGCATGGTAATTTTACTATCTGGGTAAATAGTGTAAAAGGTCAGTTCAGTGCAGCATAGTCAGATTATCATTAATTTCCATTGACTGAGGTTGTAATGAATGAGGATTATTGTGTAATTGCTAGTGTACACAAGTTGGTGTGCCCGACATACAGTGAAGCCAACCAATACCGAAACGTTGGAGTTTGGAGCAGAGAAAGGCTTATTGCAGGGCCAAGCCAGAGACTTGTGGCTTATGCCCAAACCCTCCCCCCAACTCCCCAAAGGGTTTCAGGAAAGCATTTTTAAAGGCCAGATGAGGGAGATGGGGCTCACAGGGTATGTGATCAGGTCATGCACAATTCTGATTGTTTGATGGTGAAGTAACAGGGCAGTTAACTTATCAATCCTTAGGTGCCAGTAGGTCTGGGGCTATGTGCTCATGATCAAAAAGTAGTTAATTTCTCCCATTTGGTGGTGGTTTTTAGCATCTGAAAAACTCAGGAAATATGCATGAGATACTGTTATCTGGCTACCTCAGAGCAGAGGATATGGGGGAAGGGCCTGCCCCAGGAAGGCCCCATAGGGTCCTGCTCGTTTACATAATAATATTATCTTGTGTTCCTCAAAGTAATTTTACTTTACCAGAAAAACAAAATATTTTATATAAAAAAAAGTACTAATAACCTGAATTTCGTATTCAGCCTCTTAACCTAGTCCAACTGCCTTATGAGTACCCATACAGGATATTGTTCCAGAATTACCTCAGTTCAGGTACCAATTACTCACTGTTTCATTATCATAATAAGTACAGTGATGATGAGTTGGTCCTACCTCAGTTTGAGTATGTGGTTCAAATAAAATTGGTATAAAAATTATATATGTCTGAATTGGTATTACTTTTCCTTAATATGTCTGTGTTATGATCACTGCCCTTTACTGGCAAACATCTACGGTGGAAACAAGATATGGAAAGGCAGTGTATAGTATCTGTGGTTTTCCCAACTTGTCTTCTTAATTGTGTACTGTGTATAGATAGGAAGTAACAAATATTTCTTTATGGACCAACATATTAACCTTTGGAATACCCTTCTGGATAGGCTTTGCTAAGAGAGACAATGGAATGATACTTCAAATTATGTAAGGGTATACTTTATAAAGCATTTCTGTTAAGGTAACGCTAGGGGCAGCAGAGAATGGCCATGTTCCCCCTGCAGCAACAGGTCATTGCACATAGGAGCTCACCACCAGACTGGAATATTTTTGAAGTCTCATGTCTAGTCAGAAAGACTTTACATTCTATTCAATAATATATCCGTAGGTGTTGATTTAAAAAGAAATTATTTACAATTAAATTATTTGATTTTCTTCCCCCCAAGATTTCATGTAGAATCAACATTCACAGAAGATGCATTATACTTAATCTTGGGCTTTGTGTTCACTTGGCAGTTCCTGAGATGTGTCTATGGAGCTCCAATTTCAGAAGCATGGGCAAAATAATACTTCTTCTATGAACCTCACATCTATCCACTAGTAAGGGGACTCATAAATTAGGTTAAAATTTGTGTTGGGCTTTTAGAATGCCTTTCTGAAGTGCACCATATTCTGCTCTTAGAAACACTGCATTCTGAAATACAAAGCAAAACCTTTGCCTCTAAATAGGAAGAAACTTGGCCCAGATAGCTTTACAATATGTTTCCATATTTTCTTATTACATGCTATATACTGCAGAAGGATAATCCAATATCATTCATGAAATCATTTACTCCTTTCATAATGTAGGGACAGGGGACAAAAGTCTTCTATTAAACTGCCTCCATTGCAGAACAATGGCAAAAAGTTCTCCTGTCAGACTTCAGAAAACCCTTTACCAAAAATACAATTTTGATCCAAAGAAATGTAACCATTTAAATAATTCTGTCTTTACCATGTACACCAGCCAGTTCTTCAGGGATATAGAAATATGATGTGGATGTTTCCATTTAAAGAGACAGTCAAGGGGCTTCCCTGGTGGCGCATTGGTTAAGAATCCACCTGCCAATGCAGGGGACACGGGTTTGAGCCCTGGTCGAGGGAGGATCCCACATGTCGTGGAGCAACTAAGCCCATGTGCCTCAACTACTGAGCCTGCGCTCTAGAGCCTGCGTGTCACAACTACTGAGCCCATGTGCCACAACTACTGAAGCCTAGTTGTGGCATGTGCCTAGAGCCCATGCTCTGCAACAAGAGAAGCCACTGCAATGAGAAGCCCACACACTGCAATGAAGAGTAGCCCCAGCTTGCTGCAACCAGCGAAAGCCCGCACGCAGCAATAAAGACCCAACGCAGCCAAAAATAAAAATAAATAAATAAAAATAAATTTAAAAAAATAGTCAAAATCAATCTTAAAGCAAATACTGAAACAGTGCTGATATTAATGAAAAGTCAATCAGATATTCTCAAGGTTTATTGAAACCTTTCAAATGATAAGATTAATGATTGCATCATTTTGGTAACACCCCACCACCAGTCACATAGCTATTATTTGACTTTGAATGATGTCATTATTAATGACATTTAATTAATTAAAGTTAATTAATTAAATTTTAATTAATTAAAAGACCTTAGGTCTTTTGCTCACCTAAGCTAAATGGCATGAATAAAAGGAAGATGAGATAACTGTAGGAAATGTAGACTTAGAACTATTTTTGCAGCGATGCAGGAACAAAGACAGGATCTGTTTCATCAACCATGTTGAGAATTAAATGGTCTTGTCCTTAGAAGTGCAAACTAGGAGTAAGATGGTCAACTTGGAAACTTTCCACATTTTCTCAGAACAGACTGTTTTAACCAAGATTTTTAGTCAAGTAAACACGAAACAAATACCCGAAGAAAGCAATTAAAGAAAGCACATGTAAATAAACCAGGCAGTAACTTGGATTTAAAACCAACGAAAAGTCAAGTATGCATTCCCCAAAGCATGCAGTTACACAGATGGGGATAATGGGAGGAAAGGGACTAAGTACAGAGTGAAGCAATTTGAACATATGGCATTCTTAAAGGTTCATGTGAATTGGAGAGCAGGGAGCATTTGGGCTGTAAAGGAGAATAACAGATCACCAACATAATTGGCTGGCTAATGGGATATCTTTGAACAAAGGAACTGTGATCATTATACCTATAGGATAGTATGCATGATAAATAACTTTGTAATGCACAGAGGTGGCTGTTCCTTTTTTCTAGAAGAAGAGAATAGAGTTAGTCCCTGCAAGCTCTTATAATAGAAGACATTATCATTCAGTGCTGAGAGATAGTGTCATAGCAGACACCACCTGATGGTGACTGGACACTACCAGACAGAAGATTGTGAAGAGAAAGAAGCTTGTGAGTTACTAGGAAGGAGACAGGGTTATAGACAACATATGTTGCTTTACTACACATGTTCGTCATTCAGTGCTACTTACAAGTGTGGATGGAGGCGAAGATAGTATTTGTTGACTATCCACTCTGTGCTTGGTTCTCTAGGCGTAGGCATCTCATTTAAGCCTTAAAATATCCTTACAATGGAGATATTATTATTACAGCTGAGATTGAGAGAGAAATTAATTTACCTCAGGACTCTCACCTAATATGTATGAAAACTTGGGTTTGACTCAAAACTGTCTGTCTCCCAAGCCTGCCCTCTTTCCTCTACATAGTTTTTCCTTAACAAGTAAAATTTGGGGGCCACCCATGATCACTCACCTGTCACATGCAGGTGACCTTTATCTTATTATAATGCTCTTTTTCACCAAGATGAAACATGGCCATAGGATCCCTCTCTTAGGTGCCCAACAGTCACAGTTGCTGGAATTGACAATTTTTGCTACATGACATTAATTTATCAAGTAGAGAGAAAGCAGTACTCTAGCCTTGAAAATAGAACTTTTCAGACAGCGCTATGTGGTGTAAAGGAAAAAAAATCTTAGGCACCACGTAGAAGTTTAAAAGTGTAATTTCTTCTGGTTTCTTTTATGTTACTTAAATGATTGCTTCTCATTTATTATAATTCAGTCAGTATTCAGCATGTCTTCTATTTTCTTTCAAACTTGCAGCTTTTTAAAATTTTATTATTTTTTTTATACAGCAGGTTCTTATTAGTCATCAATTTTATACACATCAGTGTATACATGTCAACCCCAATCTCCCAATTCAGCACACCACCATCCCCACCCCCCCGCGGCTTCCCCCCCTTGGTGTCCATACGTTTGTTCTCTACATCTCTTGCAGCTGTTCTGAGATTCTTTGGTTATAAGATTGGTGTCAAATCACCATATTGGCTAAGGGCAATTCCTCTACTCTGTGACTAACTTACCGTGAAGGACGAAAAGCTAAGGCTTCGGAGACTGTCACTTACCAGGGTTTCTCTACAGGCCTTGGGTTTTTTGATGTTGGGATATGTGGGAGCTTTCTTCAATTTGTAACTTTTTATTCCCTTTCTCATTCAAAATATTAACTTTTTTACTTAAGTTTGTATTTGTTACTGGAGATCCATTTTCATAAAAGGGGACTCCCCAAATTGTATAAGCCTCTAGCCCTACAAAACCTGGGTTCCCCTTCCTCCTCCAGCTGTTATACAGTAGTTATTCATAAAACTAACGTGATTTATTTGAAAAGCCCAGTTTCTATGTTTTTTGGATCTTTTGGTCCATTTAAAATCTGTGATGTCAGATAAGAAAAATTCTCTTCTACCATGGCAGCTAAAATTCTTTTGAAGTGTGCTTTGCATTTGTTTTTGTTAATTATGATTGACAGAGACAATATAAATATCAAAGGAAATATTGCTGCTTTTTTTGACAGTGGAATGAAAATAAGATTAGAAGGATCAAGATATACTATTTAAAATACTGAGAATACTTTATGAAACATACTCTAATCCTTAGCTGTACATATTGGCTTGAGATTTATTTGTTTGTATATTTTACTTGCTGACTTTCAATTTCTTCACGAATATAAAAGCCCTATGGGGAGAAGGAACTCTGTCCGCTTATTCTCCAGAGGATCTCCACCACTTAGAAAAGGGCCTGGCACATGGGAAATGGGAAATAAATATCTGCTGAATGAATGACTGAATAAATGAATGTCATGTGCTAAAAATCCCCAAATATACTGATAAGTGGAAGTCGTCGCTAAAAAAAGACCCGATTGATCAAGCTTTCAGAAGAATTCAGGCATTCACAAAATTATACTAATTTTTACTCAACACTCATCACTTCTATACACCAAGTTTCAGCCAGATGTTATTTAAAGTATCTGAATTATAGACCCTTGAAAGCTGGGTTTGTAATGGAAATGCTGACAGCCACTTAACCAGATAATATCACTAGTTCACTTGGTGTGTATATATAGTGTCACTGCTAATATGGCTGTGCCATCTGTTCTGGGAGTTGCAAAGATCTGAGCTTCAAACTACTGGTTTAAAAAAAACCCTGCTAGACAGATTGGATCCTAAAAGGTGAAGCAATGAAATGACACTTTAATGCTTTAATTACATTGCTTTGGTGTACTTAAGTGCAAATAGTGCGCCATGAAAGAGATGATTGGGAAACGGCATGTCACCTTGAAACCCATCAGGCATTTCTGTTTACAGTTCTGTTCCGCTAGGCAAGGTAGGAGAACATTTTACACTCCTTATCATTTTTTTAACAGCCTAATAACAGTGCAGGTGTGTGGTCAACAAGGTATAGTGAAAATATGTTTTTTAAGTGCCTAATAGCTGTGCCTCTGCTGACTCTTAACTTGAAGAGAAAGGTCAGAGAAATTCCAGATGGCCATCACGAACCTCTGCAGCAATGGCTTTCCCTAATTACTGACACTTGACAAGTTCCCCCCCCCCGCCCCCCCACATCCTCCCCAGAATGTAGGCTTTACAGGCACCAGAAATGAATTCTGAACACCTGTGTTACCAGGGCTGGCAGCCTGGGAGATATTCCCTCATGCCTCCCAGCTGAACGCCTGGGAGAGCCGTTCCTTTACCCTCCCAACCTCCTAGCTGTTTGGTAACAGAAAAATAATGACAAATACACCGACTGGAAAACCTCAGAGGGCACAAGGTAAGAATCGCCATTCTCTCACAAGAGCTGTTGAGTGTCAGATGGACCTGGGCTGCTTCTGCCTAAATAGCATTGCCTGTCCGATTGACCAATATATGTAGCCAAAGATGGGAAGTCCATTTTCAAGGAGCTCTTCTAGTGGTCTCCTCAAATCTGTTCATAGTTTCCTGGATAGCCTAAACTTGACCCTCACTAGAAACTTCTCCACTTACTACTACAGGCTTCTACTCTGTGCTTTTACTACATGTTTTCACAATTTCTTAAGAACAAGTATCATGTCAGGTGTCTCTTGTTCTCCCTTACCTTTCATTAATTTCGCCATTTCCAGATCTTCACTCTGAAAATTGCTAAGTGGAGCTCCTGGAAGAGCACATCAGAGCAGGAACAGACAGTTGAGGGAAGAGTTCGCAATTTTGAGAAACATGTGCTGTTTTTGAACATTTTATTATGATTCAGGAAATGCTTATGAAATTTAAAGCACTTTCATAGCATACTAATATCTGGTAGAGATAGGGAAAAAAGTATTAAATGTTACATACAATGTGAATTAAAATACAAATTAAGGTACATCAACTATATTTCAATAAAAATTAATGTAAAACTATAAATACAGACACTTCTGAAGAAAAAAATTAAGGAAATAGTAGTAAATATGTTGACTCATCATTAAGTCATTCATTCGTCAAATAGTTTACATTTACCACGTGCTAGTCTGGGTTCTAAGTGATGGAAATACTTCGGAGAACAGAGTTTTTTTCTCTTTATAAGGCTTATATATTTGAGAAGAAGATGGAAAATCAACAAATAAATATACAAATAAAGCTCAAGCCAATATATATAATTAAAGATTAGGATATGTTTCATAAAGTAGTCTCAATATTTTAGATAGTGTTTCTTGATCCTTCTAATCTTATTTTCACCCCACTGTCAAAAGAAATTCACCTAATTACATGAAATCAACAATATACAGTGGTGAAAAAGTATTTGGCAAAGTGGTGTGCTGTTCTAGAAAAATTACAATTTTGGGATTGTGTAATGGGTACTCAGTTCCTGGTTTACTACTAATTGTGTAACTTTGGGCAAGTTACTTCACTTCTCCTATGATCAGTTTTGTCCCCTGTAAAATGATGCTAATAATAGTACCTCCTGTGGGTTACGAAAAGTTAATGAAGCACCACATAATATAATTAGCACTGTTGCATGTTATATATGAAAGTTGTCAGTAGAGTAAATCCTAAGAATTCTCATCACAAGGAAAAATATTTTTGTACCTATATAATAGACGTTCAGTAAACTTATTGTGATAATCATTTCATGATGTACGTGTTACCGAGCAAAGGGCTTGCTGCCCAACGTGCGTAGAAGCCAATACTATAGCATCTGCTTTTGAGAAAAGAAAAAGCTCTATTGCAAGGTCAACCAGCAAGGAGACAGGAGGGCATGGCTCTAATGAGCTTCTCTGATGGGGGGGTTCCATCAAACTTCTATGAGTTAGGGGAGGATAGGTATTTGGAAGCGCTGGGGGGCAAGTGTCGATTGGAAGGCTTTGGAACCTGGCCATGTATGGTAAAGTATGGGGAAGGGGCTTCAGCATGGGATCTTCTTGGACAATGGACCCTTCCCTTCTGAAAGGGTTCCGTGTGTTGTTTGAGGTCAAAATTTTCTCCTCTGTGCCTGCTTCGGCTGCACAACTTGCGGTTGTTCTGCTGTCTCAGAGAAACAGTTCAGTATCTTGTTAGAAACAGGATAGGGCCAGTTTCGGGCTGGTTCTGTGGTTACAAATGGAAGTCAAATCATTATGCTGTACACGCTGAACTTATATAGTACCATATGTCAGTTACCTCTCAGTAAAACTGGAAGAAAAATAAAAATAAAAAAATAACGGTTAATGAAGTAATGTACATATGGACTATTCAGAAAAGTGTCTGTCACAGAGCAAGCACTTAGTAAAATTTAGCTATTTTTTGTTGTAGCTTAAATTTACAAGTAAAACATCCTTACCTCGAAAAACTTCACAAGAAAAGGTAGATATTAAATAACTACCAAAACTTTTTTCTCCTATGGTAATAATTATATTTAGGAATAGAATAATTTGAGGTCAAAACTTTTTTCGTCAGTGACTGCAGTGCCTCAAGTGAAGGTGACATCGACTAGCACAGACTGCAGTGACAGTGGCGGACTTTCTGCTCAAGCTCTTTTTTTCTTGACAGGAGTCAGCCCGCTGCTAACACCTGAATTGCAGTCTGTAGGCATAACCCTACCAAAAAAATATGTTCAAGGGAATTGTGGTTTATAATGCGGTGGTACATCAACCTTTACTCTGACTTTGAAATTCCTGATCGCCAAACATAATGGACTTTCACATTTGAAAATACACCAGTTTGGAGGGGGAGCTATTTTCCTTGATTTTAGCAATTTGAAATGCATATAGCTTTTGACATCCGTAGTGTCTTTTTAGTTGCTTTTTCAATCTGACAGCTGTTGGCTCCGTTACCAGAGAAAGTGTTCTTGCAAACACTAACCATGAGATCTACCCTGTTAACAAAATTTTAAGTCCACAATACAATACTGTTAACTATATGCACTGTGTTGGACAGCAGATCGCTAGAACTTATTTCTCTGTATATCTGTCTGAAAGGTTACACCTGTTAAACAGTAGCTCCCCCTTTCCCCTCTCCTCCCAGCCCCTGGCAACTGTTACTGAAATCTGGCCTCTGTACACCGGTGCAGGATTAAATCTCAGAGACGGTTTTGGGTGAAGTAGAAAGAAATAGCTTTACTGCTTTGCCAGGCAAAGGGGGACACAGCAGGCTAATGCGCTCAAGACTGTGTGTCCCGCCCTGGAGGGGGTAGTGAGGAGTCTTATAGTGCTCAAGGAGCAGGGCGTGAGCAGCTCGTGGACATGCTTCTGACTGGTTGATGGTGAGGTAATGGGGACTCAGCTTCATCAGCCTTCTGGTTCCAACCGGTCTGGGGTCTCCATGCTTGTGGGCAGCATATGGTTAACTTCTTTCACCTGGTGGGGGGAGTTCAGTATCTGCAAAACAGCTCAGAGGACATGGCTCACAATATTACCTATAGTCCTTGGGGAAGAACTAAAGGTCCTTGACTTTGTTTCATGGCTAAAGAATTATTATTTTGTCTTGCTTGACTGTTTTCCTTTCTTTCTGCATTTTCTCACTTCTCTGATTAAATTTTATTTGGCGACTAAAGTTTTCCTCCAAACAAGAGGCAGGCGGAGGACATGGGAGGGGGTCTATTCTGGGAAGGTCTCATAGGGCCCTGCTCGGTTACACAACCCATCAGTCTACTCTCTGTTTCTGTAAGTTTGACTATGGATTTTAGATTCCTCATATAAGTGGAATCATGCAGTATTTGTCCTTCTGTGTCTGTCCTATTCAGTACTTCACTTATCGTAATGTCTTCCAGGTCCATCCATGTTATCACAAATGGTAGCATTTTCTTCTTTTTGAAATGTTGAATAATATTCCATTGTATGCATACACCCCATTTTCTTTGTCCATTGATCTACTGATGGACATTTAGGTTGTTTCCACCTCTTGGGTATTCTGAATAACGGTGCAATGAATTTGATCTAAATTCTTTTGGATATATACCCAGAAGTGGGATTCCTGGAGCATGTGGTAGTTCCATTTTTAACTTTTGGAGGAAACGCCATACTGTTTCCCATTGTGGCTGTCCCAGTTTACATTCCCACCAACAGCACGCAACCTTTCTCTGTTTGATGTCTTGAAACTTTGTATCTGTTGCCTCATTAAGCAGTTTCAAAAATGAAAACTAAGGTGTCATAGAATTCGTGGGCAGCAGTTCTAATATCTGAACTTTCTTTCTTCCATCTACCAAAATTCATCATCATTCAAACTCATTCCTGAGAATGGCCCATTAATAATTTTTCTCTTTATAGCTATTTTGTAATTATCCTTAGACTTTTGGACAGCAGTTATGAAGGAATAGGGAAAGGAACTGGCAACAAGAAAGAAACCAGACCAGCTTCAGCTAACAAAATAAAAAGAGAAAGGTGGGGGAATGTGCATGGAACGTGGAGAAATGCTATGTGAAATCCTGATATCTTTCAGTCTGCCACCTCAGTATAAACTTGCAGGAGTTTGGAAATTATGTCTGCAATAACTCAAATTGTTAACATTAATTTTGCGGATGACTCGAGGTCCCTGGAAACGTAGAAGAATTGACGAGAAAAGACACGGTTTATCAGCTACCTTTTTAATGAAGAGAGGAATGGGAGAGTTAGGCTTAAAAACTGCTGCATTCCGCATACATTGTCTCTAGGGTTAGCTACGGTTTTGTATGAGACAGTACTTATCCTTGCTCTCAGAGTTCCCAGTAGGGAAGAGCAGTAGCTAGCTCAAAACACCACTCCTCAGAGCCTTTCAGACCAACTATTAAAGGATGATTCTAGGAAATCCATTTGAGCACACGTGCACACACAAATTAAAAGCTGACCAGTAGGGCTTCCCTGGTGGTGCAGTGGTTAAGAATCCACCTGCCAATGCAGGGGACACGGGTTCAAGCCCTGGTCTGGGAAGATCCCACATGCCGTGGAACAGCTAAGCCCGTGCGCCACAACTACTGAGCCCGAGTGCTACAACTACTGAAGCCAGTGTGCCTAGAGCCCACTGCCCGTGCTCCGCAGCAAAAGAAGCCACTGCAATGAGAAGCCCGTGCACTGCAATGAAGAGTAGCCCCCGCTCTCCGCAACTAGAGAAAGCTCGCACACAGCAATGAAGACCCAACGCAGCCAAAAATAAATTAAATAAATAAATTTTTTAAAAGCTGACTAGTATTTTATCATGTTTCTCTGCCATTGCTTGGTTTTGTAACCATCGTTTCTCTCAATATTTTACATTGTATTTTAATTTTTAAGAATTTTTAAAGTTTTGGTACTTGGTGATACACAAATAAGAAGTAAAATTCAAAGGATATAATAGCTGTCCAAATGGTTTTCCTCCCACTCCTATTGCCTGCCCACTCAGTTCTTTTCTATAGTGGCAAACAATGTTCCGAGTGTCTTATGTTTTCTTCCAAAGATATGACTGAATTTTCATGTTTGTGTCTGTGTGTGTGTGTGTGTGTATAGTCATATTTCTTTCTCAGAAAAGATGGCATACTGTAAACACTGCTCTGTACCTTTTTTTAATTCCCCAAACTATATCTCAAAGAATATTTCATTTCATAATATATGGAGCTGCCTCATTTAAACACAGTGTAAAATCCCATTGCACAAATGTACCACAATTTATATCTCGAGTCATTTATTAATATGCAATTAGGTTCTTTGAATTTAAACACACTTTTTTCATTTTATTACATTTATTATAATTTATTATACTTGTGATGCATTAACAATAAACACTTATCTTAAACTGCCATTCAGATCTATTATCTCTACTTCTTCAAAGTATTCATTCTTTCAGTTTTTATGATGGCTTAGTTTCCTTGAAAGATTTATAATTTTTAACTATGTACTTGAGTTGGATTTTTATTTTTCTCTGTAATTTCTCCTTGTTGTTGACTGTGGAGGCATTCCAATGCAGGATTTTTTGGTTATATCTGTATAAGTCCACAATGCTGGACCAATTATCATGGTAATTCCTTGACTGTGATTTCCTACCCTCAGAGACCAAGTGCAAACCCACTCCTATGCATAACAAAGGCTTAGGTTTCTAGTTTCTCCAGGGTAATTTTTTTCTACCCTAAGTGATCAGTCCAGTTACCCTCCTTAATCTCCATCTGGGGTATGAGTTACCAGTTTAAATAGTGGGGCAGCTCTTCCAGGCTCTGCATTTTAAGCAAGCATTTATTTTTAAGCAAGCATGAGATTACAGATGTGGCTATTTTTTAAATTATTATTTTATTATTTTATTTTATTTATTTTTGGCTGCGTCGGGTCTTAGTTGTGGCTGTGTGGATCTTTCATTGCGGCATGCAGGATCTTTCATTGCAGCGCACTGGCTTCTCTCTAGTTGTGGTGTGAGGGCTCCAGAGCACGTGGGCTCTGTAGTTTGAGTCAGGCGGGCTCTCTAGTTGAGGCCCACAGGCTTAGTTGCCCCTCGGCATGTGGGATCTTAGTTCCCGGACCAGGGATCGAACCCACGTCCCCTCATTGGGAGGCAGATTCTTTACCACTGGACCACCAGGGAAGTCCCCAGATGTTGCTGTTTTTGATAGATACTTTTCATCAGATTAAACAAATCTCCTTCTATTCTTGGTTTGCTCAGAGATTTTTATTAGGTGCTGAATTTTATAAAATTCCTGTATCTGAAAAGATATTTTTCTCTTATATTCTGTTAATGTGGTGAATTATTATATTGACAGATCTTATGTTAAGACAATGTTGCTTCTTTGAAATAAAACCAACTTGTGATGTATAATTCTTTTAAAATATTACTGGATTTAATTTGCTAATGTCTTGTTGAGGATTTCTGTTTCTATGTTCAGATTGGCCTGTAAATTTCTTTCTTGTAATGTTCTGGTCAGATTTTCGTATCATAGTTATTCTGGCCTCATGAAACAAGAGATTCATTCATATTCTCCCCCCGACCTTGGAAAAGTTTGTGTATGATTTTTGTTACTGCTTACTGAAATATTTAGAAGAATGTAGTGAAGAGGCTATCTCATCCTGATATTAAAGTATTTTAAATTATGGGTTCATTTTAACAGAAATAAATGATTATATATGTATATACAACTTTCTTTTTCAGAATGTTGGGGGTTTTTCCTGTGCCAAGTTGGGCAAGTTGTGTTTTTCAGTGAATTTATACATTTCATTACATCTAAAATTTTAAATTTAATCATACACAGTTGTTCACAACATTCTCTTATTTTGAAATACCTCTATTGGGTATGTGTGATATGCCAGTGATTTCTGATAATGGTAATTTGTGCCTTTTCTTTTTTGAATCATCATACTTTTGAGATTCTAAAGAACCAAATTTTGACTTTGTTGATTCTATTGTATATTGATCTCCATTAATTTCTTATGTACATTACCTGTTTTCTTACTCTGGGTTTAGTCTGTGGTTTGTTTGGGTTCATTGGTGGATATAAGATTAAATCAATCAATTTCCGCATTTTTTTCATTTGAAATATATGAATTTTAGGAGGCTATTGCTACTCTCTGAGCACAGCTTTCGCTGCATTCCTCATGATTTTCTATGTCATGTTTTTGTTATTCAGTTAAAATATTTTCTAAGTATGATTATGATTCTTCTGTCACCAATGGATTATTTAGTAGTATATTGCCTAATTTACAAACACTTAGGGATATCTTGGCCTTATCATTGCTTTTGTTGTTGATTTGATTCCACTGTGGTCAGAGAGAATACTCAAACCCTGTCAGTCCTTTCAACATTTTTGAGGTTTGCTTTATGATCCATGGTCAATTTGAGTATATTTTCCAAAAGCACTTCAAACAATATATATTCTAGAAGTTGTTGTTTACAGCATTTTATGTGTCTACTAAGTCAGAACTATTAATCTTGTTCTGCATCCTTACTGATTTTTTGTCTACATAATCAGTTATTACAAAAGGTGTATTGAAATCTCTCACTATGTTTGTTGATTGGTTTATTTCTCTTTGTCTGTTTTGCTTTACCTATTTTGAAACTGTTATTATATTCATCTAAATTTAGAATCATATCTCCTGATAGACTGGCTCTCTTATCATTATGAGAAGTCCCTCTTTGCCTCTAGTCTTGAGTTTTGCCTTGAAGTCTATTTTGACCAAAATATTGTTACATCAATTTTCTTTTAGATAGTGTTTAAGTAGTCAATCTTCTTGAATCTTTTCACCTTGAATTTTTGTATAATTGTTTATTTAAATTAAGGCTTTATTTTTCACAGCAATTTTAGGTACACAGCAAAATTGAGGAGAAGGTACAGAGATTTTCTTTACAACTCCTGCCCCCAAACATGCACAACCTCCTTTATTATCAACGTCACTCACCAGAATGACACAGTTTTTACCAAGGATGAACCTATGATGACACATCATAATCACACAAGTCCATAGTTTACATTATAGTTCACTCTTGGTATTGTACAGTATATGAGTTTGAGCAAATGTATAATGACATGTATCCATCATTATGGTATCATACAGCATATTTTCATTGCTCTAAAAATCCTCTGTGCTTTACCTATTCATCCTTCCCTTACCCCAGCCCCTGGCAACTACTGATCTTTTTACTGTCTCTACAGTTTTGCTTTTTCCAGAATGTCATATACTCGCAGTCATAAACTATGTAGACTTTTCAGATTGGTTTCTTCCACTTAGTAATATAAATGTATTGTTCCTCCATGTCTTGTCATGGCTTAATAAGTCACTTCTTTTTAGCACTGAGTAATGTTATTGTCTGGATGTACCACAATTTATTTATCCATTCACCTACTGAAGGACATCTTGATTGCTTCTAAGTTTTGACAATTGTGAATACAGCTGCTGTAAACATCCATGTGCAGGTTTTTGTATGGACATAAGCTTTTAATTCCTTTGGGTAAATACCAAGGTGTGCAATTGCTGGATCTTATGGTAAGACTATGTTTAGGTTTTCTAAGAAACTGCCAAACTGACTTCCAAAGTGGCTGTACCATTTTATATACCAGCCATCAATGAATGAGTGTTTCCCATTGTTCCATATCCTCCCCAGCATTTGGTTTTGTCAGTGTTCCAGATTTTGGGCATTCTAATAGATGTGTAATGGTAGTTCATTGTTGTTTTAATTTGCATTTCCCTGATGACATATGATGTGTGGCATCTTTTTATATGTCACCTGTGTATCTCCTTTGGTGAGGGGATCTGTTAAGGTCTTTGGCCCAAGTTTTAATTGTGTGTGTTGTCTTATTGTTGAATTTTAGGAGTTCTTTGTATATTTTGGAATATGCATTTCAAATATATTTTGGAAAAGTCTTTCATCAGGTATGTCTTTAGCAAATATTTCCCCCCAGTCTGTGGCTCGTCTTCTCATTCTCCTGATATGGTTGGATTTTGACTTAAGAAATCATTCGTACAATGTTTTTCATGAGTGATTTTATTTAGTCCATTTTTCTCTCCTTTTTGCCCACATTTGGAATGATCAAGTTTTTCTTTTTTAATTCAATTGCCCCTTCCTTTCAGCTTGTTAGGTTATCCTTTTATTACTATTATCTTTTTGGTGGCTTATTACAGTTGACTATAATTTAGTATTTTTTAACTTTCCAGACAGTATTAGAAAGTTTGAACATTTTATCTATATTTATTGCCTTCTCACCTTTTGTAGTATTGTTATATATTTTAATTTTACACATATTTAATGCCATAAGATATAATGAGCATTGTTTATAATATTCTATAGTAATTTATGTAAAAAATATCTCTTAATCCTTTGCCATTTTCTTCCTTTTTTCCTGAATTTCCAGGAACAAAGGCTTCTACCTAGGATGATGTTTTTTCTGCCTGAAGAAGTCCCTTTGCATATATTATAAGGCAGTTCTGCTTTTCATGAGCTCTCTCACTTGTTTTATATATCAAAATCTAAATTTCATGTTCATTTTGGGAGCTTTTTAAATGGGTAGGGAATTCTAGATTAGCTGTCGTTTCTATTTTTAAAATGGCATTCCATGGTTTCATATTTTCTGTTGAGGAATCAACTTTCAATCTTATTATATGAAGGTAGCATACCTTTTCATCTGCCTCCTTCAAGATTTCCTCTTTATATTTGATTTTCATCAGTTGAACTATAATATACTTATTTAAGATTGTATTTATAATTATCGTGCTTTAGGTTTTAGAATTTGTCGAGGCTGTGTTATACATACTTTTCTAGATTCTCTCATCTCTGGACCTTGGCCCCTCTTGTTCTGGCTCATGTTCTTGATAGTTTTGACAGCAATTTTAATTTGTGAAGCCTTGTTGCCTGCTGAAATCTCTGAGCCACAGCTTTCTGCTTGGTCTCTTCGTCTTTGCCTTCTTTAGAATTGGCATTTGATACCCTCAGTATTTGCTCCTCCCTCTTCCCTATCTCACTTTTCTGGTGCTCTTGCTTTTCATACTCCCCAAAAAAGTTTCAGCACGGGCTCTGTTCTCCAGTGAACCTAGGCTAAGACAAATATGATCATATTTAGCCAGTTTCTCTGTGGCTTTGTTCTCAAACTTTGGAAAATTCTTCTGGGTATTATTGCCCCTGCAGGGCACTGCTATCATTCCCTCTGAGTGCTGTCATATCCACCGGTCACTGAGATTGAAACAAATTTACTGGAAAACAATTTGCTAAAACCCTTTGGTAAGAAAAACTTCCTCAAATGACCTATGTACTAATTAAAAAAACAAAAAAAACCCAACCAAACTTAAAGCCAGTTAGCATTTTCATGACAACTTAAACTGCCAGTTCAGCAGAACAGAATGTCAATTTTAAGATTGTAGTGTCAATTTTATGTATAGAAGTTTAAGATTAAAATGTCAATTTTATGGTTTAAACTGTCAAAGATATGTGAAAATTAGATGCAGATGAAACATTGCTTTAGGGATTGACCCAGGAATGGTTCCTGTGCACATGGCCAGATATTCACATTTAGATCAGTGGGGGATTAAAATTCTTAGACGTGTGTTATATACGTTTTTGGAAGTATGTGTAGGTCCATTGGATATGTGCTGACACTTTTTAAGTTCCCAGCACCACCTGTAACTTTACTCCTTTCTTAATCCCGTATACATTTCGAATGCTGCTTATAAGCACTTTCCAATTCTCTGACATGCCTGGAAACATGTAAATTCCACAGATGGTGACAAAGTAGCTAAAGCTTAGATCTCTGATACCTCATTAACTGTGTTTTGGTTTCGAATCATTGTCAGTTTTGCATTTCAAACTAAGCAAATTCTTGCATTAAGGGCCATATCTAGCCTGTGGTCAGATATGGTTGCCTACAACTCTTTTTGGAAACTTAGAAATTTTTGAGGTATTTAAGGTAGGGGTCCTTAACCTTTTAAAAGTCACAAACTCCTTGGACTTCTGGTGATGTGTATATATGCTATCTCAGAATAACATCATCGAGTGCATAAAATTAAATGCATCGGACTATAATGGAACCATTTGGAATGCAATCATCAAAATATTAAATTTGTGATATAAGGGCATGTACATTTCTGTATTAATGCTTTTAATAACAATATCTATTGGCAGGTTTACTAACTAGTAATTTTTAAGTCATTATAACCATAAAACACATTTTAGGAGATCAGTGATAAGTACAATATGATATACTATCTGTGACTTCTGCTGGTTACAAAATCATAGTTACTACTAGTACTGTGATTTATTACTTAATCATGATAAAAGAGAAAGATCAATTTCAGTTAAACCTAATGAAAACAGTTTTTCCTTCCAAGTTCAGGGGTCACTTGAATTCTATCCATAGAGCCCTTATGCTTCTGTGGCTGCCAGATTAACCCAGGTTTAAAGAGAAACTATTCCTAGAATGCTGAAAATCCAATAGAAGCGTAATGAATGCTATTTACTAAAGGTAAAATATTAGGATTTTCTTGAATATATAATGCTCTAGCCTCCCAACACTATAGCCACTTGATCTTTCCTGTGGGGCCTAGAACCACGTCTGAACGTACACTTGCTAGTTTGCTTTGAACATACGAGTCTCTTATATTCTATGTCAGATTCCTATTGCTTTGTTAACCCCAGAAAAACTCTATCTCATAGGAAAGGATGGAGGGGAGAGGAGAAAGTTTCCATAAATGTAAATTGGTCTACCATATGTTTATACAAATCTTCCATACGTTGGATATAGTAAACATAACTATATCCCTCCTGCTGAGTTTGTTTTTTTTTTTAAATGCTTAACCCTGAAGAGAAGCAGAGATGTGGGTCTCATGGCCAAGGGCCAACTGTACATGTTGGGTTGAGAGCACAGGGCAAGGCACGGGCCCAGCTGCAGGCAGGCCCAGGGCTCGGTCCTTCCACACCCTAATTCCAGACCCATCCCTGAAGGAAGACTGCCTCCTGGTGACCAAAAGAGCCAGGAGTGGGGTTGGGATCCTGCTTAGCTGCCCTGGCCCTCAGGGAGGCTCTGGAAGAGGTTCTGGCCAGTTGAGGGTCCGCTGCTGGGATACAGTAAATATGACTGTATACCTAGCTGCTGGGATGAATATTTTAATACCATTTTGCTTAATATATATCTAATACCTTCAATTCATTTTAGTGTGAGCCTCTCTGTTACTTATCTCCAACTGATGACTTGTTCATTTTAATTAAACTGCAACTGCTTTCTCCTTCCTTACACAAGGACAAAGAGCTCTTCCTCTTTAAGTCAATGACCACTCCTATCAAACTCTGTTTAAATTTTCCTTTAAGCATAATTAACATAATCAGCTACAAGTATTATTCTTAATAACTGTGAGCTTCTGAGAGTGAATGCCAGTTGGTTTGGAGATGGGCTAAAATGAAGTACTTTAAAAGAAGCTTTTCTTTTTGCAAAGTTTCCTCCAACCCCAAATTAGGAAGAGATTAGTAGAACCCAGTCCTCAAGAAACCCTCAGTCTTATTTTTCTTGTTCCATTATATGTATGTATCAGTGTATTTGGGAGTGGAGGTGGTAGTGGTGGTTCAGAATAAGATGATGTTTACTTAAGCATCAAGAATGTTTTGGTCAAATACAGAAAAACGCTAAAAAGATGAGAAGGTTCATTAAATGGCAGGACAGATTTCAGGGACTAATGGGCAGATGTTGGCACACAGGGTCCATACAAGACAGTGGGGAGAGATCAAAACAACTCAACCAAGGCACAGACTTAATTATGCACCTGGTTTGCACAATACAAAACTGAGCTACTTTATGTTGTTATTTTATTGACTTGTAGCAGAGCTGCCCTGCAGTCCTAAATCAAGCAAGGGAAGCCAAGAATATTTAAATAGAGCTTTTTTAAAATTAGGCTTCCAGAATACGAGCTTTATGACTTTAAGGTTCATGTGAAAATTATTTATGCTATGAACAAATTCCACGGTTGTAGTCCTGCCTATAAATGTTTATGTATTATTTTCCAGAAGTTTACAGCTCTTTGACAAAAACTTTTAAGTTCTCAAACCCTTAGAAGTGTTTCATAAATATGAGTGAAGTGTCTCCTCAAAGTCAAAAGTCATATATATTTTTCAAAATTGGATTTTTATTTCATTTCATGTTGCCATATGATAGTTCCGCCATTTATTCCTATTTTAATGGAGTAATACTCAAAATCATGGTAGTGTCAAAATTAATTGTAGTAACTAGAGTAACTTGCTACAGTAGTTACAAAGAAAAATACCTTAAATGTTTTCTTCCTTAAAAGTGACTGGAAAATTGCCTGTTCTATTAAATAAATATTGAAAGTTGTAATTTTAAGCTTACAGACCACTTTGCAATGATAAACTTCTTTACTCATCTTTTTTTCTCTAGTATTATATAAAAACGTAATGATGAGTATTAATGAATGAAAGATTTGTGCAATTCTTTCACTATAAAGTATACATCCTATGTCAGAGTTTATGTAGCACCAAAGCCCAGGAGACTTCTATAGTTACACGCTATTTGAATATAGGGGGTGACATTTATCAGCTGTGAGCTTAGGAAAGTTATTTGAACCATCTTTGCTTTCTTTGGGTTTCTCATCTGTATAATCGGAATATATCTGAGCCTACTACAAAGAGTTATGTTGAGACTAAAATTCTTGAAAAAATATATGCTAAGTATGAATGATTATTGATATTACTAATATCCACTTTTTATATAGTAGTTGAGGGTCTTGGAAGCAAATGAAAACATAAATTTTAGTTCATAAAAGGTGCCTCAAAACATGTTTTATCTTAAAAAGAATGAAATTTTGCCATTTGCAACAACATGGATGGACTTGGAGGGCATTATGCTAAGTGAAATGAGTTAGAGAAAGACAAATATGGTATGTTATCACTTAACTAGTGAATATAACAAAAACAGGCTCACAGAAAGAACACACTAGTGGTTACCAGTGGGAAGTGCGGAAGTGGGGAGGGGCAATATAGGGGTAGGGGATTAAAAGGTACAAACTATTATATATAAAATAAGCTATAAGGATATATTGTACAACACAGGGAGTAGAGCCAATATTTTAAAATAACTATGAATGGAGTATAACCTTTAAAAATTGTCAGTCATTATATTGTACACCTGTAACACATAATATTGTACATCAATTATACTTCAATTAAAAAAACATGTTTTATCTTGATTTTTGAAAACTGTTATTGTTTTGTTGGTTTCTTTTAGTCTTCTAGGCTAAAACAACAAAACATATTTTCAATTGAAACTTGTATTTTTAAACTCAAATACAATCAAAATCTTAATTTATGCTCAAAAATATGGTTAGGCCCTTTTATATCAGCTAGAGCAAATTTTTTCCATTGATTTTTTCAAACCCAACTAACCCCCCACCCCCACCCCCCTGGCGATAAAGTAAATGTTACCTTGAAAAGACCTCTGGATTAAGAACTAGAGGATATGGGCTTTAACTGTTAAGCAAAAAGTACTTCATTTTAGCCCATCTCCAAACCAAACTGTTAAGTCAGCCACTGCTAGCTGGGGAGTTTTGGACAGGTGATTCAGTCCCCCAGCTCACGGGTTGGGAGTTGCAAAGCTAGCATTAGCTAGCTAGCTAATGGCCATTTTGTATGTCTTCTTTGGAAAATGTCTATTCAAGTTCTTTAATCATTTTTGAATCAGGTTATTTGTTTTTTTGCTGTTGAGATGTAGGAGTTACTTGAATATTTTGGATATTAAGCCCTTATTGAAGATATGGCTTCCAAATATTTTCTCCCATTCAATAGTTTGTCTTTTTACTCTTTTATTTCCTTTGATGTAGTCACTTGTCTGTTTTTGCTGTTGTTGTGTTTTTGTTTTCAAATCCAAAAACTCATTGACAAGACCAATGTCATAAAGCTTTCCCCCTATGTATTACTTTAGGAGTTTACAGTTTGAAATTTTATGTTTAAATCATGAATCCATTTTGAGTTGATTTTTGTATAAAGTGCAAGTGTCCAGTTTCATTCTTTGGCATGTAGATGCTCAGTTTTCCCAAAACCATGGTGTATTCTTGGTGCCCTTTTTGAAGATTACTTGATCTCATTCATATATATATATATATATATATATATATATATATCTCGGTTTATTTCTGAATTCTGTTCCATTGATCTGCCTGTTTTTATACCAATAACATACTGTTTTAATTACTGTATTTTTGTAGTATATTTTGAAATCAGGAAATATGATGCCTCTAGCTTTGTTCTTCCTCAAGATTTCTTTGGCTAGTTGGATCTTTTGTGGTTCCATATGAATTTTAGGATTACTTTTTCAGTAGAAAAAAAAATTGTCATGGGATTTTGATAGGGTTTAAATTGAATCTATAGACCACTTTGGGTAGTGTGGGCATTTTAACAATTTTAAGTCTTCTAATTCATGAACATGGATATCCTTTGATTTATTTGTGTCTTTAATTTCTTTCAGCAATGTTTTAAGTTTTCAGTATAAGAGGCTTTTACCTCCTTGGTTAGGTTTATTTCTAAGTATTTTATTCTTTTTCACGTTATTGTAAATGAGAATTTTTAATACTTTCTTTTGGGGATAGTTTGTTGTTAGTGTTCAGAAACACAGTTGATTTTTATATGTTGATTTTGTATCCTTCCACTTTACTGAATTCATTTATTAGTTTCAACAGGAATTTTGGTGTATGTGTGGAGTCTATATAGGCTTCTCTATGTATAAAATCATGTCATCTGCAAACAGGTAATTTACTTCTTTTCCAATTTGGATGCCTTTTAAATCTTTTACTTGCCTAATTGCACTGGCTGGAACTTCCAATACTCTGTTGAATTGATGTGGCTATTAGTGGACATCCTAGTCTTATTCCTGATCTTAGAGGAAAACTTAAGTTTTTCACCATTGAGTATAATATTACTTGTGGGCTGGTCATGTAAGGCCTTTGTTATGTTGAGGTAAGTGCCTTCTATGCCTAGTTTGTTGAGAGTTTCTATCATGAGAAAGGGTGATGAATTTTGTCACATGCTTTGCTTGCATATATTGAGATGATTATGTGACTTTTACTCTTTATTGTGTTAATGGGATGCACACATTTATTGATTCACATACATTGAACCGTCCTTGCATCCCAGGGATAACTCCCATTTGGTCATGGTGTATTATTCTTTTAACATACTGTCAAATTTGGCTTGCTAGTATTTTGTGGAGGATTTTTATAACTATGTTGAATAGGTATATTGGCTTGTAGTTTTCTTATGCTGTCTCTGTCTGGCTTTTGCATCAGGGTAGTATGCTGGCCACATAAAATGAGTCTGAAAGTCTTCCCTTCTCTTCAGTGTTTTAGAAAGGATTTGTGTTATTTCTTCCTTAAATGTTTGGTGGAAGTCACCTGGGAAGATATCTGGTCCTGGACTTTTGTTGGGAGGGCTTTGATTACTGATTCAATCTCTTTATACATCATTGGTCTGTTCAGAGTTTGTATTTCATCATGATTCAGTCTGGGTAATTTTTTTTGCTGCTTTTTTCCCACTTTTAAATAGACGATTTTTTAAGAGTAGTTTTAGATTCACAGCAAAATTGAGTACAAGATACAGAGATTTCCCATATACCCCTGGCCTCCACATACACACAGCCTCCCCTACTATCAATATCCCCCACCAGAGTTGTACACTTGTCACCATCAATGAATCTACATAGACACCTCATTATCACCATAGTTTATCCTGGGATTTACTCTTGGTGTTCAACATTCTGTGGGTTTGGTCAGATGTATAATGACATGTATCCACCATTGTAGTATGGTACAGCGTAGAGTGCACAGTATTTTTAGGGCAGTGAAACTATCATCTCTCCCTTGCCCCAACCCCTGGTATCCACTGATCTTTTTAATACTATCTCCATTGTTTCATCTTTTCCAGAATATTGGAATCATACAGTGTGTAGCCTTTCCAATTGGCTTCTTTCATTTGGTAATATGCATTTAAAGTTCCTCCATGTCTCTTCACAGCTTGATAGCTTATTTCTTTTTGGTGGTGAATACTATCCACTGTCTGGATGCACCATAGTTTATTATGCAGTTACCTACTGAAGGACCTCTTGGTTGCTTCCAGGTTTTGGCAATAAACCTGCTATGAAGATCTGTGTGCAGGTTTTTGTGTAGACATAAGTTTCAATTCATTTGGGTAAGTACCAAATAGTACAATGGCTGGATCATATGATAAGAATATATGTTTAGTTTTGTAAGAAATCACCAGACTGTCTTCCAAAGTGGCTGTACTATTTTGCATTCCCACCAGCAATGAATGATTGTTCATGTTGCTCCACTTCCTTGCCAACATTTGGTGTTGTCAGTGTTTTGGGTTTTAGGTGTGTAGAGTTATCTCAGAGTTGTTTTAATTTTCATTTCCCTAATGACATACAATGTGGAACATCTTTTTATATGTTTATTTGCCATCTGTGAGGTATCTGATGAGCTTTCTATTCCAATCTATTGCTCATTTTAAAATCAGGTTGTTTGTTTCCTTATTGTTGAGTTTAAGAATTCTTTATATATTTTACATAACAGTCCTTTATCAGACGTGTGTTTTGCAAGTAGTTTCTCCCAGTCTGTGGCTTGTCTTCTCATTCTCTTCACAGTTTCTTCCACAGAGAAGTTTTTAATTTTAATAAGGTCCAATTTATCAATTGTTTCTTTCATGGATCTTGCCATTGGTGTTGCTTCTAAAAAGTCAGCACCATGCCCAAGGTTATCCACATTTTCTCCTATGTTACCTTCTAGTAATTTTATAGTTTCTCATTTTACATTTAGTTCTATGATCCATTTTGATTTATTTTTTTGTGATGGGTCTAAGTTCTGTGTCTGGATTCTTGTTTTTTTTTGCAATGTATTGTCTTTACTCTTGTCAAAGATCAACTGACTATATTTATGTGGGTCTATTTCTGGGCTCTCTATTCTGTTCCATTGATCTAGTCATGTATTCTTTCATAGTGTCAGTCCTCTGACTTTGTTCTTTTCCTTTAATATTGTGTTGGCCATTTTGAGTCTTTTGCTTCTCCATATAAACTTTAGAATCAACTTGTTGATATCCACAAAATAACTTTCTGAGATTTTGATTGAGATTGTGTTGAATCTATAGATCAAGTTGGGCTGAACTGACATCTTGGCAATAACAGATCTTCCTATTGATGAACATGAAATATCTCTACATTTATTTAGTTCTGTTTTGGTTTCTTTTATTAGTGTTTTGTAGTTTTCCTCATACAGATCTTGTTGCTGATATTTTTAAAGTATGTATATGGAATCATACACATACTAGTTACAATTTCATCATATTTAAATTTTTTTCCAGCTATTACTTTATGACTATACTTATACTACATGGTAGAACACAACCATGCTATTTGCCAATTTCAGAAAGTTTCCAATAAAAATCAATTAAGTGGTGAAAAATAACTACAAACAGTAACAAGTTTTGATCAATACTGGCACAGAAGAAAGAGTTCTGTGTATATGGTTCATCCCCAGTAAGAATATAGCACAGTAGCCAGCACAAATTATACTAATTTTGACACTTAAAGCTGGTAACAATTTTGAATCTCTTTTTTGTGAAACTAGCATATCAGGTAAAATATTTTTTTCTTTTGTTTTTTAAAATTTATTGAGGTGTAGCTGATTTACAATGTCATGTTAATTTCTGCTGTACAGCAAAGTGACTTGGTTATACATATATATACATTCTTTTTCGTATTCTTTTCCATTATGGTTTGTCACAGGATATTGAATATACTTCTCTGTGCTATACAGTGGGACCTTGTTTATCCATTCCATATATAAAAGCTTGCCTCTGCTAATTCCAAACTCCCAGTCCTTCCCTCCCTCACCCCTCCTCCCCCTTGGGAACCACAAATCTGTTCTCTATGTCTGTGATTCTGTTTCATAGATATGTTCATTTGTGCCATATTTTAGATTCCACATATAAATGATATCATATGGTATTTGTCTTTCTCTGTCTGACTTCACTTCACTTAGTATGATAATCTCTAGGCCCATCCATGTTGCTGCAAATGGCATTATTTCATTCTTTTTTTTTATGGCTGAGTAATATTCTGTTGTATATATACACCACATCTTCTTTATCCGTTCATCTGTCAATGGACAGTCTTGGAAAATTTTTTGTTTCTAGGAATTTACCCATTTCTTCTAGATTATCCAAATGTTGGTATATAATTGTTAATACCCTCATGATCCTTTGCATTTCCATGGTATCAGTTGTAATATCTCCTCTTTTATTTCTGATTTATCTGAGTCTTCTGTTTTTCTTAGTCTAGCTAAGGGTTTATAAATTTTGTTTATCTTTCAAAAAACCAACTGTTCTGGTGTTGTGTTTCTATTGTTTTTTCTATTTTGTTTATTTCTGCTCTAAACTTTTTTACTGAAGTATAGATTTACAATATTATATTAGTTTCAGGTGTACAACAGAATGATTCAGTATTTTTACAGATTATACTCCATTAAAAGGTATTACAAGATAATGGCTATAATTCCCTGTGCTATGCAATATCCCCTTGTTGCTTATCTATTTTATATAGTATATTGTAGCTCTTCTCTGTTCATTTCTTCTTTTTGTTTCTTCCCTTGTGGTTTGATGATTTTCTTTAGTAGCATGCTTGTGTTCCTTTCTTTTTAGTTTTTGTGTGTTTGTTGTAGGTTTTTGAGTTGTGGTTTCCATGGGGTTCATATATGTTGACTTATAAATTATAGCTACTTGGTTTAAACTGGTAGTCATTTAAGTTCACACTCTTTCTAAAAGATCTACATTTCGTACTCCCCTCCATTTTGTGTTTTTGATGTCATATTTTACATTTTTATGCTTATCCCTTCACTGTTATTTAATGGTTGATTTTTTGTCTTTTAGTCTACGTACTGGCTTATTTATGTGGTTGAGCCTCACTCCTTACTACATATGTGTGTTTCCTAGTGGGATTTTCCCTTTTCTATAGATTCTTTCTTACTTTTCCACTTAGAGAAGACCCTTCAACATTTCCTTTAGGGTAAGTTTAGCATTGGTAAACTCTCTTAGTTTTTGCTTGTCAGATAACTTCTCTCTCCTTCCATTCTAAATGCTAATCTTGCTGTGAGGTTTTTCCATTTCAGCACTTTGAATTATAATATCATGCCACTCCCTTCTGACCTGCAAAGTTTCCACAGCAAAATGAGCAGATAGCCTTATGGAGACTCCCTTGTATTTGACTTTTTCTCTTGCTGCCTTTAGACTTCTCTTTTGCCATTTTAATTATGACATGTCTTGTTTCAGTTTATCTTGTTTGGGACCCTCTGTGCTTCCTGTATCTGGATATCTGTTTCCTTCATCAGGTTTGGGAGTGTTTCAGCCCTAATTAATTTCCCCAAATACATTCTTGATCCACTTCTCCCTGTCTTCTCCTTCTGGGAGCCCTATAATGTGAATGTTGTGTTATCTCAGAGATCTCTTAAAAGCAAATTTTCAAAAATGAAATCAATTTTGGTTTCTCCTGTTCTGATTGGGTGATTCCCATTATTCTAACTTCCAGATCCTGTATGTGTTCTGTTGTATCACTTAGTCTGATATTCATTACTTCTAGTGTATTTTTATTTCAGCTATTGAATACTTCATTTCTGATTGGGTCTTTTTTATATTTTCTAGTTCCTTGTTCACTGTGTTCATCTATTCTTTTCCCTAATTCAGTTAACATTCTTATTACCAATGCTTTGAATTCTTTATCTGGTAAATTTATTTCTGTTTCATTAGTTTTTTCAGGGTTTTGCTCTTTAAATTGAGAATACCACCTCTGCCTTTTCATTTTCCTTAACTTTCTCTTCCTCTGTGAATTTAGGAAACAGTTATCTAGTGTGGTCTTGTGGGTGTTCTATGTGGGAGTGTCCCCTATACAGACTGCATGTACTCAGTGCCTTTAGTGGAAGAGCTGGATTTAATGTGGACACAAGTCACAACTTTCCTCAGGGTGTGCTGGCAGCTATCACCTTGGTAGGGGATGGGACTGCAAATTGAGGGGCTAGAGGGAGGACTTTCCCTCTGCTCAGTGGCTGTCACTGCTCTGTCGGGTGCAGGGTCTGATCCCAAGTTGCTGGAGCAGAAACCCTGAGGGTTGTGTGAGAGCTGCCTCTGTTCCATTTATGTGTGTGTTTTCCCCTCTCCCAGCACCAGAACCCTAGCCCCAGAGGGAGGAAGTGCTGTAACAAGGGGGGCAGCACAGGATCTCTTTTCTTGTCAGCCAAAGCCAGCAGTCTGAGCTGCCTCTGATGTGCCACCTTTGGAGGAGCCAGCAATTATTTCCCTCGCTCTACTCAGACAGAGCCTCAGGTGCAAGTCTCCTTTGTACCTCACAGCTGATCACTCCCTTCAGCTCCTGCTGCCCCCACCCTGTTGTGGCATGGCACAGCAGGGCAGGCCTTAGCCCACGTGGGCTTTGGGCTTGTATCGGGGGTATGAGCTATGGTTGACCAGCTGCCGTCAGAGTTCTGGGCTGCTTCTGAGGCACCACTTGAGTAAACACCAACAGTGGCCTCTGCCGCCCCACCCAGACTCTGCCCTGGGACCAAAGCACCCGTGCGTCCCACAGTTGAACTCTTTCCCTGGTCACAGCAGCCCTAGAGGAAGTGCTGTGCTGCAACGTGGAGTAAGCAGAGAGGGAAGATTCACTTGCCTCAGGCTGAAGCACTTGTTGAGGAAGCCACGGGAAACCTGACTGACAGCCACTGGAGCAGTCCTCAGTTTGTCCTCCCTGCCCTGCCTCAGGGATAAGCCAGCACATGTTGCTCCTCACAAGCCAATTCCTGGCTTCCCACAGCCCTCTATATTTTTTAAAATGTAAAGAAAGCTAAACTTTGTTCTATTACATATGTTTTCAGTATCCTGACTACATATTCCAGGTCTCTAATTCTAATAGAGATAATACTATTGTTGTATTCACACTTTGAAATTTAGAACAAAAAAATTAAAATTAGTTTTTCCTCTCCTTAATCAATTCAGTGAAGCATGGAACTAGCCAATTATTCCATCTCATTTCCCTAATACAAAAACTTCACAGTTCGATTCCTAGGAATATATGAGTATGATTTACTACAATGAAATCACTTAGTAATTGATGATAGATTTTAAAAAGCATTTAATGTTCCTTTGAAATATTTGACTTCTTTAAATATTAAAAACTACCCATGGATAGTTAATCCAAAAACAACAAACTAATAATTTTATTGAATTTTTGGTGAATATATATATATAGTGGTTGGTATCGGATCATCCCTACTACCCCACTATTAAACATTGGAGAGATCAAAATTTTAGATCGAATCTTCTTAATGGAATTAATTTAGGAAATAAATGAGCAATTATGATTATTGCTATCTTTTTAGAAACATCTAATTGGAGCCAACTATGTAAATGCCTACATTTCCCTGTGCTCATCATTGTGTTCAGAATTGAAGAGAAATTCATACCTATTGAAGTTATTTTGTTACATACCAGGTCAAGGAGGATTGGGAAGCCTAATTTACACAGTTAAAAGATATGCAACAATAAGTTTGATATTATTTTATGAAAGTAGCACATTCCTTCAGATAATGTTTTTAGCAGCACCTTGATTCAAAATGGTAGACTAGTATTAAACACCACTGTAAAATATTACAAGGAAACCTTTCATAATAAATTCTTGAGTTAAATGTTTGATATACAGCCACAGTTGCTAGGCCCAATAATTTAATGTTGTTTCAAAAATAAGTAGTTATTTACAAACTAACAAACAAACAAACACTCTTCTCTTTGATCCTCTAACAACTGTAAATAGCCTGAATGTACTGGAGCAGTGAGAGAAAGAACAGACTGTAGAAAAATAGATTCATAATGGAATTATCATTAAACAAATGGGTCTATGGGTCTCTATACTGAAGGCATCACACGAGTGTAACACCAGCAATGAATAGAATTAAACTATGATGAATCATTCAAATATAATGAAAACTTTAGGCCTGCTTATTAAACACAACAGGAAAAATACACTGTTTTAGAAGCTATTTTCTAGATCAT